>NC_000085.6:59923596-60292346 GCF_000001635.26 Mus musculus | reverse complement strand
GGATTGCTTGTTTTATCCCCATGCCAAGATGTGGTAAAGAAAATATAAAGAACCATAAGCAGCCATTCTTTCTCAATAAGCAAACAAATAAGCAAGCTAATAGATATATGAATACATAAATAAAAGAAAATAATAAATAATAAAAGTTTTAAAGTACATGGATCATTCTAATGATTTAGCAGAATCATGCCTATGAAACTATCTTCATCTGGCTTACAGTGTTAGCATGAAGTACAACAAATAGATAATTTATAAGGGAAAGAGCTGTATCTCTCATTGGGAATTCTGAAATAGAGATGCAACAGTCAGTGAGGGTTGTTGTACTGCAGCACAAGTGGGTAAGAGGAGGAAAGGAAACACATTTATTTCTTATCAGGAGCCTGTGATAACAAATCTACTCCCTGATAACAGCATTAGTCTATTCTTGAAGGCAGATCTTTCATGATCTAATCAACTTGTAGAGGTTCTTGCCCTCAACACTGCTGCATGCAGAAATAACATATGAACTCTGGATAACATATTCTAACTTTAACAGTAGTGGGAAGATCTTCAGATTTTATATAAGATCGGAGATGGGGGAATTTCTGAGCTCATTTTGTTTAAACATCTTAGTTGCTTGTATCCTCCCACCTCACCCCATGCATCTCAGGATAACCTTGAACTTTTTTTTTTTTTTTTGGTTTTTCAAGACAGGGTTTCTCTGTATAGCCCTGGCTGTCCTGGACCACACTTTGTAGACCAGGCTGGCCTTGGACTCAGAAATCTGCCTGCCTCTGCCTCCTGAGTGTTGGGATTAAAGGCGTGCACCACCATGCCCGGCTAACCTTGAACTTTTAAGTAGTTGAGGGTGACTTTGAATCCTTGATCTTCCTCCATCAACCAAGAAATGGAATAACAGGAACATGTCATCATACCCAGTTTGCGTAACAGTGGAATTGAACTAGACTTTTATGATGCCAAGCGTGCACTTTGCCAACTGAGCTATATGCATAACCTATATATCTTAGGTTAAGTAGCAATACACATGGTTCATTCAGTATTCAATGGTGAATTCACACAATGATTCCTGAAATGCCAGGGCTCTTTCTGAAGACCCAAGTGAAACAACAGGCCAAACAGAATTGAAATCTGGAAAGCAGGTTCCTATAGGCTTAGATTTGTCAAAACCTACTTTAATAAGGGTTCTCAGTCGGCCATCACTGGAAAGAGAGGCCCATTGGACACGCAAACTTTATATGCCCCAGTACAGGGGAACGCCAGGGCCAAAAAGGGGGAGTGGGTGGGTAGGGGAGTGGGGGTGGGTGGGTATAGGGGACTTTTGGTATAGCATTGGAAATGTAAATGAGCTAAATACCTAATAAAAAATGGAAAAAAAAATAAGGGTTCTCAAACACTTCAAACCCCTTTCTATCCACCGTCCAAAGGCAGGGGAGAAAAGATGGTAAACAGAGCAAGGGGATGTGGACCTGTTTAGAAGTAGTTCTTTGGGCTGATTCTAATCTCCGTTTGTCATGATGCCAGCAGTCCAGCTCAAAAGGGTCACCAAACACAAATCAGCAATGGCTGTAGGGGTCACCAGAAACAACCAGGTCTCCACTGAGTCAGCAAAAGTCATTGCAGTGACCAGGACCAGCCAGAGTGTCAGGAGTCCTCTGCCATGCCTCTCAATGAAGTGAAGATCAGGCAAGACTGGAGACCAATGCGGATCTGCAGAGCTAGCTATGCACGGGCACAGTCACTGTCCCTTGAACCTTACTTATTCTCTCTCTCTCTCTCTCTCTCTCTCTCTCTCTCTCTCTCTCTCTCTCTCTCACACACACACACACACACACACACACACACACACACACACATATCACGTGTCCTCTTATGGGTCTGCTTCAGTAAAACATCATGTAAGCCTGCATCACGTGACACAACAGAAATTTCCACTTCAGGTTTCCCCTTGCAAGCAATCTTTTCTTGCCTGTGGCTGCTTTCATCAAGTGAACTGTCTTCTCTCACCCCAGAGACAGAGATAGTTTTTAGGTTATACTGTTTTTCATTTTAATTTTGTTAAAGGCTCAAAGATAAACAGACTCACATGAGAATCTACGTCAGAATTCCATATCGGAATATGTCAGTGAATGCAGACTCATTATGCTCACTTTCAGTTGGCATAAATTCAGGTTTGGTTAGAGTATCTTTATGATTTTCAGAAGTTCTGATAGCCACAGGAAACCTGAAAACAAAGATTAAGGCTGTTGGGTCATTGGCTGAGTACTGTCTTAGTACTTAGTATTTATGTGAGGCTCTAGGTTCTATCATACTTTGTGTGCACATGTGTGTATGTGTGTGTATGCATGTGTGTGTGTGTGTGTGTGTTTGTACTTGTAAAATTTTAGATTTGAATTATAGCTGACCTCTGTTATAAATCTGTCCAATACTTATGAGTATATGCACAAATTTGTCTAGTAAAGTAAATGAAATTCTTAGGAGATTAACTATCATTAATTCCAGAGCCAAAATTAGGTAGAGTGCATTAATTAACAACTGAGTCACAGTCCTACATGCTATGCATACATGATATCTTTATTATAGGTCCCAGTTACTAACATGTTAATTATTATATTTTTTTATTACTAAGGGTGTGTGTGTGTGTGTAAAGTTGTTCAAGATGAGATAGATGAGTGGACTTAAAAGAGTGATTAGAGAGCCAGAGAATTGCTGATGGCATGCGGAAAGAGCCAAAGGAAATTATCATCATTGTCATTTGTTCTTGTGAACTCAAAACCTTTATTACAGTTGTCAGTGTAAAATGAGCTGCATCAGAAAACGTGCGGCTTCAGTGTTACTAAACGTAAGCCACCTAGTTTATGTGGGCTCTAAGGGCTGCTTTGAAGCCTTTGTAGGTGACACAGTGATGACCTCAGGCCTTCTGAGAACTAGAATTCCTGTCAAGCATTCCAATGGGCACTCCCACCTGCCTTCTTCCCCAGGACCCTTTTCTTAATCTACCAGAAAAAAGGTTCCTGGTGACTGTGGCTTAGTTATACAGTCTTTATAACCAAAATAGGGAGTCTCTGATGGCTTATCCCCAGAAACAACAGATGAGGTAGGGAAGTAAGTGTTACTTCCTGTAACTGCTGGCATGGGGTATTCACCTCAAGCCCATAGACTAGCCTCAATCTGTTCCATTCCAAGAATAAGTGAAGCACATCTTCCTCAGAATCTGCCTCTTTAAGACCATCTTTAGAGTTAAACAAACTTCTACCTTTCCTTAATATACCTAGAAAATAAAGGTCATGTCTTGTATCCTGAAATATCCCTGCTGCTCTTGGGATTTGAATTCTGCATTGTAAATTCCATTGCTTATTCCTGGAATGAAAATCTGTTTATTCTGTAAATATTTTCTGAGCATGCACTGCTTGCCATGCCCCAGTTTGCCCCAGTTCTAGACACTGGAGATAGAGCGGGCGGGGGGTGGGGGGGCAAAGCAAAAGAAAAGACCAGAAAAGCACAAATGTGGCCTTCATTGCATTTACATGATGGTAGAAAGACCAACAGTAAATGGGCATAAAATGAAGAAGATAAGTGCATAGGATTTTCATCAACATGAGAGGGAGAGGATGAGGATCCTTCAGATGTGGTCACAAGAGAAGATTTCCTTGGGTGACATGGGACAGAATTTCGAAGGAAATGCCCTTGTAGCGCTGGGGCTACGTTTAGAAGCCATTGTATAGGTCAGAACATCAATTAGCTCCAATAGCTTCCATGTGGTGAGGACCTGTGATTTCTTTCCCAACAACAAAAGGAAATTCTCAGTATTGAGTTTTAAACCTAGAGTCAGCTCAAGAAATGTGCTCATGAAAATTAAACACCTCCTTAGTTTTTTTTTTTTTTTTAAACAAGCTTGAACCAGAGAATCTTGGAATGGAGAAGCATCCTTGGCTCTTGATCTTGAGAAGTCAGAGGTGGCCAAAGCTATTTGGGGCTGAAGAGGGTTATCTGATCTTCAGGGAACAGCCAGTCAGCTGTCCCCAAGATTATCCTTAGAGGGACAACGATGTCCCTCCATCCTGCAGTATCTCTTTTAAACTTATGTTTAAATAGCTATACTTAAGTGATAAGGAAGGTAGCCTTTCACCTCCAGGATCCTAACTGGATTCAAACTCTAGTCTTCTGGGAAATGAGTTTGGTCGTCTAAGCTGAGCCTCGTAGACAAAAGTCCTTATCTCCAAACTCCAAGCATAATTCAGCCACCATGGCAGGACTAGAAGTCGGCTCTCAGGGAAAGAAACAGAATGAGTTCGGGTGGAAAGTAAATTACCAAAGTAGTTCAATCAACCCCGGATTCAAATCCACATGGTTTAATTGATGGTTCTTTTTTGTCTGGAATACAAGACTGATTCTGAGCACCACATCTTCTAGCTGCATCCCCAAGAGGGGGTGAGGAGCACTTAGGCAACTAAGCGTCCAAAAAATGAGGTCAGAGCTGCAAAGATGCATACGCTTTAGCATCTTAATAAATGTAAATATTCTTTGACTAGTTTCCTTATCTACCTCAGAAGAGCATGACCCCTACACACTGCAAGGGAGAACCCTCTTTTAACTTGGATATAAGTGAAGATCTCCAAGCATGTGCTAAGATGATGTGTTCTCAGGCTGATTTGGTAAGTTTTGAGCAACACATCCAATGTTGTCCCCAAACACAGCAAACCCAAGAATAGAACTGAGCCAAAAGGAAGCAAGAAAGACCAGGTCTCCAGATGACTCTGTTTGACTCCAGAAGAAATAATTACAGGCAAGGAACTTGATGGACTCAGCCTGTTGGTGAAATATATTCACGGGGAGAATGGTTGCTTTCCAGGTAGGCAAAGCCAGACATTTCCCTGCCTTTCTTTCTCCTGCCCCCAACCTCTCTGTGTTCCATTTACAGACTTAACATTTTGCCCACAATAAAATGGATGACAGTTTCATTACAGAATGGCATTACTTGTCAAACTTTGAATTACTGATCATAAAAATATCTGTTCTGCTTTGAAGGATTGTTGGAGGACTTCCATTTTCCTCTCTATGTATGTATTTTTATCAGTAGGGCTGTTTAGTGCAACACACAGGAGCAGGGTGCAGAGGGGAGGGAAGAAGAAATCAAACCCGGCTGTGGAGCCCAGGGCCTGCTGTATTCTCCCCATATAAACAGGCTTCTATCACAGCTCGAGACAGCAGAAATAAAAGGGAGCTTTTTGGCTCACAGCTATAAAAAAAATTATCATAGTGATGAAGTTCCTCAGCCATCAACAGAGCTGTGATAACGCTGTTTGATGATGATTTTCCCATGAATGTTAAGCAGCCGCCACTGCGGAGGCAAAGGAGCTTATCTGCACCTAATACTGATCTCTAATTCCTGCCCTCCTTGAACCATCCATTTTCTAACAGCATTAACTGGCAAATTTACATCCCATCTTAATGCTGCTAAAGAGGACAGGAGATGAAGAGCAAATGACAGCGGTGTAATGAGGGTGGCTTTTTTCTCCTTTCTCTTTAATGGCTGAAGATTTACACAATTGTCTGTAAGCTTATATAGAGAGCTTACCTGAACCTTTTCCCAGCGTGGATTCGACTTGCAGGCGCTTTTGTTAACTAAACACACATAAATATTTTTAAGGAGGTTTAATAGACTTCAAAAGAAAGCCAAAAGGATAGAAAAAAGGGGAAAAGAAAATCACAAATTTAAATGTCATAAATAATATAAAATTTTGGAGAGGGCTAGTGTAATTTCTGAACAAACGGTGTTGTAAAAAAAATAGTGTTCTGAGAGATGTTCGTGTAGACAGATTTTGATTCAAATATTAAGGATGATTAATTAAAGTGAGGATTTAGAGGGAGCTGTGTTCCACATGCCACCAAAAACCTGGGATTTCTCTGATCATGTAACATCCATCAAAATACTACCTGTTCACTAACAGGGTGTGAAGAGATAGAAGGGAATTTCAATAGTAAATCTGAATGTAGGGAGCTACAATAGCTGGATGTGGGGAAATCCCATTTGTGTGTCCAGATGATAAAGTAAACCAAATAAAAATCACCATGGACGAGCCATTTAACATCACAGGCTGGAAACCTTGAAGTTGTCTTTGACTCTCCCGTCCCTTTCATCCTCTTTATCCAATCCATTACCAATCCTGCCTTTCCTTCCTTTGAAATGATTTAGGAAAGAAAAAAAAAAACTCCTCTTTTTTTTTTCCTCCCACCACCCTAAGCCATTTGTCTAGCACCTCTCAATTGAAATAGGGTAGGCTCCCACTGCTTCCTCTGCTCGTCGCCCTCCTTCCACAGTGTTATTAAAATATACCTTAATATTCCTACCCTGTAATTTGAGTTGTTAGAAAACAAACAAGCTTGTCATGTTACCGTCCCCGCTATCCCAACAACAGTCCTCACAGCATCTGAAATGATGAATCTTGGACATGAATTTGACGGAAGGTATAAGACCCATGAATTGAAAGCTGTAAAATATCAAAAGAGAGGAAATTGGAAGAGGAAAGGATGGCAAGCTGGGTCAGAGCAGAAGTTGGAGAGCCTTCTCTCCCAGGCCAGAGAGCAGGGCTCTAGGTGACATACTCTTCTTTGTTTGGTTTTCACCACTCTTTCAAGATGTTAAAAACCCCTCATAGCTCAGGGGAAAATAAAAGGAAGCTACATTTTGCCTGTGAATGGTAGCTTGCTGGATTCCAATTAGAGGACTAGTATTGTTAAGGTAGAGTCTTCCCAAACTGACCCTTAAATTTGACTTGAGGCAAGCAAAGCTGGGTATGGCTTGGCAAGCCTGTCACCCCAGCACTCACCAGCACACAGGAGGCTGACGAAGAAGGATCAAAAGTTCAATGCTATCCTGGGCTATGTTAAAGAAGAGCCTAACAGGGTTTTTTTTTTAAGACATTGATATATTAACTTTAACATTCATAAGGAAAAGCAAAGGACCTTAAATACTGAGAAGGATTGCCCAGCCTTTTGCCAATGCAGCACGACATTGTTATTTTTAAACTTTATGTTCAAGGGCTGCCTGACTGATTTACTAAAATTGGGGAAAAAAAATCTCATGATGTTTTAAGTGAGTCTATGCTTTTGTATCAGGTATATTTACAACTATCATCACTCACACGTAGGCTATTAGACATGCCTACTAGAGCAATCTTGAAAAACATTGGTCAGAATTAGGGGACTCCCACTTCCTGATTTTACAACTTTCCACGGAGCTATAATAAGACAGTGATACACTTAAGTAAAAATCAGTCAAGCACAAAATAGAGAACCGAGAAGTAGACTCACAGTTATGTGCTCAGTTGATTTTGATCAATATTTTTGAGCAGAGTGATACAAGGGAGGAAAGGGGGGCTTTTCAAGGAATGAAACTAAATACGGATTTTTGTTTGAAAAAACATCTCTGACTTCTTTGCTTCTATGACACTCACATCTTTCAGAGTTTCTCCTCCTAAAGTAACTGGAAGCTTTGTCCCAGGCTTGACCTGAGGTCTCTCTCAGCCCTGCCTTCTAGGGTTTCATGACTTCTTCTTGCCATTCTCCATAGTAAGCTTTACTGGATGTTACTCTTCACCTGACTTGGGTAAGTGTTAGTGTAGCCTGTAGCTTCCTCACCTGTGAGACCATGAAGGAGCTGCTAGGAGACATGGGAATTCCTACAGAACCAGGAGAATGGAACCTGGCAGACAATAGATTTGTAAGCTCTTTTGCTCCCTCTCTGCTTCTTTTTCATCTTTGGACCTATTATTTTTTCATGTTGCCTATACCCAGCCACGTTCCTGTCCCAATAAGAGATAGCTGCCAACGGAATATGGCCCAGAGTCATCACAGGAAGTCTCAATTGGGGATTGCCCAGATTAAATTGGCCTATGGCTATTTCTGTGAAGAATTGTCTTGGTTAATGATTGAGGTGAGAAGGACTGGCCAACTGTGGGTAGTACCATACCTAAGCAGGTTGTCCTGAACTGCATTTTTAAAAAAAATGCAGAGCAGAGAACCAAAGGGCAAGCCAGCAAATAGCATTCCTCCTAGATTCCTACTTCAGTTCTTGGGTCCAGTTCCTGCTTTGATCCTGCCTTGAGCTCCTGTCCTGGCTTCTCTCACTGATGGAGTGTGACTTGGACTAAGTAATCATGAACAAAATTATTATTGATGTAACACCTATAACCAAAGGTAAAGTGTGCTGTTATCGTGCTAAACTTTGTACAGAGAGCAGTACATATCAGAGAAAGGATAAGAATTCATCTGTGAAAGATTTATTGAGCACCAACTATATACCTGCATGGAAGATGGAAATGAGGGTTTGATACTAGTAATAAGAGCTAGGGCACAAATAAACACCAAACAAATGAAGTCATTCCAGATAGTGTCAAAAGCACTGACTGTAGGCAAACAGGAAGACAGGCTGGAGAGTGTCTGGACTTGGTGTGTTCTCTGACAGAAGGAGCGGACATTAAAGCTACTTATTTCACAGATTTCTACAAGATTACCTCTGTGGAGGGCGATTTTATTGCCTTCTTTGTACATTTCTGTTGTTTATCTTAAAAAAAACTTGGACATATTCTACTTCCCTACTCAAAGGAAAATTATAAATACAAAACTTTATTCTGAGAGTCACCAAATCCAGATTGTGTTGACCCTCCAAATAAAGATACCATAGAGATTTAAAATTCTAATGATAGACTACTATGTATGACTTTTTTATATTCATGGATTCTGATGTCTGGTGGATAAGGTAGGATTTTTCTAAGTCATGTAGAGATATACCTAGCACCTAGCTTCTGCTCTGTAAGCATTTGATAAATTAATAAACTGATTGATGAGATGAAATGATGTCTAATTCAGTTTAAGCAAACAATTTTGGGGAAAATTATCCCATGTAACTTGTTTTCTAGGCGTCATGGAGTGGATATAGTGAGCATGAGTTGTCTGAAGCTCAGGTTAAACTCTATGTCTTGTTCGTCTCCTCTTCTCTTATCTGTGTTTTAAGTGTTTGTGCTAGTGAGCATGAATTATACACAGCAGCTGGTTTCATTACGGCATTTTACCTGTACATAGTGTATTACTATCATGCTCACTCCAGACCATCTCTTATTCCTCTTCCATTCCTACCATGCCTCTTCCCCTCCCCAATCTTCTCCTCTAACTTGTGGTCTCCTCCTGCTAGTCTCTATTTCTATGAAACCCAGAAGCTTTGGCCTTAAGAAACTTAGAAATCTACCTGGATTGTTTCAAACAGCAAGCTGGCCATGATACTGATATTTCTTTATGCAGCAAAAACAAGTGTTAAACATATTTAAGATTTTTCTCAATTGTATGTGTTCGTGGTATGTGATATAGGTTGCAGGGAGCATTTTCATATAAATGTATTGCACATTGAGCATATTTCTCCCATTCTATCCTGCCCTTCCCCCTTCCTCTCCCCTCCTTCTACCATAGCCCTTAAATTCCCAAGACAGTTTCTCTTCTACTTCCATGTTATCTGTACAGATATAACTTTATGTGTCTATATAAATATGTAAGAAATACAATTGAGAGAATATATATATATATATATATATATATATATATATATATATATATATAACTCCTGTTTATGAGGCTAGCTTAATTCACTTAATATCTCCAGTTGCATATGTGTTTATGAAAAACAACATATTTTCATTCTTATTAATGGCTGAAAAAAATTAGACGTTGTATATATACCACATATTCTTTTATTCACTTTTTATTTAGTAATCATTTTATTTGTTTACATATCAAATGTTATCCCCCTTCCTGGGCTCCCCTCCACAGACCCCCTACCCTACACCCCTGCCCTTTGCCTCTAAGAGGGTGTTCCTCCAACCACCCACCCATTCCCACCTCACTCCTCTAGCATCCCCCTTCTTTGGGGCATCAAGCCTTCACAGGACCAAGTGCCTCCCCTCCCACTGATGCCAGATGAGGCCATCCTCTGCTTCATATATAGCAGGAGCCTTGGACAGGCCCATGTGTATGCTCTTTGGTTGGTGATTCAGTCCCTGGGAGCTCTGAGGGGTCTGGTTAATTCATACTGTTCTTCTTCTTAAGGGATTGCAATCATCTTCAGCTCCTTTAGCCCTTCCCCTAACTCATCCCCATTGGGGTCTCCAGGCTCAGTTCAATTATTTGCTGTGAATATCTGCATCTGTATTAGTTGGATGCTGACAGAGTCTCTCAGAGGACAGCCATACCAGGCTCCTGACTGCAGCGCATCTTGGCATCAGCAATAGTGTCAGGGTTTGGTGTCTGCAGATGGGATGGATCCCAAGGTGAGGCAGTCTCTGTATGGCTTTTCCTTCAGCATCTGCTCCACTTTTGTCCCCGAATTTCCTTTAGACATGGGTTAAAATTTTTTAGATGGGTGAGTAATCCCATCCCTCCACAGGGGGCCATGTCTATCTACTGGAGATAGTCTCTGCAGGTTCTATCTTCCTGCTGTTGGGTGTTTTTGCTAATGTCATCTCCATTGGGTCATAGGAGCCTCTTGCATCCCTGACATCTGGGACTTTCTAGTGGTTTCCCAAGTTCCTCCCCCCCACTGCCTCTTATTTCTATTCAATTTCCTGACCCTCTGTACTTCTCTCCTGTCTCTTCCCATACCTAGTCCTGCCCCTTCTTTTCCCTCCCCCTCCTTCACCTCCCCCTCCCCTCTTCAACTCAGGTCCCTCCCTCTGCCTCCCATGATTATTTTGTTCCCCCTTCTAAGTGGGCTTGAATCATCCACAATTTGGCCTTCCTTCTTGTTAAGCTTCATATGGTCTGTGGGTTATATCGATACCACATGTTCTTTATCGATTCCTCTGTCAATGAACACCTAGTCTGGTTCCATAACTTAGTTATTGTGAATGGTGCTGTAATAAAGACAGGCATGCAAGTATCTCTGACATAATTTGATTTGGACCCTTTGGGGCAAACACCCAGGTGCTCTAGCTGGGTCACATGGTAGGTCTATTTTTAGTTTTTTGAGGCACCTCTATACTTATCTCCATAGTGGCTGGTACTACCTAAAGGTTACTTCATCTTCCCATAGTATCATAGGCTGGTGACTAAGTCTGTAGCATGAAACCTTTGAGTCCTTTCAGATCCAAACCACTATGGCTTCCTCTGAACAACCCAATAGATTTCATACTTACCCCTTATAAATTCTTGGGAAAACCATTATATTTAACTGTTTTATAATAAGTGTGGGTAGTATAATATTTCCACATTTTCAAAGAATTATTTGCATTCTTCAAAGGATATTGGAAAATTAAGGCATTGTGGGTTGGGTACACTGGGTACATGATGGGTTCCTTTGGAGTCGGTGCCTTCTCTACTTCTGCCACTTTCCTCTAGAAAGTTCCCTGGATTTCCTCCTCAGGCCCTTCATATCAGTGGCTGGAGGGATCTCAGTAACAGGTTGAGGAAAGCAAGCTGTTTTTATGTTCTTCCTTTGAGTGGCTGGAGTGGGTCTTTCTGAGTGCTAGTCGGGCCAACAGAAACATGCATGGCCCCAGAGTCAGAGCCTGAGGGAAGCGTTCCACCTGAGATATACAGGAGAGGCAAGGTTGAGTGGTTGGTACATGCATATTAGGCACCTCACTGAGGATCTAGTGGGTTTTTATATCTGATGCCTAGACTGCAACAGGTCCATTAAGTCCTGTGGTCTCTTTCTATGCAGCATGGACAAGTCTGCCCATCTGTCCTTTCTGACTCTGCCCTCTGTTCCCCAGTTCATCAGAACCTTATCCCAGCCCTCCTAGAATGTACCAGCTCCTTTCCTTAAAATTACCTGATTTCAGGTGCCTATAGCTGGAAGTAGGTTCACCTACCAGTGCCTTGGACTCCTGTAGATATTGACAATCATGTCCACTGAGGGTTCTCTAAGTTGCACTAGAATCTTCTATATGGACTGGTTGTGGGAAGTACAGCCTGTGGGACTTGTGTGAGATGCTTAGCTTGAGCCTCAGCTTGGCCTGCTTTCTTCTTGACTACTTCCCTATGTTCTTCTACCCCACTTTACACATCTCTGTGACCCCTGGCTTATGGACAACTGGTTCCCACTCACAAGCATCCAGTAAGTTAACTCCCAGGATGTCCCCTGGCAGAAGTCTGGCATCACCAGACAGCATCCCTGCCTAAACTTTACTGCAGGTAGCACTGTTGTAAGTAATGGGCCAAACTGGAAAGAGCATTTGCTGATCATGATAATATCTCTACTATCATGCAGCATTTGCTGTCCACAATCTAATTTTGTATTAGCCCTGTGAGATAGATAGATCCAAGATTATCTCAGTTTATAGAAGAGAAAGCTAATACTCCAAGCTATTTGTTCCTGAAAATTCAGTCATTAAGTTCCTCTACCAAAGCAATATAAGGAAGCAATTAAGTTTTATTTGTGTGTGTATGTATGTGTGCGCGCACACATACAGATGCATATGTAAGCCTGAGAGTAATTGTTGTTGTCTAGATACCATCCCCTTAAAAATACTTTTAGTTTTATTTAGTTTTTGTTTCATTTTTAAAGATTTATTTATTTTATATGCAGTGTTCTGAATGCTTATATGCCTACACACCAGAAGAGGACACCAGATTTCATTATAGATAGTTATGAGCCACCATGTGGTTGCTGGAAATTGAACTCAGGACCTCTGGAGGAGCAGCCAGTGCTCTTAACCTAAGTGTATGAGTGGATTGTCTGCTTCTAGAAATGTGCACCATGTGTGTACCAGTGCCTGTGGAAGTCAGAAGAGGGTGTCAGATCAAGTAGAACTGGGGTTACAAGTGTTGTAAGCCTCCATATGGACGCTGGGAATTGAGCCCAGGTCCTCTGCAACAGAAGCAATTTTTCTAAACCAGTAAGCAATCTCTGTCAGCAATCTCTGTAGTTCTATCCATTGATTTTTTAGACAGTGTCTTTCACACAAACACTGGACTTCAAGCACCAATGATCTGCTTGTCTCCACCTCCCCAAATCTCAGGATACAAGTGCATGCTATACACCTGGATTTTTAAAGTGGGTTTCCAGGGACAGTGCTATGATTCAGTGGGTAAAAGTGCTTGATGCACAAACCTTGTGACTTGAGTTCCATTTCCAATGCCCATGTAAAAGATAGACTCTACAAAGTTGCCCTCTGAACACTACTCATATACCATGTTATGTATGCCTCAACACACCATGCAAACACACATACATATACATACAGCACTAATAATATAATAATGGCAATCTTTAAAAACAATTAAGTCGGATCTGGGGATTGACCCCAGTGCTAATGCTCGTATGGCAAGCACTTAACTGGCTGAACCATCTCCCCAGTCTGGCCCAGAGGCTCTTTTCACTAACCTGACCTGATATCACTGGTGTGTGTGTGTGTGTGTGTGTGTGTGTGTGTGTGTGTGTGTGTTACATGGCAGAATCATTTGGTGCCCAACTGGCTTAGGACCCTGATAAGAACTGGGCACTATTTGTTCATTTATTTGGTGAATATTTATGAGAAGCCCACTATGTGCCAGACACTTCTCTTCAGAACTTCTCAGGCTATAGGTCAAGAGACAAAATGTCTGGTCCTGACTGGAGCTAGAGCTCAATGGTAGAACTCTTGCTTAGCATGTATGAAGCCTTGGGTTCAATACCCAGAACAGACAACAACAGCCTAGCCCTCCCAGCTCCTATTCTATCCTATCCTATCCTATCCTATCCTATCCTATCCTATCCTATCCTATCCTATCCTATCCTATCCTATCCTATCCTATCCTGTCCCTTATGGTGTATATATGTGTGGGTGTGTGCACATGTATGTGTGATAGCATGCATGTGGTAGCCAGAAGGCAAGTCCCTAAAGTTGATTCTCTCCTTCTACCCAGTGAGTTCCAAAGATCAAACTTGGGTCAACCAACTTGACAGCAAGTGCCTTTATCCACTGAACTGCCTCACCTCTTGCTTCTAGTAGTCCACTCCTGAAGAATATAGTACTCAGACCTATGTTAGTTAGGATGCTGCTTCTCTTCCCCTCTTCACATGGGGACAGCAGTAGCATGGCTCTACACCTGTTTGCTTTGGGTCCGTGATTCTGTGGCCAGTCTCTCAAGGGCCCTTATCAGGTAGAAGCTGAGTCTCTGCCTTTTTTGTTCATACTTCTAAGAGGCCAAACAACCCCAGCAAATTTGGCCAATGTGGTGAAAACCATCTCATAGGTAAAGCAAGCCGTAAAAAGTCAAGAGTGCCACTGTAGCTCCTTCGTTCAGTTGCTGCTGGTGGTGAAGATGTGGCCTCTTTCTTAAGACCAATATTCCAAGTAAGGGAAAATGGAAACAGAAAACTATGGGATCGATTTGTAGCTGGATTAAAAGAGAAGAATCCGTTCAGTAGTGAAGCTTATTTTAGAGGAGAAACACACACTCTAGATTTGGGCTAACATGCATTTTTGTGGTGCATATTGCTCTTCAGCACAGGTCACAATACATAGTTGATTTGATTCACAAAATAAGACTACAGGATCTGTTACACACTATAATTATCTCTGAATCTTTTGTACAAGGGACACATGAAAACTGGACTTTCTGTGCTGTCAGAGATGCTTTCTTTCTCCCCTCCCCTTTTTTAATCTTCCTTAAAATATTGGTGTGAATTAAACTCACTGAGGAGGAAGCCAGCAGACATCTTCTATAATGCAGTTTTGAAAATAAGAGGAAAGTTGTTATTACTCCCATCTGGGACACCATATGTTTGCAGACTGGTGTGGGAGTTACCATACATCTCTGACTCCAAACTCAAGACCTGGTTAGATAGGTTTAAGACCTCCCCTTTCTTGCTGCAGACATATAAATGCAATTGACTAAAAGCAAAACTATGGATACCTATCATCTGCTAAAACAGTCCAGGAAATCATCACCAGCAAAGGCCAGGGGCTTTATTGGATCTGATTACACATAATGCTTATAGTGGGTAAGGACAGCAGAGACTTTGGATGGTGCCTTGCTGGCCTTTGTAATTTTAATAAAGCCATACCCCATCTGGCTACTGCTGAAAGCAGGAAGTCCAGCAAAGGAAGTGTCCTCTGAACTTATATCTTGAAACATTAGAAGCAATATAAATATAAATTATACATATTATACATATAGTAAATATAAATTATAGTTACATGCAGAGGGTCAAAAGTGGATATACATTGCAGAGTGGAAAGTGGTGTTTAACATATTGTAATATTTCTGAGTCAGCTACTAAAGGGGTCTCCTCATTCACCATCTTAGCGTGGATCTGAAGGCAGTGTGCTCATCTGGGATCAGAACTGTTCACCAATTTTTGCCCATGCAAAAGAGACTCCATGTGACTACAAATGGAAGGAGAACAAAGAATCTTGACAGAGCACTGGACTCCTGCTGGTTCCCTCTGCACTTCTGGGATTTTGTAACTACAGAGTATCTGAGGCATGGCCCTTAACATATGTGTAGTGATGCACTTTTACAATATGATTAGTGCTTCAAAGTTCAGGAAAACACATATTGTAGTTGTCATGTCCCACAGTGGCATATGGCAGTTTGTAAACGATGAAGACAGAATTCCAGTCTAGTAAAGATCATAAATGTTCTTCACTGTGGTAACTACAGTACAAATTTCAACTTAGTCTATGGCTGGGGGATGCACTTTGCCCAAACTACAATTCTATGTCTTTCCAAGACTGAAAAGATTACAGGTCTGACTTGTATAGTAAAAACCACAAGACTTTAATAAATTGAACCCAAAGAAAACTGAATATATAAGAAATTTAGGAGCTTGCATTATATTAGAATTAACAGATTTCTTACGGTTTGACATTCCTAAACAGGCACTAACTAGTACAGTTACTTTCTAAATTGGCCATATAGCATATACTATATTTTTGTAGACCCTTGATAGATTGCTGAAGATATGAAAATAGAATGGGCCGGGCGGTGGTGGCGCACGCCTTTAATCCTAGCACTTGGGAGGCAGAGGCAGTGGGATTTCTGAGTTTGAGGCCAGCCTGGTCTACAAAGTGAGTTCCAGGACAGCCAGAGCTATACAGAGAAACCCTGTCTCGAAAACCCAAAAAAAAAAAAAAAAAAAAAAAAATAGAATGGGAATTTTATAGTCAGGATTGTTTGTCATGTACAAACAATCTTTGTTATCTGTTTTGAAAGCCTAAGACTTCCAAGGTTCTACAATGACCCTGTGTCATATAATGATTTGTGATTTTTTTTAAAAAACATGTGTGTGTGTGCATATGTGCTTACATGGGTACGAGTCATGTGTGTATGTGGAGGCCAGAGACAAATCTGACTGTTGTTCTGCAGGCTCCACCACTATGTGTTTAGTTTAGTTTTGTTTGTTTTTGTCTTGAGACAAGGTCTCTCACTGGCTTGGAACCGGCCTAGTAGATCTCAATGGCTGGATAATGCTTCGAGTTTCTCTGCTTCCTCAGTGCTAAGACTACAAAGCCTTGTGACTACAGTACCCTTTAACATCTTCATTGTTTATTTTTTATCTATATTAAAAAATATTCTGTCTCTGTCTCTCTCTCTTCCTCTCTCTTTCTCTTTCTGTCTCTCTCCGTGTATGTGCAAGTCCCACGGAGTCTAGAAAAAGGTGTCAGATACCCTTGAGTTAGAGTTATAGGCAATTTTGAGTCATTAAGTGACTGCTGCAACCAAACGCAAGTGCTCTGGAAACAGAAAGAATACTCTAAGTTGCTGAGCTTTCTCTCTAGAAACACCTGATATTTTCAAAATGTGGGTTCTGGGAATTGAATTTAAGCCCTCATGCATTCAAGGCAAACACTTTACTGATGGAGCCATTTTCCCCAGTGGTGATTATAATCAATAATTTAACAGGGATAGAGAAGCAGAGTGGAATCAGCACCACCTACAGATGGCTCAAGAACCCATTGAATCTAAAGGTAATATAAATAAACCCTCATCAAATATGAAGGTCCTCTGCATATATGTTATGGCTGTGTGGCTTGGTGGTTTTGTGAGATTCCTAACAGTGGGATTGGGAGCTGTCTCTGACTCTTTTGCCTGTTTGTGAGGCCCTTCTCTTCCTACTGGGTTGCTTTAGCTAGCCTTGATGTAATAGTATGTGCCTGGTATTTTTATACCATGTTTGGTTGTTGTCCCTGGGAGGCCTGCTGTTTTCTGAGGATAGAAGAAGGTGGAGGTCCAGGGGGAAAGAGGGGTGGGGGTGGGGGTCAGAGAGACTGGGGGAAGGGGAGGGGAAACTGCAGTTGCTATGTAAGTATATGAGAGAACAAAAAATGTGTTTGTCAAGATTTGAAAAATGATCCAGCAACCACATGGTGGCTCACAACCATCTGCAGTAAGATCTGATGCCCTCTTCTGGTGTGTCTGAAGACAGCTACAGTGTACTTATATATAATAAACAAATAAATCTTTTAAAAATGTGTTTTCTAAAAAAATGATTAAATAATTATTTTATACTAGTTAAGTTTTTTATTGTACATGAACAAATTTCTATAAAAATCTTCATAGACTTAATCACCTAATAAAGTAGTTAGCTTTAGTTTTGTAAAGGACTAGTGAAGAAACTTTAAAAGTTGAATCTAATAACTCAAACTGCTTAGGTCATAAACAATTCCCAACAACCAGAGCAAAATACTTAAAAACAATTGGTGCACATAATTTTGTGGTAGACAGTTGGCCTCAAAACTGGACATGTCTCTCACTTGTATATCAGTGTACATATGGGCATGCTGTCAATGTACAGAAAACAAGTCAGAGTTCACTTATTTATTACTGGTAGGCTAATGTGGCTTCTCTCAGACTCTGCCCAAAATCCTATTGTTTTCATTAAGGCAGAGTCTATTTCTTGCTTCTCTTGAGGATCAAGCTAGGAATGAGATACTGAAATCTAAAGCCCAGCTATGGAATCTGAAGTGAATCCAGAGAATCCTCAACAGAGATTCTTAGTAAGAGTTCCAAGGGAGCAGGGGGAGGATGCAAAGTCAGATCACACCACTTGAAAGAGAAGTGGGTTACCAAGGAGCTGGAGTTGGAAGCAAGAGAAAGCTCTTGGGTTTATCCTTGGCTTTGGGTATCGTTCTTTGAGGTCACATATTCCCCTAGATGTATCCTACTGTCTCTAGTGCTGAGGGATGTAGGAGAGCTGTGAGACACTTCCACACTTCGTTAAGACCCTGCCAAGACTAACTTAGTTCTACAACCAAGAAACAGTCTGGAGCCAGATATTGGTTTCTGCTCCTAGTCTCCAATAGAAGGGCCCATGGCTCCTCAAGCAAAGTTTAAACTTGCCACTTGTGACTTTTTTTTAACTAGGTAAGAATTTAAAATATAATAATTTATTAATTTCTAGAGGCTCTTATACATATATACAATGTACTTTGATCATATTCACTCCTACCTTTCCCCTAACTCCTCCTAATCCACTCCTATCCTCTCCCAAATTAATGTCTTCTCTTTTATTTTTTAAATGTGACTCCAGGTAAATGGGTACGTAAAATAGGTATAAATATTAAACTTTTACCAATAGTCCCAAAGAAATTAATTTAAAAGTTATTCTTTGATATACATGTAACTTTGCTGTCTATTAAATGTTTTTATGAATTGCATCCTAATGAGAGAGATGTGCATGATTACATAAAGTTACTAGATGTTGGATATCAGTACACAGGACATAGAACAACTTCAACATGTTTCAGAGTTGATTGATATTTTCACTTGATAATTATTAATGCTGAGCCACTTTACATAAACATATACTCCAAAACAGCAAGGGTATGTTGAGGGAGATTTTAGAAATTCTGTTGCAATCCCAAGCCAAAAATTATTGAATGATTTTTTTAAAATGAAACTCAAGTCAACAACACAAAAAGAGACTTTTAAAATCAAATACCCTAACCTTGTATAGCCCAAAGATCTACTACTTGTACATGTTGAGGAATCATGTTAGGAAAATATTGGAGATCTTTGTTTTCTATAGTTAACCTATCATGTGTCTATAAGACCAGAAAGCTTCATAATTATAACTACTGTGCTTTATAACACATGAGTCTCAAGTCTGAGTTGAGGTGCTTCAGGCATTGCCTTGTTAGAGGAAGTGGGTCACTAGGAGCAGGCATTGAGGTTTTTTTTGTTTTTTGTTTAAGTTTTGATTTAATGTATATCTGCATGTACGCCTGCATGCCAGAAGGGGTATCAGATTTCATTATGAGATGGTTGTGAGCTATCATGTGGTTACTGGGAATTGAACTCAGGACCTCTGGAAGGGCAGCCAGTACTCTTCACTGCTGAGCCATCTCTCCAGCCGTGTTGAGGTTTTAAAGCCAACAAATCCAAACTCTTGTGGCTGGTTGACTCAAAAGTAACTCAGCACCATTAAATGGTAATGAAAAAAAAGTGCCTTCAAAAATAGTTGTGGGACAATTGAAGTTTTATATATTAAATAAAAAATTTTGGCCTCTCATACTTTAGACAAAAATTTACTTCAACAGTTAAAACAATCAGGCAGAGATGCAACATTCCTGTAATCTATAGGAGGCTAAGACAGAGGATTACAAAGTCCATGCCAGCCTGGGCTACACAGTAAGTGCCTCCTCCCTCTGCTCTCTCTTACACACACACACACACACACACACACACACACACATACACACAAAGGATCTGTAAATTAGGGACATTAGAGAGCATGCTGATTGAGTATCTGGTAGAGATGAGATTCTAGCCGAGCGTCTTTAAAAAATAAAAAATCATGTTGTTTATTCTCTGATGATTTCATTCACACAGACACTATTTCTTTATCATATCTACCCCAACCCACTTTACACTTCCTTCCCCAGGCACCTCCAGCAGTCCCTCTATTCATTCTCTCTCTCTGTCTCGCTCTCTCTGTCTGTCTCTCTCTGCATCTCTCTGTCTCTGTCTCTCTCTCTCTTTCTCTTTCTTTCTCAGAACCCACTGAGTCCAATTAGTCCTGCCTGTTGTAATATTGGCTGATCTTGTTGGCTTGCTTTTGTTCAGGTAACCATGGCTGCAGTCAGCTAATGGACACCATAGCTGTGTCATGTCTAGAAGACAGTATTTCCACAATACCCCTTTATATCTCCCAACTCTTACAATCTTTCCCATCCCACTTCTGCAATGTTCCTTGAGGTGTGTGTGTGTGTGTGTGTGTGTGTGTGTGTGTGTGTGTGTGTGTGTTTGAGAGTGAGTGTATGATATCTAGATGTTCCACGTAGGATGAAGAATTGATAGTCACATATTCTCAGCACTGACCAGTTATGAGTCTATGTTAGTGACTGATCACCACAGAAAAAAAAATATTCTTTGGTTGAGGATGAGAGCAGCAAAGATCCATGGGTATAAACAAATATTTAGAAGGCAGTTTGACTACATGCCCATTTAGCAAGACAATAGTCTAGCTTCTTACCCCTAGAGTGGATGGCTTTACAAGAATGGGCTTTTGACCAGTAAAGTGTTTTTTGGTTGGTTGGTTGGTTTTGCTTTGTTTTGAGTCTACACGTTGTTGGTTCCATAGAGTTTCTGGCCTTCAAAGCTATCTTTCACTTTAGATTTTACTTTTATTTTTGTTGCAATAAGACAAAAGTGGTGTTTCATAGAATCTCATTAGTGGGATGGATAGGTGTTGGGGAAGAGCCAGGGATTGGTTAGTGCAATAGCTAAAACCCAAGGCTAGACCAGGATTGGGAGTTATTTGACATGAAAGAATAGGGAAATCTAAAGTTAGTGCCAGGGAAGAGAAGTGGTACTTAATGAAAGCTGGGGGGGGGGGTGCACGCAGCTGGTAAAGACCACACATTTGAAAAGAGATTTCCCATGCCCATAATACACATGTCCACATCTCTCTATACAGAGAATATTATGCTTCCAACAAAATTAAGCTGTAGTTGGTTCTTGGGCACAAAATGCTTGAGAATACAGCTGCTCTACCGATGATTTCCCTTTTTTGATGGCAACAAAGGAAGGGCTAGGATATATGTACATGTATATGTATGTTTATGTTTATGTGTGTATGTGTGTACGTGTGTGTATGTATATGTAATTTTATTTAAAGGCTTCTATTCAAAGTTAGATCAGAAGCGATTAGTGTTAATGTCTACTATTGAATTGTCATATATTTAGTCACAAAGTTCAAAATTCTACTAGCTTTTACCAAGGAACCCAATTTTGTTGTTGTTTTTACTTAGGGACAGTGCTATCAATAAAGCTAAGTGATTCATGAGTGCATGTGAATTCTATGGAAAAGGGTGGGGGCAGATGGGAGCAGAGGTGGTAAATAAAGAGTTCTGTTCTTCCCCAGCTGCGCCTGACTTCCAACGCTGTTTCTGCACGTCTGTAGCCAGGAGACAAGTTCTAGTCTTCCATTGTTGCTACTGCTCCGAAACCAAGCTGACAACTCCTCTGTTGCAGACATGGAGCACCAACAGAGCCATCTCGACATCTCGAGGCACAAAGATGACCAAGACTTACGCTGTATGACACATTTCTTCCCAAGAGACACAAGTGATGGAGTTTTAGAGAACTTGCATGAATTTTAGATGTTGGGTTTTTTTGTTTTGTTTTGTTTTGGGTTTGGGGGGGTTGTTTGTTTGTTTGTTGCAAGACAGGGCTTCTCTGTGTGGCCCTGGCTGTCCTGGAACTCACTCTGTAGACCAGGCTGGCCTTGAACTCAGAAATTCGCCTGCCTCTGCCTCCCAAGTGCTGGGATTAAAGGTATGCGCCACCACGCCCGGCTTTTAGAATTTTAGATTTTAATAAGGAAAAAAAAAAGCAAAGCAAGTATATTGACTCAATGGGAGTTTAACATATTTATATCAATTGCCATCCTGTAGGTCTCTAAGTATATTGGAGCTAACGAAAGTACTTTCTAAAAACTAAGCACCCAAAGACAGACATCTATGATTACATCATCACACTGTTATCTAGCAAAATAAAAACATGCAAATATCGGACTTTCTCCCTCCCTTCTTCCTCCCCATCCCCTCCTACTACCTAACCCCTCTTTCTTACTTTTCCTCTTTTGTATGGAGACATGATCCTTCTTTGTTATCCTGGCTGGCACAGTCCTCTCTATGTAGATGAGGTTTCTCTTGAACTCACACTCATTCTCCAGCCACTGTCTCCCACAGCTGGGATTCCAGGCATGCACCACAATCCCCAGGCTTGTTTTCTTTTTGTTTATTAGTTTTGTTTTGTTTTGCTTTGTTTTAAATGTTTATGTATATAGGTGTTTTGCCTGTATTTACGTTTGTGCATTGTGTGTGTGTCTGGTATCCACAGAGACCAGGAGATTCTCCCTGGATCTGCAGTTATAGATGTGAGCTGACAAGTGGGTGCTGGGAACAGAACCTGGAGCCTCAGGAAGATCAGCCAGTGCTCTTACCCACTGAGCCATCTCTCCAGCCCCCATGGCTTTATTTGTTTCTCATGAAGCTTTTTTTTTTTTTAAGAAAAAAAACCCACAATCTTTTATTTTCTAATTATATGCAGTAGAAGGAACACAATTCTCATTACTATCAAATGCTATATGAAAGTAAAACGTTATACCACATAGGACATTTTCCAATCAGATTGACTCATGTTTAGCAACCAATTCCAAAGAACCTCATCCCACTGTGCCCCCCATTTTTCTTCCAGGTCCATTTGACATTCAAACAATGGCTTTAAAAACTATACTCAGATATTTCATTTTTGAAGAAAAATATATGTGAAGATCATTTTAAAATGTGTGTTATCCATTGTGCAGGTGCTTTGCACAAGACAACTGATACCCCCAAGACACTGTCATTTGAATTTTTTAAAACTTTCTATTGATTCTTTGTGAGTTTCACATCATGTATCCCAGTACATCCCATCCCCTCATGTCCACCTCTCAATCTTGCAACCTCACCCCCCCAAAAAAAAAACCAAACTGAAAGTATAGAAAACATCTCATCATGGAAGCTGTCATGTCACATTGTGTCCCACAGTATATCCCTCTGTCCACACATCTTCACTTGCAAATGTTCATTGTGATGATTCATCAGTTTGATTCAAGGTCTATGGCGTCTGAGACACCATCAGTACTGGATTCTCATCAGGAATCCTCCCAGTTATCCTGTTGTTGCCTTGTATTGTGGAAACCCTGCAGGACTGGCATGTCCCTGTGATTTGCAGATGATGTAGATTTTTGGGGTGGACCAATTCAAATCCTTGGATCTGGCCGTGGGTGGCAGCTAAGCTGGCCATCCCTCCAGCTCTCCCTTATTTGCACCACCAGGAAAAGCTCTCCAGAACTGTTCTGGCTAGGCTACCATCAGCAGGAGGCGAGGTCAACTCTCCTGCTCTCATGCCCTAAGGGCTGGCATACTTGCACCCACATCTCAAGAGCCAGCTCCACTATGCTACCTAGTAAAGGTGCCATGTCCACTCTCCCAAGTGCTGCAGCCTATGAGAATCTGGGCTAGCTCTCCAGCTCTCACAACCTTGGGACTGGCTCACTCATGCCTTCACCACCAGAGCTAGCTCTCCTGAGTTGCCCAGGTGAAGTGCAAGACCCACTCTCTGGAGTTCTACAGTCAGTAAAGGAGCAGGACTAGTTCTCACAGAGCATTTAAAAAGTGAATCAACAGACAGGAGCCTAGCATGGCTCTCTTCCGAGAGGCCCAACAAGCAGCTGAAAGAGTCAGACACAGATACTTATACCCAACCAATGGACTGAAGCCAGATACTCCTGTGGTTGACTTAGGGAAAGGCTGGAAGAAGTTGAGGAGGGCGACCCCATAGGAAGACTAGCAATCTCAACTAACGTGGACTCCCTAGATCTCTCAGACACTGAGCCACCAACCAGGCAATATATACCAGCTGGTCTGAAGCCCCCTGACACATGTACAGCAAAGGATTGCCTAGTCTGGCCTCAGTGAGAGAAGATGCACCTCACCCTAGAGAGACTTGAGACCCCAGGGAATAGGGAGGCCTGGTGGGGTAGGTTTTGGGGTAGGGACATCCTCTTGGACATAGGGGGAGGAGGAATGGGATGAGGAACTGTCTTAGGGCAGACTGTGAGGGTCTGGATAACATCTATACTGTAAAAAAAAAAGAAAGAAAGAAAGAAAGAAAGAAAGAAAGAAAGAAAGAAAGAAAAGAAAGAAAAGAAAGGAAGGAAGGAAGAAAAGAAAAAAGAAAGATAATGAAAAATAAAAATAAATAAAAATTTAAAAAGTAAATCAATGTTTAAACAGTACTAATACTTGGGAAAGTAGTGAGAGCTGGATATTTAATCCCATAGTCTTGAGGTACCTAGACGTCATGACCACAGATGTCAAGTCCTGCCTACTGCTGTATCTGCACTGCCTAGCATGGTAGATGATGCTCAGCATGCATACACTGTATGGTCTAGTACTACTAAAATTGGAGTTGCTGTTGTCATGAACTAATTTTACATGCATTTCAGGAAAGAAGAAGCCCATATGTAGCACCAGTGTCAACACCGAGTGTGTTAATGAATGATTAGGGGGAAGATACTTTAATAAAAAGTTGCTGTATCTGTGATTTCAAAGCTAAAATAATTAGACCTGTTAGTTTTCTGTTGTTATGATAATACACCATGACCAAGCCAACTCATAGAAGAGGCATCTCTCTAGCTCCAATCTTGTTTTTTTAAGACAGGGTCTCTTACTGACCTTGAGTTCACCAAATAGGCTAAGCTGGCTGGCCAGTGAGCCCCAGGAATCCACCTGTCTCTGCCTCCCCAGTACTAGGGTACTCCCCAGATACCACCATGTCTGGCTTTTTTTTAAATTATTTTTTATGTGGGCTCTGAGGATGCAACAAACATTTTGTCAACTAAGCTACCTCTCTATCCCTGTCATAAGAATATTTTTGATTCTGTGGCATTATCTCCAGGTTGTTTGAGTAGGAGGAGTTTTCAGTTGTCAATCTTATCCACAGGACAGGCCCCTTGCCTCTGTACTCAGTTCCCTTACTCAGCCACTGCAGTGTACACTTCCTAGGAGTAACAACAATATCAACCAACCAGACCCCCCAGAGCTCCCAGGCACTAAACCACCAACCAAAGAGTACACATGGAAGGACACATGGCTCCAGCCGCATATGTAGCAGAGGATGCCCTTGTCTGGCATCAATGGGAGGAGAGGCCCTTTGTCCTGTGAAGGCTTGATTCCCCAGTTAGGGGAATGCCAGGATGAAGAGGCAGGAGTGAGTGGGTGGTTGGTTGGGGAAGCACCATCATAGAAGCAGGGGAGGATGGGATAGGGAGCTTTCGGAGGGGAATTTCAGAGGGGAAACCAGGAAAGGGGATAACATTTGAAATGTAAATAAAGAAAATATCTAATAAAAATTTTCAAAAAAACAAAAAAAGAATTTTTAACGCTGCTCTCTCTGCCATGAAAGTCTCCTTATCAAGCTTTAGACCACAGAAAAAGAAAGTCCCATTACCTCAGAAATATTCCCTCAGCCGGGCATGGTAGCGCATGCCTTTAATCCTGGCACTTGGGAGGCAGAGGCAGGTGAATTTCTGAGTTTGAGGCCAGCCTGGTCTACAGAGTGAGTTCCAGGATAGCCAGAACTACACAGAGAAACCCTGTCTCAAAAAGAAGAAGAAGAAGAAGAAGAAGAAGAAGAAGAAGAAGAAGAAGAAGAAGAAGAAGAAGAAGAAGAAGAGGAGGAGGAGGAGGAGGAGGAGGAGGAGGAGGAGGAGGAGGAGGAGGAGGAGGAGGAGGAGGAGGAGGAGGAGGAGGAGGAGGAGGAAGAGGAAGAGGAAGAGGAAGAGGAAGAGGAAGAAGAAGAAAGAAAGAAAGAAAGAAAGAAAGAAAGAAAGAAAGAAAGAAAGAAAGAAAGAAAGAAAGAAAGAAAGATAGATAGATAAATATTCCCTTATTCTCTCAGGAAGCAAGCTTTTTATTTCCAGAGTCCACTGTTCTTCAAATACAGCGTATGCAACCACTAAACCTAGGAATGACTGCTTCCTCTTTCAAAACTAAGTTTCTTGATGGAATGGGGCAGGGGTGTCAAATAAGCTTAGTCCCATCCTATACACAGCCTCTATACCCCAAAATGTGAACTATTGGGAGATGGTAACCCCTGGGCCCTTCCTATACACCTTACCACAGCTCCACTTTACAAACACTGAAACTGAGGGATTCGAGATTAAGTTGCTCAAGGTCATAAAGATGAGGATCTAAAACAAAATCTAGATAATTTTATTTGACAACCTTCTGTCTTGACATCTATGTTGTAATGCATAGCTGTTGCTCAATAGGTTTTCATGGAATGATTCTTCCTCAGGGCCCATAAGCTTCTGTATTAGTGCAAGAGCCAGGCAGAAAATGTCTCATTTCCTCATCTGACTGCCTAGTGCTACCTCAAGGATTCTCTATGAGTGGACTTCCTTACTGAGGACCCTTATTACCACTAATTTCCACAGTAGGGATGGCTATCAGAAGGGTCACTTGCAAGCCTGAGATTCTACCTTTCTAACCAGAACCCAGGAAGTTGGTGCAAGTGGTTTGCACACAGATGTCAGGAGGTCAGGAGTGAGCATTACACAGTCCATTACATGAGTGACCGTTTACTAGTTCTGTTTGCCATTACTACTGCATTGCAATATTAAAGTGAGAGAAAATAATGTGTGCTCAGCACCTGGTGCCGTGTTAGAACATATTAAGGGTGTGCAATGAGTTTGAGTGGCTTTCCTATTTTGTTTTTCTCAGCATAAAACAGTGAAAAAAAATCTGTAATGATCATATTGTCTGACATCACTATATTTCTACTGGGAAATCAAAACATAATCTTAACCTACACACAGTTCTTGGCTCAATCCCTTTTTAAAAATGGAACCAATCAATGGATTTACAATATCCATCTCAGTGGAGGGTGGTGTAGTGCATTTGGGTAATCCCAGCACTCAAGAGACTAAAGCATGAAGTTCATGAGTTTAAGGCGAGCCTGGGCTGTTGCACACATGCATCTGTTAAGTAAGGTGTGTGTGTGTGTGTGTGTGTGTGTGTGTGTGTGTGTGTGTGTGTGTGTGTGTGTGTGTGTGTGTGTTTAAAACCATTCTTTTTTGCCCCATGGAACTGAAATTCACTTCCTATCTGCCTAACCTCTGGTTATTCTCTGGCTGGCTATTAACAGTTGATGAAGGATCATACTAAGAAAAAAATGTCCTTACTGCTTCTGGCTTCTCACCATTACTGCAAATCTGAAAATTGCCCAGAACTGCAGCTTTGAAGGCTGCTCGCTCTTAAGATTTCTACTATGAATTTGCATTTAACCTTTCGTCTGGTGCATCTTTTAAGACTCCCCTTTAATTATTTGCCAGACACACCTTTAAATAAATGTTGCTGTGGCCCAGAAACCTTCTCCCCTCCCCATTCTTCTTCTGTCCCTGCTCTCCCTCACTGCATGTGCTCATGTCTCCCAAACATGCAGGCTACACCTGCCTGCCCGGCTTGCAGGAACTCTAACAGACTGAACCAGGAACTTCTCTTGGTCTTGAACTCAGTTACTGACATTTTGACTGACACCAAGCATGAAAATCACATTACCCTGGTTGTATAAAACCGTCACTGGCTACCTGTAAAGTACGGGATTATGTGTAAAGTCCTAGTTATTAACTTACAAGTCCTTAAATTGACTCAGGTTTGAATACCTCAGAGACATCCCGAAACCATACATTCCCAGTCGTTTCCTTTGGTCTCGCTCAATTGGATTAGTTCTTTTTGGCTGAAGACATTGAGCTACGGGGCATTTTTAATGTTTGCTGTCTACTTATGGAATGTGTTAAGCGTGGAGGTCAGGCTGTCTTACTTTCTGTCAAGCTTTCAGTCCAAATTTAAGAGCTGGTTTTCTTTTCTGGGCTGTTGATTTGGTCAAATCAGTCATAAATTGATCCAGCCATGCTTGCTTTAGTTTTCAGATCACCATTCCACTCTGGTACTTTTATGATGCTATTCTAAGAGTTTGTTTGACGGGCCACAATTAAATTTTATATTATCCCACCTAATACCTTTGTTTTTCACATGCTGGCTTGAAACACTGTCAAAGTGAATTTACTAATTAGGTGCTATGTGTGACATATTACTTTCCCCCCATCTGCTTCAGAAGGATGCCACAAAAGATGTTATATGCAGAAGGACCTAGATTGTGAAATATTAGGGTATTAAATTCAATTATGTACATATATTTTTACCTTATTTGGGTTATTAATCAATCATTCCACTATTGTGGTTCTCAAGAATTAATTGCTGACTGGGAGAACAGATGCCAGGCACACAGGGGAACATACAGGCGTAGGTCATGGATTTCTTTAGCAAATTTTAATAATTTTAATTTAACATCTTTTGGTAAGGCAAGGATATGTCAAAAGTGGAATAACAATAGAATATGTAAATGGCAGTGTGTAAGAATAAAGAAAAATATGGGATACAGAATACCACCTAATTTGTGCCAAATGGCTTCAACAATCACAGCTCTACCATGTCTGAGAATAGTCAAGTTTTCTCAGACTCGGTCAGTGAGAAGGAGATCTCAGGTATGTTTAGGATGGGATGGGGGAGGTTATGGATATTACAAGGAGCACAATGGTAGAAGAAATGAGCAAATCACCATTATTTTTCTTTCCTATCTTTTTTTAAAAGATAGCATGGCATATAGCCCAAGTTGATCACAAATTTGTTATCTAGCCAAGGATGACCTCACAGGACTGTACCACCACACTCAGTTTATGCTGGGGACCAAACCCAGGGCCTTGTACAGTCTAAGGAAACACACTGGCAACTTAGGTCTTTTCTTTACCTAGGAAGAAGGAAGTGTGTAAAATAAGCACCTTTGCCTAAAAGGTATTTTTAAGTAAGTAGGGTTCATTATACATTTAATTTATTAAATTAATAAGTCCCTTACTTTTATTTTAACAGAGTGCCTTAGGAAGGATTTTATTGCTGTGAAGAGACTCCATGACCACAGCAATTTGTACAAAGGAAAACATTTAACTGGGGATGGCTTAGGTTTGAACCACTGTCATCATGGTGGGAAACATGGTGAAGTACAGGAAGACATAGGACTGGAGAAAGAGTTGAGAGTTCTATACCTTGATCCACAAGCAGCAAGGAGAGATCTGAATAGAGCATATGAGATATCAAAGCCCGCCTCCATAGTGACACACACCCTTCAACAAATCCACAATTACTACAACAAGGCTAGACTTCCTATAATACTACTCCATCTAAGAGCATCTGGGGCCATTTTTATTCAAGATATTGATTTAATTTTCCTCAATACCTTAAGATACGAGATTGGGTCCAGAGAGAAGCGGTAAGCAAAGCTGGGAACATGAGGAAAAATCTTTAGGGAAGTAAAATAGGAGAAATTGCTGGTGGTATTTTCCTTGTTGGGCATGGCTGGGGACAGGCTAGGGGGATTGGTGAAGCAGGTCTGGTATTTGGCGCTAGAACTAGATAGCATATTTGAGAGTCACGACTGCCATCACATAAATCTTTCAAAGCCTTTGAAAGCCCAGTCTGGCATATTTCTTTGGAAAGAAATGTATTCCCAGTGTGTAGCATA
This sequence comes from Mus musculus, assembly GCF_000001635.26. Taxonomy (NCBI): domain Eukaryota; kingdom Metazoa; phylum Chordata; class Mammalia; order Rodentia; family Muridae; genus Mus; species Mus musculus. The sequence goes on along the minus strand of NC_000085.6, from coordinate 60,262,742 downwards.
AGGAAAATGGTGTTGTTTCAATCTAATTAAACTGAAGTAAATCAACAAAACTTAGCATATGACCTATGCTGGGTCACCTGCTGGGCCAGGAGGATTCTATGATGTGCCATCTTAGAATCTACTTGTTAAGTAAACTTCTGACACAAGAGATAGTTATGCAGGGTGGGGAGATAAAGACTGAGCAAATGCCAAGATTAAGATCGTGTACTATTGAATGGTGTCCTCAGAATTCAAAGGTGTGGGTGAGGAGGAAGGTAAAGATTATTTTTGAGAGAATGCCATTGGAAAGCATCACGTGAAGCCTGACAAAAATGTAGAGCTGTTTGCCTCATCTCAGACCCACTCACTCAGGATCCATGTTTTCACAACACTCCAATTGATGCCAGCCTAGGAGTCTCTGCTAGCTGATGCCAATCAACTTGTGTTGCATCAAACAGAGACTCTAGGAAAAGAACCCTAAACCTGATGTGGAAGGGAGCCAGTTGTAGCTGCAGAGCCCCAAACCTTTTCCTCTGCGTGATCTTCTTGATTCTTATGTAAAGTATCTGAGTACAAATTTAGCTCCAGGTAGAAACAAAATGTGCTTATCAGCCCAATCCTATAGAAATATACTCATGAATTCTGAAGTATGGATATATTTGGAAGGTGGACACAGACTTAGGAATTGGCAGAAGTGGAAAATATTCACTCTTCTCAGCATATGTGGTTCTTTACAAAAGTGTCTATAGTTATGGTTGAAGCCCTTTCTTTCAAAGATTAAAAGTATATGTTCACATGAAGTAAATGAATGAATGAGTGAATGAATGTACAACACAGCAGAATCCTGTAATCCTAATACTCGGAAGGCTTATATAGAAGAATAACAGCAGTTGAAGGTCAGCCTGGGCTATATAAAGATATCATGTCTTAAACAAATAACAAAACTACTTTCCTACTTCTGTTACATAAATTCATGCTCAACTGGTTTGATTAAGTTAGAGTAGTTCATTAGGGATCAGGAAAAGAATAGACTGATGTGATAATTGATCAATACAAGCTATAATGTCCAACAGAATAGGCTAGAGATAGACAGATATGCCATGACCTTCTTCATATGAGAAGATTTTGTTGTGCAATGTGCTGCTTAACTATGGAGTATAGTTGTTACTATATTATATTTTGTTATTTTTAAGATTATGTGTCATTTTACTTACATGTATGCAACTATACCATATGCATGCTTAGTGCCTACAGAAGCTGGAAGGGGATGTTGGATATCCACGGAGTTGTACTAGAGTTGTAGATAGCTGTCGGCTGTGTATGGTTGTTGAGAATTAAACCCAGGTCTTCTGTTAAAGAACTGAACCACTGAGCCACCTCTCCAGACCCAAATCTTATGGTTTTATCTTTTCTGTGTATTAGTGTTTTGCCTGCATGTATATCTGTGCACGATGTGTGTGTTTGGTGTGTTTGTGTGTTTCTGAGCTGTGTTGGAGTTACAGATGTTATAAGCTGCCATGTATGTGCTGGGATCGAACCCAGGTCCTCTGCAAGATCAGCAAGAGGTTTTAACTGCTGAGTCACCTTTCCAGCCTTCACAGCTCGTAATTTTAGAACCAATCACTCCCCCTTTACCTTCCGTTCTTCATTCCTTCCTCCCTCTTCTCTTCCTCCCTCCCTCCTTCCTTTTCTTCTTCTCTCCTTTTCTTTTTCTTTCATGTGTTTTCCATGCAAATCAAAACTAGCTGAAAACCTGCCAAGCCCTAGGTGTAATTGAAGGTGGCATTTAAGCCTTTGTGTCTCCTTTGTCTCTAGAGACATCATCGTAAAATAAAGGACTTTGTCAGGTAATGTTTTGTTCATTATTCAACATCACAACGGGGCGAAAAAAGATAATTAGACATATGGCGCTGTCGACACATGGTTTATGAGGAGCTTCTAGTTAATTAGTTATGGTAAAAGGTTTTTATATAGCCATAATTACTTTATATTTCAGGGGGAAAGAAGCAAACATCCATGTATTTTATTTTACCTGGTGACAAGTTTATCAAAGTGATTGATGTGATGATCCTTCAGCACCTTCTCCAGACTTCCTGGGATACTACACAACATGTCACAGGGGGATTTTAACAGCACAGCTCCTGTTAACTTCAATAGAAGCTACTCATCTGCAATCTTGCACATAATCTTGCTAGATTCTATTTTAAAAAATGATCTCCTTTATGTCCTAGATCACCTTTACCATCCATGGTAGGTTAACCTAGGGAGAGATTCAGAGAATAATTATAGGAATTTTGCCAAAACATGAGACAAGACACCTTATAAGGGTAGTTTTTATGTTTTTATGTCTTCAGTCAGCCACTGAAGCAGAAATAATAGCTAAACAGTATACTGGGGGGGGGTGGGGCAGGGGCTAGGGAATTGGCTTAGTGGGTTCAGCACTTACTAAACTACTAAATGTGTGTGCTCAGTCACACACACGCATGCACGCACACACACACACACACACACACACACACAAACACACTTTTTATAAATATACACCAGGAGTGTAATAACCTCTAATTTATTTGTTTAAAAATAATTCTAAGCTATGAAAGGTGTATCTCCTTATTGCATACTTCTGCTAAATTGATTATTAAGATCTATTTCTAATTAAGAAATAAAGAGAAGCTAAAAATAGAGATCACCATTACTGGTTTTCTCTTTTGTGTACGGATTAGTTCTAACATTGTTTTGACTGAGGGGAAACCAGGAGACCTGTCATACTCCATGCCACCTGATTGTCCCAGAACAGAGCCTGCCTAATAATTTACGGTGTCTACCCCTGGGAGAAAAAAGAAAAATGACTCAAGTAGCAACATGCTTTCGATTGTGAACACCTAAGATGTCACCAAGTTGATGTATTCCTGGGTATATAAATGAAGTTTACCCGAGCATGGGACTAGAGCACCAATATCCCCAAGCCCAAACCAAGTGTTTTATTTATTAGAACAGAAGATGGAAAACTGAGATGGATGCCAAAGAAGACTAATTTCGTAATTTCCACAACACTGTTCAAAACGCTAGTGTCACTTTAGCTACTGAAAGTTGCCAGATTCAAGAGTAAATGGCAGACTTATGCTTCTCTCTGATCCTGACACATTGCTTGTTGGCACAACACTTTAAGATGTGGCTCATGGTGGCGGGGATGGGGGTTGGGGAGAAATCATCAATCACAGTGGTCACTTGTAAGCGTTGAGTACAGTTTATACATGTCATATTCAATGTGGATTTTTCACTTCATCAAGACTTAGGTGAACTTGAGGCAAGGTTCTTAATCCTTCCACGCCTTGGATTCCTTATGTAGAAAATGAGATAAATACTAGGATTAGGATAAATAGCAACTACAAGGAGGTTAGCACAAAGACAGACAGACAGACAGACAGACAGACAGACACCCTCTCTCTCTCTCTCTCTCTCTCTCTCTCTCTCACACACACACACACACACACACACACGCCTAGTAAACATTAGCTACTGCTGTTGTTATTCTGCTGAGTACTATCATTACCAAACTCACAGATGATGAAATTCAAAAGTCGGAAGAACACTGCGGTTCCCATGAGGGGGAGCCGGACCCACACTCTAGCTTTCGTTCACATCAAAAACAACTATAATGACACTAAGTCATCATCTCCTCCCTTGCTGTGTCCCCTTGGCTCTCCATCCTGCTAGATAACCTGGAAAACAGATACAAAGCTCTGACTCCTGGGATTTGGCACCTTTGTCTACCTTTTGTGTGCAGGACCTGGCAGGCACTAGAGGCCTGGTTAGCAAAGCCAATATTTGCTTGCTTACTTTTTAAAAAATAGTTATTTAACTTTTAAGTATGTGCACATGTGCACACACACACTCATGTGTTCATGCGTATAGGGCAGCAGAGAGCATCAGATTTTTCTGAAGCTGGAGTTACAGGCTGTTGTGAGCCACCTGATGTGGCTGCTGGGAACTGAACTTGGATCTTTTTGCAAGAGCAGTACATGATCTTAAGTACTGAGCCATCTTGCCCACCCTACCATGCTTGCTTTTTAACTTGAGCTTTAAGTGCCTCCAAGTTTATTTCCTTCTATAAAGGTGGACAAGAAAGGGACACATCCTTCTAGCTTTTCCCCACATCCTTTCTCTCTTAGCCAACCTAACTGATGTTCTGTGATAACTTGGAAGACTCTGTTATTTTATTCTTCTCTTTGTAATCCTTCCAGTGTGGTTTCTGTTTTCAACATTATTGGCCAGGACACTAATGTACCCTTTTAGGATAGGTCAGAAAAAGACTTCATTTCCTACCCAGAGAAGAACCTGTCTCAGGTTTACCACCTTCAATATCATCCTTACTTTTTCAAATAAATCACAGGGAATGAACTTTAGTATAGGTGTCCTAGAGTTGGCTAATATGTTGCATAAAGAACCAGATGAAGGGTCGTAAGATGGCTTAGTATTGGCAGCTCCCACCATGGTAGCCTGACGACTTGAGTTCTAGCCAAGATCTTATAGAGGAGAAAAGGACAATTCAAAAAACTGTCTTCTGACCACCACAAGCATGAATATGTGTGTACAAGCACACTTCTTCCACTAATATTTTTTTCAATGAAGTAGAGAAAAATATCAGGACTGGTAAAATGGCTCCATGGGTAAACACTTGGCACCAAGCCAAACAACCCATTTGTCACTAGAATTCTCGAGGTGAAAGGCAAGAACCAAATCTAACCTCCACATTCACATCATGTCACATACTATCTCCCAAATAGATAAATACATCTTTTTCTCTTAAAGAATCATGTCAACAATTTATGATTTTCAGACCCCAGCTAAAGAAAGCAGCTAAGATCACACATGATTGGCAGTACATGGAGATTCTGAGTATATGAGAGCAAACACTTTGCTGTGTTGCAATTAATATCTTTCATATCCTAAATACTTGTTTATACCCTGAATCTAAACATTAGTGATGCTTCAGACATGGAATTATGATGTAGAATTATACCCCAGTAAAGAGAAGCCATCTTTAACCTCATGTCCTTGAGGTGATTATGACAATAGTTACTATTTCTATGTAGCTTATTGGGACTATTTTTAGCTAAGTTTCTAATCAATAAAAATGGTTTTATAATCTAGGCAGCAAACTCGAATTTGGAATGATAAGACAATGCTTGGAAATAATCTTTGTCGCTGTTCAGAAAATCAGAGGTAAGAGTTTTAGTGTATGGAAAGTGTGTGGTGCCTAAGATGTGATTCCTCCAGTCTGAGCAACATTCTGAGCTTATTTACACAGAATACCACAGTGCTCACAATTCCTGAATGAACAATTCTCAATAAAATGTGCTAATTAATTCTCAATTAATTATGCTAACTTACGCCAATTATAAGAGTATTTACAAAATTGAAGATTAACCTGGAAATTCTAAATAGCAACATTTCTATGGACGCAACAGGGATCTATCATGTAAGCATGGGTTTGAGGTAGCTTTGCTAGCTGGATGCCCACACAGTTCAGTGCAGTATGGGAACGGCTGACATCAGGAGGTAATCTGTTTGCAAAGTCAGGTAGTCAATCCAGTTACCTACTTTGCTTCCACCTGCATCCTGTATGTCAACATTCCTTAAGCTTCACATAGCTGCTACTGACAGTGAGAAATTGTGTTCATTCACAAAAGGAAAGACTAGACTAGGTGCCTTGCAGTACTTTGTCATCATCTGCTAAGTCTCTGGGTACAAAATTGCTAGACTTGCTGACTATTTGAGGAAACTAAGGGAATACCAGTAATCTTTGCTGAATGCAAAAGAATTGAAAACTGCTTAAGGTCACTGCACTTTCGTGACAAGGCCCATAACCTTGTACAGGTTCAAGTGGGTAAGTAAATAAACTGAGATGCTGAAGATGCCAGCAACGATTTTAGGAACTGCTACCTAATGGTATTGGCATACCTAATGATATCTAAGGAGCTTTAGAGACTCAGTTTCCCAATGACTTGCTGATAAAGATTCATCTGGCCCATCAGTAAGTAACTACTGTGTCTGAGCATCTCCATATATGTGTGCACACGGATAGATATGCGTAACAGCTGTGCAGGTAAATCTAAGCACGTGTGCATGTCTCTGTGTGAACGTATGTGTAATGTGATCATGTATGTGTGTGTGTGTGTGTGTGTGTGTGTGTGTGTGTGTTTGTGTGTGTGTGTGCTCGCGCATGCGCACCAACCTTTGTAGTAATTCTCCAGTATTTAAAAGTGAAAAACTCAGCCGGGCGTGGTGGCACACGCCTTTAATCCCAGCACTCGGGAGGCAGAGGCAGGTGGATTTCTCAGTTTGAGGTCAGCCTAATCTACAAAGTGAGTTCCAGGACATCCAGGGCTATACAGAGAAACCCTGACTTGAAAAACTGAAAAAAAAAAAAGTGAAAAACTCAAAGCCAGCCCTTGTGTAGTTCTTAGCCAAGGTGACAGATACACCATAGTTTTCTCAGCAGAAAATTGCTGCTCATGTTGTGGGGTAGGGGTGGGGTGGATACTATAGAGAGATGGGAGAATCACTGACTGACAGTTTCCAAGCCCAGCTCCCATGCTGACCTAGTCTGTGCTCATAGTCAGAACTGTGTTGAGAGCTAACATCTGGTGGAATCATCTATCATATTCCAACGCAGATAGGAAAGGCTTCCTGTGCCTCCTCATGTCAGGGCTTAAGGAGAGGTATTGTTTCATGAGCTTGGAGAGAATTAATCAACTGAATTTGGTATAACCCTGTTTCCTTTTCAAAAGGTTTGTTAAAATAATTCCTAACTGACTTTGTTTGGTGAAACAAATCCTTTCCTAAGGAGAATCATCTGTGGGACCTGGAATGCCTTGGATTGTAACAATCAAATGTATGGGGAGTATTTTACCTTATTTATTTTTATACTTACACATTTAGTGTTGGGGCTCAAATTTGGGGCCTTGTGCTTACCTAGCACTGATCTGTCTTCCAAACTTTGTCTAAAGTACTTTAAACATCCAAAATGAAACTTGCCACAATAAAGTCGAATTCTTAATGTCAGGAGTCACCATTGTGCTAAGAACAGAGAAAAGCCTTAAGCACCTATCATTCATCTTATGCTTTTTAATCCCATGTGCATTTAAAGGGAGGAACTGATCTTGTTGTAAATTATTCGTCTCAGGTCCTGTGATCACTCATTCGAGTAAACCATGAGTAGATTTTGGGTACACTTTAAAATGTTAGCAAAGGAGTCATAATTCACTGACCAAGAACATCCAAGTAAGAGCTATAAACCAAAAGAAAAGTGAATTATGGCTTCATCACAAGAGTTACCTTCAGAGAAATATTAAAGAATTAAGTATTATTTTCAGCACACCGGGATTAACTGTTATTTGCAACTGATCCACTTTGCAGCAAGTTCTCTGCTTGATAGAGAGAGCACAGTAAGAGGGCTGCCAGGATCTCCATCAGCCTCAGTCTAGATTGCTGTCTCCCAACTCTCGCTCATTTTCCGCTTCCCTCTAGGGCATTGCCAGCTACCTCAAGTGATTTTATGAAATTCTTCCAAATTCCTCAAATAAGATTAATTTTAACTCACATTAGTGATAAAAGTAAATAGATGCCATATGGCAGTTATAGGACAGAAAATACCAGAGGATCAAACTAGTAACTTGACAAAGGATTCCAACTCATTAGCCAATTTAAGTGATGATTTAGATAACAATTTTTCCATAAATAATAAAGCTTATTAAAGTATAGAGTGAGAGTACTTGAGACTATCCTTAGCATATATCCAGTGTATATGTATATGAATGTGTGTGTGAGTGTGTGTGTGTGTGTGTGTGTGTGTGTGTGTGCACGCTCATGTACACTTTGGGGTTTGTGTGGATATAATGGTATGTATATGGCCGTTGTGTATATCTGTGATAATGCTTTTAAGGCCACAGATTCTCAGTAAATAGGAATGTAGTTCTGGAATTAAAAGAAAAATGTTACTGAGTGTCAAGTCTTCCAGTCACTTGTTAAAATGCCTCAATAGAATGCTTTTCCTCATTGGCACAGATTCTAGCTTAAAAAATAATTTTCAATGCCTTTCTTTTCTAAAATTTAGATTAAAGTTTTCACCATAGGTGATTGGCCGCTGAGAGGTGGCAGGGGAGATGCAAGACAAAACTAACCTGATGCAGGAGGTTGGCCTTGCTTGTCACATTCTCTAATACAATACAGGGACAGCCAAGGGCAGTGGAACCCAGAATAAAGGCAAATAGTTGGTTCTCAGAGAAAGAACTTGAAGTGTGTGGGTGGGCACTGGTCACGTGGGAACCCTGAGGGAGCAGACAGGTAAAGCCATGTTACCACAGGATAGAAACTGGAAAGCTAGTGGTGGAAAATGACGCCTTTTAAGGAAGGCATCTGAGTCTCAGGGCAGATCCAGGGTGAGTCCACATCTCTCCTTTAAAAGGATCAATGTTTAATTTCTGCATAATTAATGTTCTGCATAATTACGAAGATGTGCTTATTGCCACGTAAAGGTCCTGGACAGTAGTTTTATGTTTATTTTTAATTATTTTATTTTAGGTGAAGTGGTATTTTGCTTGCATGTATGAATGTGCAACATTTTACGTGCCCGTGGAGGTTAGAAGAGGGTGCTGGATCCTTTGCAACTGGAGTTATAGATGGTTGTGAGTCACTCTGTGGGTTCTGGGAATTGAACCCAGGTCTTTGGCAGGAGCAACAAGTGCTCATTACCACTGAGGCAACTCTCCAGCCCCTAAAGAGTATTTTAAAATTTTTACCTTCAGTTATGTTAATATGAACCAAATATATTCTAATTTTAATATTTATTCAGGGAGAATTAGACATAATACCTAGATTATTTTAAGCACGAATATAATTTTATTATGCCTCAAATTGGATGAATTGTCAAAGGGATCATTATAAGAAACAAAATGCTAATGAGTTCATTAAGAATTTAGAGAATCTGGTTGTATAGGCCATCTTATGTAATTTACCTAACCTCTGAAATAATTACACCAGATGTCTACTGGACTCAGAGATCTTTCTATTAGTAAACTGCAAAGCATGGTATACATAATTAGCATTGTTAGTAGACTCCTCTCTGAGTTTGTCTTCCCTGCCCTCAACAAATTCTCATGTAGGTCAGGCTGGCTTTGACCTCAATATGTAGCAGAGGGTAGCTTTAAACTTTTGACCCTTTAGCCTCCATCGCCCAAGTGCTGAAATGATAGACATGCACCGCCACAACCACGTCCCTCTGAGTCTCTTTCTGGAAGTGGTGGCCAGAGAAAAGCACAAGCAGGTATTGAAGGAGACTCCAAGTTTACTTATGGGGTTCAGTCATCACAATGTGAAGTCTCCCTAGTTGGCCCAGCAACAGTTTTTCATCCAATAATATCTGAAAAGTCTTCAGCAGTCTATGATTTCAGTTTCTAAGAAGCCACAATTTGGGCCAGCAAGATGGCTCAGCAGGTAAAGACACTTATTATCAGTCCTGATGATCTGAGTTCAGTCTCTGAGAACTACCTACATGATAAAAAGAGAAAACCAACTCTCACAGGCTGTCCCTTGACTTCTTTCTATATGCATGCCAAGGCAGGTGCATGCTCTCTCTCTCTCTCTCTCTCTCTCTCTGTCCTCTTTCTCTCAGTAAATAAATGTAACCATTGTTTTAAAAAAAAAAGAAGTCACAGTCGTTTGGTTTAATAAATACACATATAAACAAACCAAGCTAAATTTGCATGGTAAAGATTTCAAAAGGTATGTCCATAAACCCTAAAACTTTGTAGAAGGGAGGGAGACCCTTTTTCTAGGAAAGGCAGGCAAACTTCACAGTAGTCAACACTTGGGCTTACAGGTGAAGAGCTGGAGTTACAAGTGCAGAGAGGGAACAGCTGTGGGCCATGGCATCTGCTCCAGGGAGCAGGAAGCTGTGCAGTCTGCCTGGGGTGTCAGTGTGTGGAAACGCTAGAAGGGAACAGGTCTCAAGGGCATGTGTATAAACTGACAGAACAGAGCACAGAAGCAACGATAAAGAGCAAATACACTTACAATAGGAACACTTCCAAGGAAGTCCTACTGCGATTAACTGTGATGCTGGCTGTGTGAATCTGAGTCTCCCCTTAGCCAGGTTTATTCAAAACTCAACCCCATGGCAGATATCAGTAAGAAAGCATGGCTTTCCTTTAGAATCTGCTTTATAGTTTATTTACTGGGATGCATTTATTTTATACTAAACTCAAGTCAGACTTGCTTTTTAAGTAGATTTAATACCTACCCCAAATCTACAATGAGTACCCATCCCATTAAGAAGGGTCAGAGTCCCACAATTATTTTGGAATCTAAAATAAGTCATGTGCAGAAAACTTAATGAATTCACAGTCCACATTTGTAACTGGGCAAATGAGACCAAAGTTTCTCCCCCTGTGTTTCCTATGGCTGTCATCTACCAAACTCTATCAAGAAGCTGACAGGGATAAAATGCTCTTTGACAGATGTCCGTGGCAACCAGAAGAGGGCGACACTTGTGGGTGCTGGGAATGAACTCAGGTTCCCTACAAGAACAGCAAGTGCTCTAACTGCCCAGCCATCTCTTCAGCCTCCAAAGAAATGTGTTTTGCTGCTTCTTATTTTTTTTTAATTAAGAGAATTCCACAGGAAGATACATAAGTGCATAGTGTGAATTATGAAAGTACTAAATACCTGGGATAAACACCTAAGTCTTTCACCTATGAGCTCTTGTGACTTGAGCACCTATGACCTTGAATGAGTTTTTTTTTTCCCCTTGTTTGTTTGTTTGTCTGTCCTGTTTTGGAAGAAGTGTGTAACTTTCCTGTGTGACCATTTCTATAGAAGTGCATGTAACCATAGCACCTTTAAGGTAGGGTTGATGTGAGAGTGTCCAGATAATCTTCTCTTTGTCCCTTTGACCCAGATTTCAACAGTTCTCTTCCCTGTTCTATACTTTGGAAGGCTAACCCATACATTAGGCATCAAGGGGCGTTTTGCCTCTGGTCTTCTGTTAGTTAGCTGAGAGGAGGCTGCAGCCAGAGAGCCCAAGGCAGGAAGAGACTGAGGTTGGAGGTGTTTATCTTGCTTCTTCTTCTACCAGGTGGCCAAGAATTGTCTGCAACCCAAGGCTCTTGCCAAGCTGCCTCTGGAAAGAAGCTCTCCTTGGGATACCTCCGGGTATGTGTGTGAGGGTACCCTTATGAGTCCCTGCAGGCTGTGTAGGAGGGGGTGAGAGGCGCCATGCCAAGGTTAGGCAGAGTGTTGCATGATCCCTTACTGAGTTCCCCAGAGCCATGCGGAGCTTCGCCGTTTTATTCGGCGCACTTCAATGTATCCAATTTGTGTATGCCATCTGTTTCCTGCCAAGATCCCGATTAATAGGACCAGGTCTTCGTTCTGAAGCACTTAGAACAATAGCTGGCTTGTGGTAAGCACTGTATAAATATTTGATAAACAAAAGAAATGAGAATAGGAACCATTTGTAGTCAACATTAAACATATGTCTCTGTAGCCATTTAAAGCAAAACTTCACAGCTCTTTTCCCAAATAAAACTACTCTCCTCAGTGGATTTTATGTGGATGGAGCAACCATCAATTTTCAATCACATTTTGTAGTGTTTTGGTTTAAAGGAGAAAAAGACCTTTTAAATAAAATATTAGGGTTATTTTTATTTGACATGAGCCTATGGGAAATTTATTCACTATAATAGTTGCATATAACCAGTTCTCTCTTTTAAATACCTTTTTGCCATCTTTGTCTTTACACTTTTAATCATGTGTGCAATAATTTTGTTGATGTTTTGGGACAACTTGGAATGCAAACATCTATGCTTCTTATTAACTGATCAGATAGGAGTATTTTTCACTGCTGTTCCTATCACTAGAAATGCATCTGGGCACAGAAGACAGGGGATTCTGCGTGCTGGTGGCCGCCACTCTTTCCTGTAGATCTAAGGTACTGTGGTTCCTTCTTATCCTCCTATTCCAAGATGTTTAGCTGTTTTGTTCACCATTCTTTTCTAACAAAATAACCAAAGAGTCGCAGCTGTCTTCTTGTTCCAGCTCTCATTTATTTGTTTCCAGTTCCAGGAGTTGATTGCCTCAGATTCATTGTGGTAGTTATATCTCAATTCTAACTCATTTCTTAGTACCCTGGTCTCAAGTGAGCAGCAAAAGAGAATAAACGTTTGAAGCTCTGCAGATCTGAGCATGAAGCTCTGCAGATCTGAGCATGTCTCTTCTCTTGCATTTATGGAAGATGATAACTTGCCTAAACCCTAGGATCTGCAAGTCTTTCCCTAAAAGTTCCATAGCTGTTATTTCAGGAACTTCCAATTATTTCAATAGCAGAGAAATATAATCATAGTCTGGTTTGCATTACTTTGTAACTAAACAAGGGTGCTCGCTAGAAGACTATTGTTTTAGAATAATATGCCATTTCACACTTAGAGATTAATAAGGAAAAGGCTCTTTAATATAACACACATCTAACTCTGGCTAATGCCCAAAGAAGAGTTGACCTTGAGTAGAAGATTTTGCTAACTTATATACACCTAAGGCTTATGCATTCCATATATGCTGTCACTCTTGAATCTCTTTATGGTCACAGCCCCAAGATACACTTTGGGCAATTTAAACAAAGAGACTGCATGTCAGACCACTTGGGAAGGTGGGAGATTTACACAACAAAGATATTGCTAGAATTATTAAGTACAGTTTTTCAAATAGTTGTTACCCAGGGTCTTGCCCACCTGGTGGAATTATGTTTTTTTTCCAGAAGAAAAATGGGGGCTCTATGGCAGGCCACAACTTATAACCCTGTGCTGCCCCCTTGAACTACCTGTTGGAGGCATGTTCTTTGGAATGGGCCTAAAGGCTGGTTGTAAGTCAGGGTAGTCTCCTTTGTTAGGAGAACTGAGCCAAATAGCTAGTCAATCTTGGTGAACCAACATTTATATTCTTGCATTCTAAAGTCTGCTTATTTTTAGCAGGCATGGTTAGCAGATTACTTACTTATCTTGGGGGTATTTTGGAGGCAGTGTCCCTTTAGCTAAATTGGACTTTGTGTGATTTAATTATTAGTACTTATTAGCAAATCTATTAGTAAATCCTTTATAGCATCAATACTATTAGTTCAAGTTTCTTCTCAATCACTATGCCACAAAAATAATCTGTAAATTCTGGCACCAAACTTTTGGAAAATGTATATTTATTTTGAAATGATGCTATGCACATGGTAGCTAAAAGGATATCTAGAAATAAGTTCAGCATAATAATAAACCCCAATTAAAATACATTTTAAAATGCCAATTAAAGAAACAGACAGATTACATAAGATCAGAAAAACACGGTATGACAACGACATCATTTCTCCTCCCCAAAGATTACACATTCTAGTGACTAGGACAATTGGCTAACCAGTGGATCTCTTATCACACATACAAAATAAAACTAATGTTGATTAAGACCTAATATAAAAGTAAAAATTTAAGACTTTTAGAAGAAGGTAAAAGAGAAATCTATACCTCATGGTAGGGAAAGAGTTCTCAAGTCAGATTTAAAAACAAACAGAAACCTCACAAAAAGATATTCAATATGACTATAAACAGTGAAAACTTTTGTATATCAAAAAGTCATTAAAAACTACAACATCCAAGAAGAACGAAGACCAAAGTGTGGACACTTTGCCCCTTCTTAGAATTGGGAACAAAACACCCATGGAAGGAGTTACAGAGACAAAGTTTGGAGCTGTGACGAAAGGATGGACCATCTAGAGACTGCCATATCCGGGGATCCATCCCATAATCAGCTTCCAAACGCTGACACCATTGCATACACTAGCAAGATTTTGCTGAAAGGACCCAGATAGAGCTGTCTCTTGTGAGACTATGCCGGAGCCTAGCAAACACAGAAGTGGAAGCTCACAGTCAGCTATTGGATGGACCACAGGGCCCCCAATGGAGGAGCTAGAGAAAGTACCCAAGGAGCTAAAGGGATCTGCAATCCTATAGGTGGAACAACAATATGAACTAACCAGTACCCCCCTGGAGCTCATGTCTCTAGCTGCATATGAATCAGAAAATGGCCTAGTCTGCCATCAGTGGAAAGAGAGGCCCATTAGTCGTGCAAACTTTATATGCCTCAGTACAGGGGAATGACAGGGCCAAGAAGTGGGAGTGGGTGGGTGGGGGAGTGGGTGGGGGAGCATGTGGGGGACTTTTGGGATAGCATTGGAAATGTAAATGAAATAAATACCCAATTAAAAAAAACCTACAACATCAATTCTATTACAAGTTTCTTCTATATCACTATGCATCCTCTATACCACCATATATATTTAATTTAGATTTTTATTATAATATTTAATGTATATAACTAAAACAGTTTTATATTTTATAAAATTTATAAATACATATTTTAATTTATGTAATTAATTATAAACTATATATAATTAAATATAAATGTGTAATTTATATTATATATTATATACATTTAAGTATAAGAGGTAAACCCACAGATTGGGAGAAATTTGAAAAAAAAAGTGTAACTGATGAAGTTCTAAACAACAAAAAATTTATGAAAATTCAGCAAAAATGGCAATATACAATATATAAAAATAGACATCTTAGAAAAGGGCATGTAGATGCCTAACAAAAAGAGATGGGTGAGAGTGGATGCAGTCAGTCTTGACGGCATCATTTAACCAATGCACGGACTGAAGCTGAGTGTGGTGAAGGACACCAATATCTCTCAGCACTTTGCCAGCTCAGGCAGGAGGATAAAGCAAGTTCAAGGCTAGCCTGAATCAAAACTACCACTACCACTACCACCACCAACAAAAACACAGGTTCTCTACACCCCCAGTATATTTGCTTCTAGAGTAACAATCCACAAACACCGCAAATATCCTAGTTACCTTATCAACTTGGTACAGCCAAGAGTCATCTAAGACAAGCATCAGTTGTGGACTTCCCTGACTGAGAATAATAGCCTGGGTGCGCGTCTGTGGAGAATTGGCTTGGTTATTAGCTGAGACAGGAGGGCACGGCCCACTGTGGGCTGAAAAAGCTGAGGACTGTTGAAATTGTTTTCAGTGGAGACTTTGGAGTCTAGGTGCCAAAAGAATTGCTCTTGTTCTCAGGGAGTAAAACACGATAAATGAAAAGAAAAACTATGGGATATAAACAACCTAAAAATGGGCTCTAGGCAGCTTTAAACTTCCTACTTCCTACACATAACAAATGGACATTTTGACCAAGATATAAAAAACAGTCATCCAAAGCACTGGAGGACAGACAGACAGACAGACAGACAGATCATGGATGTCAAGTGAGAGAGGAGAGCAAGAATAGCAAGAGAATTTCTCCCCATTATGCTAGAACCCAGCACCCAGCCTTATGCTAAATAAACATATTTTAACATGGCTAAAAAGTCCCTTGGTCTTTCTGGTGCCAGAAGGCAGGATAGAGGGGAAAGGTGACTGCAGTGACTGGGGAGTAAAGGGGATATCTTGGAAAGAAGAGGGCCACAGAGTATGATGTAACATATTCTGTGCATACATCTCACACTCTATCAACTGGCTCTATTTGTGAGACTATACCAGCAAGGATAATTTACATACATACATACATACATAATTGATCCAGGTCTATTAAAGGTACTGGAAAAAAAGACTTAGGTGAGATGCTTTTTTTTTTGCGGTGTTTTTATACGTACATGCATAAACAAATACATAAATAAATGAATGAATATATTTTCACTACAAAGAGTTTTCTCAGCTATTAAGAAATACTGCTTAGTTTCTGGATTGAAGCTCATTATGTTGAGCTGCCCTCGAGTTTCATAAACTTAGCAAGACCTTTCCCTAGTGCACACACACTCCACGCACTTTACAGAACATTCTCCTCCATTCCCATCTTTTTCCTCATCTTCTGGTTCATTCTTCTGCTCAGAGCCTGCTGGTTTACCCTCGCACCTCCTTCCTGCTCACGTTTGCCCTGGCGCATTATGCAGCAATATCCTTTCCGACTTGTTGGCTTAGCTGCTTTCTGCTCACGGGGTTGTTTAGCTTTGACTGACTGTTCAAACCACATCTCGCCTAAGTCTTTTTTTCCAGTATCTTCAATAAACCTGGATCAATTAGCTTATAAAGAGAAAGGAGTTATTTAGCTCATGATTATGGAAACTCTAATGAAAATCAAGCAGCCTTATTGCTTTGGGGACCAAATAAGAGTACCAGATGCCAGGAATGGGGAGCCTGTGCTGTAGCAAACTGTTAACTAGAGAAGGAGATGCAGACAGAGGGGTTGGTTGGTTCACAAAGACATATCATCATCCCTTAGAAATGAAGTTTATTGAGACAAAGGACCACAAGTTCATGATCAGGCCTTGACATGGGAGGGAGAACATTAAACAGAAAATGGTATCATTCCTCGGGACCGTTCATCTCCCCTACCTCCTAGTGGCCTGGAGCTTGGACAAATAGGTTAGGCAGCCTGGCCAGGGTACTCAGCAATTCACCTGTCTCCATCTTCCCACACTGGAGTTTTTACTGCTGATCAACATAATAGGCTTCTTCTTGTGAGCTGTGGGGTTAACCTGGTTCTCGTGCTTGCAAGGGAAACACGTTACCAACTGATACACTCCTCCACTCAAATGTTTCCATGTAAAACGTTGCTTAAACAACGATGTCAAAGTTTTGTAATACACCACAAACCTCTGATGATTTTAAATTACACAAGAAGTCTGCTTTCTCATCTCTATCTCTCCCATCTACCCACCTCCAGAACACCGCCAGAATATCTACCTCGGCTGAGTCACTTCATGATGAAAATTAGAGAAACATTTACTTGCAAGAATGAACTGTGCATTCTTCTCTCACAAGCCTAGAGTTCATTTTTTAAAAATATATAAGGTTTATGGTTCATCATGTTATTTACATGTCTCCCTGTTATATAATACCTCTTCTCTAAAATATTACTGATAAAATTATCCTGCTGTAAGATAAGCAATGTGCCTGTGCTTTCTTAGAGTGTCCAGCCAAATCCTTCTCTGATCTTCTCTTACTACTAGAATTCCACTGCCTCTGTCATCAGGCCTCTGCCTGCATGGATTATTCAGTTCATGCTGAGAATGTTTCAGTACTTCAGATTGTTCACTGTTCAAAGTCCCTTAGGTACCTGCAAGATCTGTAAGCCAAAGCATTCCTGGGTTATAGGTCTTAACGTCACTGAAAACTCACTGCGCCTGCCTTTCTGCCATTGGACTGTGAGCATCTGGTGACTTTCCTGTTTCTGTGGAAGGCATGGTTCTTGTTAGACTAAAGCCTTTCAGTCCACACAATTAGTATTTCATAGCACACTAGGGAACATTTATTAATTTCCATCTTACTTGTCTTTTGAAGGTTATGGGGTTATGGGTTCTAAGTCGGAGTTATTGAAACTTTAAAAGGTGTAAATAGGTAAATATTATGGCTCTTGGAAAAGTGAGACATTGTCCCCCTTTAAGCATGTGATTAATATTACTAATAAAAATGTCATCAGCCTTCCCTACTATGGTGAAACAGCTAGGAACACATTTTGCGTGTGTGTGTGTGTGTGTGTGTGTGTGTGTGTGTGTGTGTGTGTGTGGCTTTCTTTCTATCTCTAATGAGATCTTTTGAGAGACTGTATAATATAAGAAAATCACCTTTTCTAAGAAGTTCTTGGTGCTTATTGATCTTCAATGATTCTTCATGAAAAGCAGAATAATATTCCTCTGTATTTAGTAAAGACTTGTCTTGCATTTAAAAATCTGTCATTTGTTTGGTTATTTAGATGAGAGTTTGTTTCTTTGTTTCATCCAATTGAACAAAAATGCTGCTTCTGTTAAAGGTTCAAATTTGGGAACACAGGAAAGTAGATTCTTTGACAAATAGAACACATTCTCTATTTTAATTTAATTTTGTTTACACACTAGAATGTAACTTAAGTAGCCATTTCCTTACAATATTAGTCATAGTACATGGGATTGGACATATAGTGAGATATTTAACTTTGATCATAGAAGGCTTTTAAACATCCTTGATGAGATAACATAGTTTGCCCATTTAAAGTACAGAACTCAGTGAAATCAGCCCCACAACCTAATTTGAAAATATTTCCATGAAGACATTGTGAAGACATTCTATGTTCGTAAGCAGCCACTCCCAAATCTCTTCTAGCCACACCAGCCCTAGACCTCACTAATCTGCTTTCTGCTCCATAATTTAAGCAGTGTTCTTTATATACATATTTTTTTTAACTTATTTTTGGTGTTCTGAGATAGGTCTTACTGCATAGCTTAGGCTGGCGGAGAGCTCAGTTGCCTTGCTTTAGTTAAGTACTTAGATTACAGGCTTGTGCCAGCATGCATGCATTTTAATACAAATCTTAATTGTTTTAAAGTTTCGGTGACGTAAGGCCTTGTTAGAATGAGTATATGCAATACCATAGTCTGGTTATAGCAGTTTTTTAAAAATCTTGTCAGGATTTTTTACCTTTAAATGAAGTATCTGGTTGAAAACACCCGAAGTCATTGCCCAACTGGCAGGACTGCTTATCCATGTCTGTGCAGTTTCTCTACCATTACTTTCCTATTTATACAGATCCAGCTGGGCTGTTACAGCAGAAAGATGCCAAGGGTTTGAACATTCAGTATGAAATGCACTCAAGGCCTCAAAGCAGAGTATCTCAGGCAACCAGATCAGTCCTTTCTATTCAGAATTTCTCACGTGTGTGTGTGTGTGTGTGTATGTGTGTGTGTGTGTGTGTGTGTGTGTGAAAGAGAGAGAGAGAGACAGAGACAGAGAGAGAAGAGAGACACAGAGACAGAGACAGGAGAGAGACAGAGAGACAGAGAGAGAAAGAGATATCATCGTTATACTGTGAACCCACATAAGTGGTGCATGTTCAGTATACGTATCTTTTTCTGTATACAGTAAACATACTATGTGTTTGTATTCCATATACATGGGATTTCTTTTTTCTACAAAATGCACCGAGAGTCAAAAGACATCCTCTAGGGAGTCTAGAGGTTAGATTTTAAATGTGGAAAGCTGAAGTCTGTAGACTAGTGTTCTAGGTAAACATTTAATTGTGCTGGTTTTATTCAAAAGGCTGGGGGTTATTTATCCATTCAGTCATTCATTCAATAAATGTTTATTGATTAACAACAGCGTAAAGGCCTAGTTCAAGGCCCAAGGAAGAACTCAGAGCTTTATTATAGCTGCCTTGAGAAGTGTCTCCCGACTCCAGCACATGAAAGAGTAGGCTGTCTTCTTACAAGAAAAGAGCTTAAAGAGTCATGAATCTTTTTTTTTTTAACTGCAGAGTATATTTTGCAGAAAAATTCAACATAATTGGAACATACCTATCTTTTTTCTTTTTAGGTGAATTAGGCCTTAACTGACAGATAGCCCATTTTGGTCTAAAATTCAACAAATACTCAGAAAATCTTATTCCACACAATCTTTTGACTATGTCACTTGCCATTTATAGTTGATGGCCTTAAGCAAGAAAAAAAATGTAAGGTTGGGAAAAAATATTAATGCAAGTTGATAACAAAGCTGAATTCTGTAAATCTATAGCAGCTTATAGCAATCACAAAAGCATGCAAAAGTCTTTCATCTATTCAAAAATATGCAGTGCACAGAATGTCTGCTAAGGTGCATGACAAGTCAGAGTTAAATATATATTAATAAATGAATTAGCTTCATAAATAATAGCCATAATGACATTTTAGGAGACAATAAGTCTGAGGATTGTCAGAAAACGGTTGGATGTATGAGCTTCACGTCTCAGTGATTCTTCAAAATGAATAGGCTTTGCAAGATAGTTCAGACCCGCGACCAGCCTATTTCCTTGAATAATTTACTTGTTGTCAATTTGTACAGCCACATTACACATGCAAATTGTGCTGCCTGTGCAAACACCACTTGGAGATGATAAAAACAAATTTACGAAGGCTATAGAAGGAGGATTTATTTCACTTTCTCACCCCGGTCAAGCAATACATGTATCTGACGATTGTGTGTACCCAATTTTGTTGTAATTATATCAGCAAATTATTCCTTATAATCTTATTATTTTTAGCAGTCTCCTTGTGCTTGGGATAATTAGCTTTCTTCACTCAGTGTAAAAACAATTCAACTTGCCAGCCAGGCAGGGCATAGCTCCATTATCTGTTTTGGGTTTAAATTTATTCCCTATATTCTTGGACACTTTGTGTAAATTAAAAATTTCATAGTCCCTAATACTGTACACGCTGTTCATTCAGTGATGAATTAAGGCCCCTAAACCTCTCCGTTTGCTATTAGATATCTCATCCACTTTATATGTTAATCTGTGCTAATGAATTCCACAACCCCTAGCCACAGCGAGATGACTAAAATTATTACCACTTACAGAGATATGCCTTTTTCATTTAAAGTTCAATTCAAATTGCTCCCATAAACAGTCTGCCACACAAAGATACCTCCTATAAAGGAGAGTTACTTACCTATAAGTAGAGTTCTCTGAAGGTAGTATTATCTTCAGATGCACATTCCTGGGTCACGTGCCCTCAGGTCTGTGGCATGGTGGGGGAGAGGATTCGGAGCGATGGGTAGGTCTTTCTTTCCTTGGGGCTCTTCATTAGCTCTGCGGCCTGTATTCCTGAGGGTTACTGGTGCCACACCCCTTCACCCAGCCAATCCTGTTCTGAACATGACAGACCCTGTGTTGATGACTAAAATAAAGAGTTGAAGGACTAGTTGCCATGAGTAATTGCATAGGAGTAAGAGGCACACTTACCACCTTCAAGAAGTTGCCTACAAAATTCTGTGCCTCATCACTGAAAAATGAATCTGGGAGCTTTTAACATGTAAAATGACATTTAACCTCTATATTACCTCTACACGAATAACTTTTTATTGTAAATGCAATGCATTCCCCTCGTGGAAGAATTAGAATATATAAACATAAAATAGATTTTATAAAAAAAAATCACACTCACTCTCACAGTACAATGGCAGCCACAACTGGTATCTGGTATCTATTTTTTATGGACTTTCCTGCTTAACTTTATTTAGATGATAAGAGACTGTCATTGTGACTTATACCAGTAATTCCAGAACTTGGGAGGCTGAGGCAGGAGAATCACTGAGAGCTCAAGCCCACTCTGGGCTATGCAGTGAGTTCCAAGTCAATTTAAGTATGTATGTGCGCATATGTATATGTATATGATGCATATGTATATGATGTATATGTATATGTATATGTATATGTATATGTATATGTATATGTATATGTATATGTATATGTATATGTATATGTATATGTATATGTATATGTATATGTATATGTATATGTATATGTATATGACAAGTCACTAATCTTGTCACCTCCTTCTTCCACTCTCTCTAAAGAAGGCATGCAGGGAGTATGTCCCATTTGCCCCTAACTCTGTGACTTTGCCCACGTCCAGAATGGCAGCAAGCACCTTAGCTTTGTTCATTCTTCTCTCAATAGAACATTCAAGACCATTTTCTGTTACTTAGGCACCAGCATCCTCTCTGTGACTACCACCTTCCCAAACAAGCTTTCCTAAATGAGGTGACAAGGCACCAACCATGTGGTAAAATGTGATGTGACGGTCTTTGCTCTAGACCTCATCAAATCTTGTGTAGATGGAGGGGCTGTTGGTATAGGTGGCTCGTCACATATACTGTTGGTTTTTCTGTGGTTCTTAGACTGTGTGCTGTCATTATGGCTTTGTAGAAGAGAACATCGAGGGTCAAGTGGATGATGTAATGTGCCTAGAGAAAGAAATTAGTGCCTGGAGTTTTCCAAGTGCTGACGGGAATACTTATTTTAATTCTTGCCCTCAATTTTCACTGAGACTTTGGCACTGGGTGCAGGGTGGGTATTTAGTGTGTTTCCAGTATTTCCCTTTAAAGAGAGATGATTTCCCAAGCTAAATCTTTGGAAACCTTTTTGGTTAGAAATCCAAAGTCTCTTCATATATTGTTTTATTTAGAAGTCCTTTAATTATTTATTAGCTTGAAAAGGTGATTTACATAAAGCAAATATTTTACTGCAGGAGAGTTTATAATAGTCTACCTTTTATAGTATCCTCTACTTAGAAGTCAAAACAACTTCTAGGGAATGAGTTTTTTCTTTTTTAAAATTTCTGTTCATAGTTAAGAAAATGACCCTCCAGATTAATAAAGATCACACCTGAGAGAAGCGTGGTGAGAATCACCCTAGAATCTTCTCCTCATGCCTCAGGGTCACTCATGATGTTACATACCCACATAGTTAAGATAGAAATACATATGAGAGGTTACAGCCTGGGAGCAACTTCCAGTTAGAGGGACGGTTTCATATGCCATCATCAACTATGAAACCATCATGCAGGTCATAGATGGAGCAGCTGCAATTAACCTGAGTTAATATTTGGCAGGGCCAGAGGGATAACTCTTAACACATAATCTCCCTTAAAGTGTGATGTGCTTTTAAGGGAGGATTAGATGTACTTCACTGTACTATCTTCTCAGGAACACAGTGTGTCTACCTCATTGTTTCATTTCTACTTATGAATCGCAAGTGTTTGATTATCTCTCACAAAACTAAGCTCAGAAGAATGTAAAGTAGGCACATCCGTTGTCCTCAGGTCTGTCTCCTTCTTGTCTCTCTTTCCAACCAACCCTGCCTGTTCTTGAGTGCCCTGTGGCCTGTGTCCCTCTATTACTTCACAGAACCACTTTCCTGAAACAAGTTGGCCATTCAAACACATTGTCGTACAGTTGGCTAATAAATCTTAGTGTGCTTTCATCCCCAGCAGTATTTTTATTTTGACAGGGATTAAATCCTAGAGCCAATGTTTGTGAGCCAGGAAAAAATGTTCAAATATCTATCAAATGGCGTGACTTAGCTCAAAGTTCCCAAGCAATAGGGACATTGTAGAACTGTTGAATGGCATGTGGAAGGCTGGCTTGCTTTCTTGGTCCATGTTGCAACTTATATTTTGGCCTGTTCTAGTCATATAGAAAATGGGAATAAACAGAAAGCTTGCTCATATGGTTGCTATGGGAATTAAATCAGTGTGAATGTATAAACCCACTTGGAATAGTACTGACAATTCAGAGAACTTATTTCATTTTTTCACTTTTCTTCCTCTGTACTTCCTCCTCATTCTTTGAAGAAGGTGGTGTGGTACGGAAGAACTCACATGGGCTTAGGAATCAGGTATTCTGGGCACAGATCTGGACCACATGATGGTGAGCACATAATCTTTCTGAACTTTAATTTCCTTTAGGGTAAAAAAGAGATGGTTGGAATATGTCATGTTTTTATCATGAAAATTAAGAAGATTGTGTCTACTTAGTAATGTGCTATGTACCCAGTGGGCACATATTAATGAATTATGTTATCAATTCTAGTAAAGGCAAAATACAGACATTTAGGTTCAAAGGTACAATTTTCTAAATATAAATTGTCTCTGGCAGTTAGATAATCAAATATGGGTGTCAGATTGTTGACATTTAAACAGTTAAGTTTGTAGATTTCTGAGGTAGTATGCTATTTTTTTTACATGAATACTTTCCTGTGATCCAAGGCAAATAGGTAAATAAAAACTACAATAGTACTATTTGGTAATATTCTAACAAGATGCTAGTGAAAAGGCTATCACAGTAAAGAAAATTTGAGTATTTGAAAAATAGGACATATGTGCTGAACGACTCCAGGAAAAAAAAAAAGTAAAAAGAAAGTATGTAAATTCTATCATCAAGCAAAATGATATAATTTCATCTTTCCCTTAGCATCTTTACATTCTCACTACTCCTTAAAGGCATGATATAAACTATGTGTTAGATGGTTCTATCAGGAATAATGAACCCTCGAGTAAAGTAATCCTGGCTACAATGTTACTTTTGGAGATCGGTGGGTTTCCTTTGGTGGTTCTTCCTCTTGCCACCACCATTTTCTTGTGTTCCACTTTTTCCCTTCTACATGGAACCATAATCACTGTTACAATGTTACTTTTTTTTGTTACTTTTGTTGCAATGTTACTTTTGGAGAACAGGTAGTCTATTTCTGTTTCCTTTACTGGTTCTTTCTCCCACCATTATTTCCAAGTTCACTTCTTTCACGTCTCCCTTGAACGGATTTCTAAGTCCTTTACATTTATGGTTTTAAAACTGTTTCCTAAGTCCATGGCTGAAACAGAAACAACAGAAACAGAAACAGGCGGCTTTTGCTTTGGAATTCAGTGCTATGTCATCATTAACAGATAATTAACTAATTAACAGATTGCCTGAACTCCAGTCGACATGCCTCTATTAATATCTGTTTTAAGGGTCTCCACAATTTGATGTCTAATAATATCTCCAATTTTTCGATGATAAAACACAGGTTCAGGGAACTTTAGATAGTTAAACATAATGTAACTACTGGCTTTGTAATTCTAAATTTAAGGTCTTTGTAAGCAAAGCTTGTTAAGTCTCCAAGTTTCCCTAAATAGATTTCCTGTCATTCACATCTGTTTTGTTCTTCCTATCCTCAAGACCATATATTTCCTATTTTCATCAAGAAACTCTCCTTGAAACTCAATTTGATTCCTCTGTCCCCTATTAAATATGGTAGTGATACTAGTGTAGTGTCTATACAGTGCTTGGTACTACCTTCTTCACATTAAGGTTATGTACCTCCACAACCAGATTTTGGATTCTTGGGCAGCTTATCTGTCTTAGCTAACCATCTCCCCTTTCTGCCAAAAACAATGTTTTCTCAGTGTTTGTATCTAATCAATCAATATTAATCAAGATTAAAGTCAATATTGGATAAATGAATAAAATTTCCATTTGAAAAGAGAAGTGGGGTTCTGAAGTTTTGTAAGAGTTCGGAGCTTTTTCAGTAATATGGTAAATTTTAAGAAAAAGAGTGGCTTAAATAACCTGGAAATTTTGCACATAAAACAATTTTTCTCAAAAAGAATATATTCTGTAGATATAAGGAAGACATATGCTAATGTTACAGCTGAGGGGGAAGGTTTCTACAGTGGAAGTGTTATAGCTCTGAAGATGAAGGTATCCTGGCAATTGGGAGCCAAGGAATACCACAGTCACATCACACAATGAAACACAAGAGGGTTGCCGCCTCTGCTTGGGTGAGAAGGAGCAAAGAAATGCACAAGAGGCAGGCTTTATGAAGGGTTTTCTTTTGGGGGGGGTGGCGAACTTTCCAGGGTGGAATCTGAGTACAGGCTCAGGTATTGGTGGGATTTTGTGGCCTGATCTTGGGCTTTTTTTCCCTGTAGGGTAGGCCCTGAGGGGCTTACACTAGGTTTAGCCATTCTTTAAGTTCCCAGTGTCTAGCTCTATTGTCAGTGCACAAGGTTATACCTTATGTAGAATCCATCTGTTCTTGATTTCAAAGTTAATAGTTGATCCAAGTACCAAAGGTAGTAGGGTGGAGTACTAAGCCTTAAGTGGGACTTTTGTATCACTGCTGCTGAGGCTGACGGAGCATCCCAGAAGAGAGAGTAGCAAGAAAATAAGAGCTGGAGAATGAAGTGGTATGCCACAAAAAACTGTGTCCTCATGTAGGGTATGGCCCTCACAGTCCTGGGCTCAGTGCAGCTTTGGTTATGTGCACAAGACCTACACAGGACAAGGTTCTTCTGTGTTGCATCATGGAGGAGAGGGCAGATAAGGCCTCATGTCTCCCTGAGGTATGCGATTTACGGTTAGTGGTTGCTAGGGGAGAGGGTGCCATTTTTGTCAGTGGTATACACACTGAAAGGTAGCCCGTGCTCTAACTTCCCACATCTGCTCATGCAATCAAACCTAACTAGGGACACACACACATGATTTAAAAGTTTTAAGGAAGCCTCTTGTGAAGAAAGGTCTCAGAGGAAGAGGGAATGGGATGAAAAAGCATAATGAAAATTACTAAGATGCATCACATACACGTACAGAACTGTCAAATAATATGTATGTATATGGTGCATCTTAGTAATTCAATATGTGTTTCAGTAAATGTATTATTTTAGTAAGATATTTTTAAGTACATAATTAGCAATACATTTAATATTGCTGTTATATCATAATAGTAATAGTAATTATTAGTAAATATCTTAGTAAAATGTATATGGAGGCAAAACACTCAAACTCAAACACACACACACACATACACACACATATTTTTTAAAGAGATCCCATAAGAGGGGCCTAGGAATATGGCTCAGTCAGTAGAATGTTTGTCAACCAAGCATGAAGACATGAGTTTGGATACTTAGTATCTGTATAAAAATGGATTTGGCACAGTATGCACTTGTAATTCCAGTACTGAGTACGCAGAGCCAGAAGGATCCCTGGCTTACTGAATAGCCAGTCTAGGTGAATTGGTATACTCCAGACTCAAGGATAGCCTGTCTCAAAAACTAAAGTGGAGTGGAATTGAGGAAGACTCATGTTGACCTCTGACACCTACATGCACATGCGCACACTTGCACATAGAATTCCATGAGAATTGCAAGAATTGCATCTGCATGCATTAGAGAGCATTTCTACTTCATAGCCAAATAAGTTGCTTTCTATCCAACATTTGCACAGATAACACCTGTACACTCAGGAAGAAACAAGATATATGTGGCAACAAAAAGTATTGGGTGGGGGAGTAAAAGCTGGTAGATATTGGAGAGATTGGACACTTTGATAGAGGAGGACCGTAAGGTGTGAGTTTATTGCTATTTCTGGGTCTTATTCTGCAGTCAGGATAAAGTCAGCATGCTGGAGAGGACTTAGTGAAGTCTGGTCTTACTTGGGAAAGAACTGGTCCAATAACTATTGCTAGAATGCACAGGAGACTTTTGGAAAGAAGAGAATGTGATTGCAAATTTTACTTTTAACTAATGGCCTAATCTCTGGGTTGACCAAGTACCATGCAAGTAAAGGGCATGCTCTCAAGGAATCCAGCTAAGAAAAAACCCAGCAAAACTTTACAGCTAGGCCATAAAAAACAAAACAAAACAAAAAAAAAAAACAAATCAAACACAAACGAACAAACAGAAGCAGAACTTAAATCTGCACTGCCTCCTATTTCTTGAAAACATAGAGCTGGTACATTTGGTTCCGCCAAATTAACTTCCTGATTGTGGTAACCAACCAACGTTCTTTGAAGGAAAGTACTGTAATCCAGAGTTTCTGCCACACATCATTCACAATTTCCGAGATAGAATTCAAATCATTTGTGGTAACAGATTGGATAGAAAGGCATTTTGGAGAACATTTAAAGTGAACATTAAAGTGAACTTCTGGGGGTATTGTGAGGGTGTTTCCAGAGAAGAGCAACTACCTGCATTCTGGGTAGGTGTTAGAGTTTCCTATTGTATTGCTGCTATAAAATACTATGACCAGAGCAACTTAAGGCTGATGACTGCTGTGAGTGAGGAATGTTCCTATAAATGCATATATTTGAATACTTGGCCACTAATTGGTGGTGCTTTGGGGGAAGTTATAGAATTCTGAAAAGATGCAGCCTTACTGGAAAAAGCACATGGGTGGGGGCGGCGGGCTTTGAGAATTTATAGCATCATTCTACTTCCTGTTCTATCTCAGTCTCTTCCCTCCTCCTCCTCCTCCTCCTCCTCCTCCTCCTCCTTCTCCTCCTCCTCCTCCTCCTGCTCCTCCTCCTCCTCCTCCTCCTCCTCCTCATCTCTCTGTCTCTCTCTCTCTCTTTGTCTTCGTCTCTGTCTTTATTTCCCTCTTCCCCCTCACTCCATCTCCCCTCTCTCTCCCTCCCTCTTCCCATGTATGGATGAAAATGTAACCAGCCAGCTTCCTGCCTCTGCTGGCATACCATGCCTTATTCACCATTATGAACATCTCTGGAACCATAAACCAAAACAAACTTCCTTCCTTAAATTGCTCTGGTCATAGTATTTTATAGCAGCAATACAAAAGGAAACTCTAACACCCACCCAGAATGCAGGTAGTTTTAAATTGTCACCGGGCTGCAGATAAACGGAGGAGAAAAAAGAAACCTTGTAGCGAGGGAGTCTTTCCTGTCTCTGCTTCCTGGCAACCATGATTTGATCTGCCAGACACACCTCGCCATGATGAGCTGAAATATGCTATGAAGTCATGAGCAAAATAAAATTTCCTCTTTTTAGGGTGTATCTATCTTGTATTGACAGAAAAACTAGATGGTAAATATCTTCACCTGTTGAGACATTTTGCTGAGACAAAACATTTTCAATATAAAAACCAACAAATAGTAATTCCAAGATTATTTCAATGTTTGAATTAAATGAGCAATTATTTTTTTAGGGTAGAAAGGACTGTAAGACAATGAAAAGATAAGAAACCTCCACTGAGAGATAAATAATACAAAGGGACAAATTAGGGAGTTCCAGTCTCAACAACGTTGCTATCAATTCTCAAACTAATCTACAAATATGACATATATTCAACCAAAATCTCCACAGTTGCTTTATAGAAATTTCAAAATTCTCAAATTTGTATAAAAAAGAAAACGAAGATGATCAAAACTATTTTGAAACAACAAAAATGGTTGTAAGGCTCACACTACTTTGTTTCAATGTATTATAGTGCAACTGTAATCAAGATTGGTATGGTATTGGAGGTGAGGCAAATCAATAGAACCGAATTTAAGGTCTAGAATATATATTTACATTTCATATTATTAACTTGATCTTCAATAAAGATACAAAGCAGCTTGAATGGAGACATTTAAAAAAATCTTGCTGGGACAACTGGAGATGAGGGTGCCAGAGACTGAGCTTCGAGTTCTACTATATAGGAATATTATAACTGACCCAAATGGTTCATGAATCTAAAACCCGACAATATAAAAAAAATCTATAAATGAAACAGAAAAAAATCTTTATAACCTTGAATAAGGCAAAAACTTCTTTTATTACACACACACACACACACACACACACACACACACACACACACACACACACACAAACACCCTAATTCCACAAAAGAAAAATATCAGGAAATTGAAATTCATAAATTTAAAATACAGCCTTTGAAACCCAGTGTAAAAATCACAACCCAAAGCCATAGATGTTATAAAGCACTAGTGATCTTAAAATTAATGTCATTCTTAGATATTCCTACATACAAACAGGTTAGACTGTTCTGTCTGGCCCCAAACTGTAAAGCAATAGGTGCTCCTTGTATATTGCTGATCGCTGATGGGGAATGCACAGTGAAATGTTCACTTAGCAAAAAGCTTGACAATTCCTTCAATAGTTAGGCTCATCATACAGTCCCCAAACCACTTATGCAGGGGTATTACCTATGAGAAAGTGAAATCTTTATTCACATCACTCACAATCTACACAGAGTGTTTCTTAGCATTTTTTCACTGTTACTGCTAAAAACTCCAAAATGGTCCAAGTAGTCATCAACTGGTGAATAGATAAATGATGTGATTCCTACTCAGGGACTGCTACTTAGCAACGAAATACATACGGAAACTTTGATGATCCTCGCCCATGTTAAGCTAAATAAAATAGGTCAGAACAAATAATCTACTGCTATTTGCTTTTATTTGTATGAATCTATTCAGGAAATGTCAAACTATAAGATACTTCGGCTGTTTATAGGAGCTGTGAGGTAGAAAGTTTTTCAATATAGAGGAGACAGAGGGAACCACTACCCATGTCCTTACTATGGTAGTGTTTATGTGACTACATACATACTTTAAAACTCACAGTTTATAATAGGAGGTGCGTGTGTAATTATATCTTAGTGTTAACTTTGAGAAAAATGAGGAGAAATAAAAACATTTTCAGATAATAGAAAAATCAAGAGACTCTGGTGCCTACGGACTTACTCTATATGAAAGCTAAAGGAAACTCTTTAGAGTAGAGATAAATGAAAGCAGATGTAAACATTTGTCTAGGGGATGAGTATTGATGGTTGCAAATGATATGTGTCTGTGTGTGCATAAATGAGCATATATGCATGTACTGATATAATTTATAAAGATTTGGGGGAGGTAGGTAAAAAAACTTCCTTAGATCATAGTTTATATCAGTATTTTCATATGACAAGAAACTAACACATAAAATAGTTTGAAAAGCTTTCTAAGACAGAGTATAGCAAGAGTGAGGTTATATGAGATCACTTGGGATACCCTCAATTTAGCAAATATGGTTTCTTCAGTAGAGGTAGTATTCTGGCTGACCTGATTCTCGGGGCTTAGAAGACAATACCACATCACAATGCAAACAAAACAATTAACAACCTGTAAATCAGACATGATTTTCCTTCCCCTGATACTTTCAATAGTACAGACTTTGAAAAAGATTCTGAATGGGTCTTCTGGCCACACACAAGAATTTTTTTTCATTAAACATTTACAGCTTTTTACAAAAGGTAGGTCCTTTCACCCCCCATGCTTGTAAGGTTGTTAGAATCCTAGGAAGAGTGTTTTATGAGTCACTGGAAAGATGGTGGAGAACAAGCTACACTGGAGTTATCTGATAGGTTTCCAGATAGTATGCCTATACTTAGCTGATCCCTTCCTCTGAGAAAGCAATTTGTCGTATTTTCATATGACAAGAAACTAACACATAAAATAGTTTGAAAAGCTTTCTAAGACAGAGTATAGCAAGAGTGAGGTTATATGAGATCACTTGGGATACCCTCAATTTAGCAAATATGGTTTCTTCAGTAGAGTTAGTATTCTGGCTGAGAAAGCAAAACTGGCAATCACTATGGATTATGAAAATACAAGGACACTCAGAGAGTACTTTATAGATTATTTTTAATAGCACCAGGAAAATATATTGACTCAGTCCCCAAGAGTCCTAGGAGGAGACCATTTGCATGGACATTAGTCATTTGATACAGCTTTATTGTGGTTTAGAACTAATCAGGGATATAGTCCTATAGAGAGCTGGGAAAGCGATAAGGGGAGGTGTAAGAGTGACTGAAGTCCTGTGTTGTTTGACATGGGCGTGGCCATGTCAAGTACCAAAGCCTTAGACTGTAAGAAATTGGCAAATTCATAGTGGGGTCTAAGTACAAGTGTTCACAAAGGATTGTCTAGCATATGCAAGTATAAGTGTTTACAACTCATCAATGTGTACATATCTAGTACCTGCAATTTCCTCCTCCTGCATGTTTACTCTCTAAGACTGTTGCCTACAGAGACCCACCTACTAAAACTAGCTAAGTCCTCCCCTCTGGGCTTAGAAAATAAGCAGACTGAGATTGGGTTGCTGCAGTAATTAGTACCATTCCATGACAGTGCATACAGACCACTGATCCAGCTTCTCTGTGTCCCTATGTCTGTCACTTCTTTAGTGTCTGCCTTTCCCCTCACCCCCTCATTATCCCTAATCAGATCAAGATACCAAGCCATGGAGATCACCATATGGTACAGGAGATAGAAAGCAGCTCGTATCTGGTAAACAGCTGACAATGGAGGGTGTTTGGCTGTCACGTTTAGTTAATGACGTTTTATAATTTATATGACTAGAAGAAACGCGTTCACAGTTACAATGAAATGCAAACTAGAGTGGAAGGCAATAAAAAAAATGAAGGGTGAAATATTTAAGTTGGTGTTCAAAATCCCCCTAACCCTCTGTTCCATGGACTTATCTAGGTGCTAGTAGTTCTTTTGAAATGGTCTTCTAGCAAAGTATGTTGCTTCACATAGCTCCAAGTCTACCTTTCAAATGCACAAGGTTATTTAACATTCACCAAAATCCTATAAATCCTTCCACTGAATCCACTAGAGCTTGAACATTTGTCTTTGGAAAAGCTCCAAGTCTAGCCCAAGAATATTTTTTGAGATAGGGTCTCCGCTATTCATCCCGAGATGATTGTGGACTTGCAATATTTCTTCCTCCACCTTCCAGTTTCTAAGGTTGCAGGTGTGCATCGCCATGCCCAGTGCTAAGCTGATTTCTTAGGTTTTCACTAAGTCGTGTTATCCCAGGAACTCACTGTTTGTTCACAGATGTTCCTAAGTCATAGTCTCCATTTCACTTTAATACACTTTCATTCACCCCTGCCAAGATTTTAACAAGCCTGCTCATGTACTTCTGTATCCTCAAACTTTAGACAGAGATGACATTGGACATACAGCAAAAACCAGAAAGGTGCTAACAGTGTAATGCAATCTGTCAACATTCATGAGCTCCTTGGTGTTTATGTATCAGAAAACTACTTATTGACAAGGTCTCATATACCAGGCTTCCTATTATACTTGATACACATTGCTTCCCATAGAGAGATGAAGCGGGTCATGGAGTGTCTTTTAAAGTGAAAGTGTTAAGAAGAAGAGGGAGAGACTAACAGATTTCAGTGCATCAAACCAGGGATGACTGAAGGCTGCTGATAGGCTGGGATCACTCACCACTGTATGGCAATAGGAAAGGAGATAGAAATCTCACTGGCTATGTCATTACACTGATCATTTCAGATGTTTACACTTTTGACTGTTCTGTGCTGGGATTTCTAAGAAACCTCTTCTTATGAGGCAGTATATAATAGATGGGGGAAGCAGAAACTCAGGGTCCAGCATGTCCATTGTGTCGATTGTTAACTTTGTATGCCTTATCTTGTTTCTGTACATCACTGGATGTATGGCTTAGACAATTTACCTCAACTCTTATCTATACATTCCTACCTCATAGGGCTGTGTAAGATACTAAAGGCAAAATATAAACATACACAAGTACTCCTTAAACTTCCCTCTTCTGTTGTCTTTCCCCATTAGACCTGAAGAATTTGAAAGTATTAGACATGAACAATAAGTAAAAGGTGCTTCTTGGTATAAGGAATACCCTATATTACAGAACATTTCTTTCCTCAGATGTCAGTTCTTGCAGATATTATAGTGTTGGTTGTTAATTGTATTCTTGAAAGGCTTAACATTGTTTATAAATGTTTTTCTCTGAAAAATGTAGAAAAGAAAACCAGATAAATTGTTATTTCTCGATCATGATGGATAGCAACATAATTATGAGATTTAGAACTCCCTGGTTTCAATTTCTCTACATAAGTCAGGAGACCATATTTTTGCAATTTTGAAAAAGAAGTACTTTGTATAGAGGAAAGTTAATTATTCTTTCTCAGTTTCAGCAAGAATCACATTTATTACATGTTCAACAAAGTAGTATTCATTTTATCCAAATGAGAAATAGTTGAGGGACTTCATTATATTTGGAGAACATTTCCATCAATCAGAGATTTAGCAGCTACCAAAAAGAATTCCACAATTCATCTTTTATATCATGGGTGTGACTTTTAATCTCTGTACTAAAAATATTAAATATGAGGGAAAACTGTTCATAAACCGTAATGTTCCTTGGCAGAGAAAAACCGCTTTGTGTTTTTGAAGATATGAGAAATTTAAATGAAACTTACATGCTTGAAATTAGTGCCAGATGCAATGCAATTCCAGCACAATTCACTAGCTGCATGGCATAGTTCACCATGATTTACTAAAGAAGTATTCAACAAATCTACGTTTCACTGAAATCTCAAAAATACAAGTATTTCATTCATAAAACACATGGCTTGGCAGGTTTCCAGAGTAGGAATTTTCTGGAGGGAAGATAAATTTATTGATTAAAATAAATCAAATCACTGATGGTTTCCTTAGAAAATTTGCAAAACATAATATGCAGAAGTTGACAGCTTCACGTCTTGAGCCAGAACAAAAATCCAAGATATGGCTTTTTGTTTATTATCAAACTTTATTAGTGTCATAAGCGGGTATTTAAGACATTTCATATTAACATTTGGAAAACATACATGTAATTATATATGTATATAAACGTATATATGCTAAGACTGTACATCTTTGGCATTTTTATTCCAGTTCTACCCAATGCACAATCACATGCAGTAAGTAATGAGCGTTCATGGATGGGATGAATGTAGAAAAAACTAGGGACTAATCATGCTAGCATTATTTCTTTCTACCCCATGCTATAGCTTCTTCCCTGCCCCCTCACTATTCTGGTCACTCCTCTGCCTCTAGCAGTTGTTATGGAATAAATATAGTTTTCCCCCAAATCCATGTAGAAGCCTTAATCCATCACATAGTTATATCTGGAGATGGGATCTCTAAGTGAGTAACCAAAGTAAAATCAAAAGAATGTGTCTCTGACCTGGTCCCATTAGTATCCTTATGAGGGCTTCAGAGCACTCTCCTAAACTGTGTTTCAACTAGGTCATGTGAGCACACTGAGCTAGTAGCTGCTTACAAGCCAAGAGAAAAGACCATGTGCCAGACATTGCAGAATCCAGAGCTGGAGAAATGCATTGATTAAGATACCCAGTCTGTGGTATTTTGTTATAGCAACTCACAGCAAACTGACACAGCAATTACCTGCTCAATGCTGATAGTTATGCTTTTCCCTAGAATCAGGGAATGCTTGAAAGGAATCCTCCGTCATGCAAACTTATCAAATCATGATTCTAGAACACTACATCATAAACTTGCATATCTTCCAGAAGTTATTGGACAATGCATGGGTATAATGTATGTTTAAATATTAGGATTAAATATGTAATAATGATTAATCCATTCACATTATTGAATAGAGGCAAGAATTTTGTACATCACAATATTTTAAAAGGTTCTTGTTCATAATGTGAATAAGTGAAAATTACTGTAAGTTAAGCCATGTGTGCATTAAGTTTGGCCTACAACCAACTCCTTCCTTTGAAAAACTAAATAGCTTGAACTGCAGCTTCACTTAAGAGTATGTTAGTATTCTTATAACGTGTTGCTGAGTCTTAGTCAGTCATAGTAGTTGACTTTTAGCCAGTCAGTATGACAGCTGATCACACCATGTTTTTATAAGGTAAATACTAAGATATGACCAACCACAGTATTATATGTTTCTTTTTACCTTTTTTTAATTTACAAAGATTGCTTGCTCACTGATGGAACACTCTGAACTTTGACTGGGCCAGAGTCTATTCATGAAACAACTGTTTGTTCAAATCAATTCTGCAAAGTTTAATTTTTCATAAGTTTTTTTAAACTTGTTCAAGGCTTTGTATTTTGTATGTGCATGTGCCATATATGTGTTCTAATGCATGTGCATTAGGTCAGAAGACAACTCGAAAGTGTAGTTCCTTAGGGGTTGCCCACCTGTCTTTTGTGGTCACTGGCCTAGAGCTTGCCTCGTAGGCTAGTCTGCCTGTCTGCATCCACAGTGCTGGCTGCCATGCCTGGCTTTTAAAATACGGATTCTGAGGGTGGAATGAACTTAGGTTCTTACTGAGCTATCTCTCAGCCCTGTAGTTTCTTATATAACCATCACAAGAAAATAGAAACATAATCTGAGTACAGAACAGTACTTCAGAAAATGGAAGCATTTCTGAAGTGGTCCTACTTCATCCCCGTATCATCGCCTGGATTTACTGTTTTCACATGGTGAAAATTTCTGCTCTTTTCCTCATTTACACGCCGGTAAACCCCTCATCAGGACCTATACACTATGCCAGCCTGGTAAATCAACTTCTGAGTAGGGGGTGCTTAGCTGGATTTGATTCGGTCAACCAGACTGGAAAGTCCCTGGAGAACTGGAATCCGGTTGAGAATTGCATGAGGCCTGGAACACAGTGGACACTCAAATATACGCAAAAAGATAGGAAAGGCTGGGGAGAGGGGTGGCGAGGAAGCGAAGGAAGCAAAGCCTTCCTTGAAGAGATCATCTACAGTTCTCCATTGAACTCAGGTGGGCATCGAAGTCAGCATTTTCTTTAGCCAAGTTCACCAGCACAGGAAAGGAGCGAGGAAAGGACAAAACTTTAAAAAAAAATCGCTTGGTTAAAGTGAGGAAAAGGAGAAAAACAAACAAACAAACAAACAAACAAACAAACAAACAAAAAACAAAAACAAAACCTCAACAGGCTCCTCTTAGCAGAGGCGTTTAGGCAAGCCAGGCTGTTCCCTGGGC
Source organism: Mus musculus (assembly GCF_000001635.26). Classification (NCBI taxonomy): domain Eukaryota; kingdom Metazoa; phylum Chordata; class Mammalia; order Rodentia; family Muridae; genus Mus; species Mus musculus. Next base: position 60,226,754 of record NC_000085.6, on the reverse strand, counting down.
GACCATAGAGCCAGAACGGCCGCAGCCGATTGGCTGATCCGCCCGAGCCAATCAGAAGACACGATGTTGGCGGGGTTCTAAGATGGCCGCCGAGCCGCTGTTTCCTCCCTGGTAAGTTCGGCTTCGCGAGGCGCGACTTGGCGGCAGGATTCGCGGCGGCCTGTCGGGCTGTGTTCCGAGGCAGGGAGGGCGGCGCAGGAGTCGGGGCGGCTCGTCCTCGCAGATCTGCCGAAGCGGGCTTGGAAAACCCTGGGTTCGGGCGGGCGCCGCTGGGCTCCGGGGGCGTCGTGAGGTAGCCGTCCGGTCCCGGGCCAGCGAGGAGCGCGAAAGCCCACACAGCAACTGCGGCTGACCAGAGCGAGGTTCGCGGCTCGCCGCTCCGCCGGCGTCCCGATGCGAGTTCTGACGCGGCTGGAGAGCTGAAGGTGGTGCGGCCTCGCACCGGGTGAGTGCCGCCGAGTTCCAGGTTGTCCGTGCGGGAAGGGGTGTGCCTTTCAGAGCCACCCTCTCAGTCTTGAACTTTGTAAGTACTTGTACAGTGGCATGGATTGCGTGGTTTAAAATCTTTCCACACAAGTTAGAGAGGGTCCCGGGGGAAAGTGGGTTCCAAGCCTTGGCTGTAAACATTGTTTTAATTCAAACTCACCTATCCTTAAGATTAAAAATACAAAAAATAAATAACTTATTTGAAGTATATCTGAACTGAGGCCCCTGACTCCCCTCGGGTTTTCTGTGTCGTTTTAAGAAAAAGGAACACATTTTCTAACAATAAATAAGACATTTACATTAATGTTGATAATCTTAAGCCTAAAAGTGTGTCAGTTAACTAGTTCCAAAGTTCAGGAACTATTTATTATGCTCTTATAGGTTAGAGGATGGCGGTTATAATTATTTTACAAATAGGATTAAATTTAGATGTTTGTGATTATTTAAAATCGAATACATAAGACAGCCACTTGATGGAAATGCAGCTTAAATTCTGGCATAGTAGAGACAGAAAATTTGTTGGATGCGCAGATTTTATCCTTTGGGTATTGCTTGTAACCAGTTTTGTGGTCTAGAAATACATTTCTCAAATCTCTAAATGTGACTCTCAGTGTGTTACTTAGTATAATATCTCCCCTTTTTCATATGCAAAAAGTGCAGAAAAAATTATTAGTAAAATTTGCCTAGATTTGACCTGTCTCCCAAATCTTTGTCTCCAAGAATTCGCCACCAACTTTGCCCTCTAAAAGTTCATAATTTAAAGCTGTCAGGCGTAACTGGATCACAATGATTTTGGCCAGTTGTAGAAAGAGTTGCTGTTAGTTTCTAATGTGTGTTGTGATGAAGATTAGTGCCTGCCTCTTGGTTTGTGTGTGGTGTGTGACAGGTCTGCCTTCTTTTTCTCCTGCTGCTTGTCTGTCTTTTGTTGTAACTTGGTTTCCTGCCCCTTTTCAGTGGACCCTGTGCAGAGCCTCTGAAAACTGATCATCTAGTGAGGTAGAGGAGAGAAGCTGCGTTTATATTGATCAAAGAGTAAAGCAGCTCTGGTCATTTAGGACTCTGAGGCCATTAAGATCATAAACATTTTAAAGGTGTGTGTGAGACCATCGCACTGGTATTTGACCATACCTTCGTTTTAAAGCTTAGAAAGAACGAAAACCCAGGCAAATACAATGGCCTGCTCAGGATGGAAGTCATCTGACTTTCAAGACTATTTTTACCTCTATAACTAGTCTTCTACAGATCTGACACAAACTAGAACTTTTATAATTGGTATTTTTTTTATCTCTATGGTTTCTGTATCTCAAAAGATGGTATTTACTAAATCCTTTTTAATTTTAATTTTTTTTTTTTTTTTTTTTTTTTGTAGAGAATGAGGTGTATAGTCAACATCTCTGGTAACAGGTAAAGAATATACTTTACTGGATTTAGGGTTTCTCACCTAAAGGTAGATGATACTGTGCTACCAGGGGGAAAGTAAAATACTGGATTTAAAAAAAAACAAAAACTGATAATTAGCTTAGTGACTTTCAGTACTTTCATTATAAAACTTCTTAAGAATACATAGATTACCAGATGCTGAACCACTTTGTTCTAAATGCATTGCTTTCTGCCAGAGTCTGCTCAGTAATGGTTGTGGTTGTTTTTCGAGGGTAAAAGAAACCCTCTTTATTTAGACTTAGAAATTCAATTCATAGCAAATGATGTCTGCCCAGAACTAGAAGATATGTCCCACGTTGTACACAAAATAGTTTGTACATGGGAAAAGTCCTAACTGCAATGGTGAAGTGTTGGAAATGAAGAAGTGATATTTCAAACTTTAGAAAAAAGGAGAAATGTGGCTCATTTACATCTTCCTTGAGGATATGATTAAATTAAATACTGGGTTACAGGCTAAAAACTGAAAGCTTACAAGTTAATTCATTTTCTGTGCTATGGGCCTGGCTATAATCTACATAGAATTGAGTTTCTGTTTGTCTGGTATTCCACATCCTTTTAAAATGGCTGAGTGAATATTCTCAGAGACTAATCTAGGAATTTTAAAGACATATAACCTGAAAGGAATGAAAGAGACACTTCAAAGAATTAATCACCCTTCTGAGAATCCCAAACAGGAATAACAGGAGGCCAGATATGACACCAATTGGAAAATGTATGAATGACATGTATATGCAGAAAGACAGTGTCTTCAAACAGGAGCCCAAGGCAGAAATTACCAGTCAGCCTCTCCATACTGGCTAGTTTACAGTTGAGCTGCTGCTTAACTGGACCGCTGTGTTAGGCAAGCTCGTTACCAGCAGTTACCTGTGTTTATCTGCAGAAACCTTAATCTTCCTTACATCTGTTTTTGTTTTCCTTTTGTTTTGGGCCACCCCCTCCCTCAGTATCATGGGAAACTGATATGTGACTAAAGATTTTAAGGAACTGAGTTAAAAAGCAAACAAACAAACCTTATTTGAGTTTTGTAGTATGGATTTGGAGGATCTTTTAACTTTTCCTCTTTCTTCAGGTCCATTTAAGAAACTGTCAAACCAGGAAAATACCGTATCAGCATATTAAATGCTTTATCATCAGTCAATAAGAGTAATTTTGAGAAAGTTCAAAAAGCCGTGAAAACTGGGTAGCTGCCTGAAAACTGATGAGGAAATGATACCTTCTATAGGGTACCTGAGACCGCTCTCCTTGGGGAATCACATTTGAATGTCCAGAATATAGATTGTGAAACTCCAGATGTGCTCAAACAGCAGCCTGCCATGCTGTCTAAGGCCCAGGCCGAGTGACATTTCCATGCTGCGGTGCGGATTCTGGTCTGTGAAGCTCCTGGTTCTCCTTTGTGTACTTTGGTTCCTAGACTCTTGAGAGTATCTAGCGTGCAGTGAACTGCCATGGGCAGTTCTTCTATAGTAGGCCCCAGGCATGCTTAAAAAATGCCTGAAATTGTTAATTTTAACATCCTCAACTAGATAACGAACCTAAAGGTGATGCAGATGCTTCACTACGCTGTTCTCGCTGGCTCATTTCACAGTGTATCTCAAGACTTCATTCATCTTGTCTTTTAAAACCTAAGACCAAGCTTGGAGGAGATGCAGGTTTTATAAGTCAAAACACTTATAATTTGGGGGTCTCTACTTTGAGCTGAACTTATGTTCTGGATGGAAAGTTACACACTGTAGTTTAGAGCAAACCTTTATAAGTGAGAAACATTAATATTTGAGTTTCATTCATTGTCTGATTGTCTGCCTCTTATTTTACTGCTCTATTCAGAAGGCCAAGCACAAGGTTATTCAGAGAAGCTTCGTGTCAGACTGCAGATCAGGGTGGGGAACATGATTCGTATCAGTTGACAAATGAAACGCTTCAAATATTAGAAACTTCAGAGGTATCTTATGGGTTCTTCGTCCATACTAGGAGTGATAAAAATGCATTCATGGCCACAGAAATGATAGCAAGAACCACTGAACAGTTGGTTTTTTTTTTTTTCTTTTTGACGCACAGTTCAAATTTATTTATTTATTTTTTAAATTTTAACACTAAACGTTGAGCCCCTAGAGCCTCCTGAATGCTGTGGAGTACTGTATCTCATTTAATCCTCAGACGAACCAGTGTAATTATCCTGTGCCACAGATGAAGAAACTGAGGATCAGGGTTGTTAAGTAATTTCCTTCTTCCTCTAGAGGAACTGGAGTCAGGAGTCCAGTTGAGTCTTCTTAAAAAGCAAGAGAATGTTTCAGAAAGTCAAATACTGATAAACATATCCTAAAACACAAAAATACTGCTTCTTTGAATCTGAGGAGGTCCTTAAAAGAAATATGTAATTCAGAGTAATGCAGAGATCCTGATACCTGTGACCTGCAGAGAATGAGGAGACCCAGCAAGATAGCTTTCTGTTCTTCACTGATGATGAAATATGAGAAATGCAATCAATTTGGGCTCAGTTGTATGGAAAAAATAGGCTGTATTATGGAGATCAAATGAAACTTTGATAATCTTTGCACATGATTACACGAATTCTAAAAGTCATTTTCATGAAACTTAATGATTATACCATTGGGCAATACAGATAATGCCAAATACTATGTTAAACTTATTTCCCAAATACATACTATTGTTACTCAAGAGAGCTGTATGCTTGTTAAAATTTTAGATTTATATTTCATTTAATTTTACCAAACTGTAAAATTTAAAACTAGGATATATTCTTTTACCTCCACACTTTTAAAATTTTATTTAATTATATTTTTTTACATTTATATATGTGTATGGGTGTGGGTGTCCATGCCATAGCACATAGATAGAGGTCAAAAGACATCTTGCAGTTGTCTCTCACCTACCATGTGCGGTGGAACTCAGGTCGTCAGGGCTGATGACAAGTGCCTTTACTTGCTGAGCCATCTTGTTGGCACATACTGCTACACCTTTTAAAATACAGATGTACAACTTAGTTTTTTTTCTTTGTTTTCCTGCTTCTTAGACAACATGCCTTTTGAAAGTTATATATGCTTCAGTGTAGATGACACATCCACCTTTATTTTCTTTTATGGGCACAGTGAGAAACATGGTATTTTGAGCCTTAAATTAGTTGTGATGTTTCACGTGTATAATTGCAGCATTTAGGAGGCTGAAGCAGGAGGGTCTTCGGGAATTCTTGGCCTGCCTGGGCTCTAGAGTAAGGCCCTGTCTTAGTAAAAGAACAAAACAAAATAAAAATTTAAAACTACATTGTTTTAAGTTCCTACTGACATTCTTGAGCCATGAGTGCTTTACTGAGCGTCGTTTAGGCAGAAGAGTCCATACTTAAGAAAATCAGGGTTCTGTTTTATCCATTTTAGATTTTAAAGTTTAAATTGGCTGTCCTTAGGTCATTGGCAGACATATTGGTCTCCTGTGGTATCTGTTAGTGGTTTTAAAATAGTTTCCATGGCTACTCTTTGAGTTTGAATTCATCCTTCCCTTTCTCCTATTAGAAGAAAAGATGTGGAGTGGGCTGTTACCTCCTGGACTAAATGAAAGTGATGTTGAATCAGATTCTGAGGATGAAATCAAACTAGAGAACCCAGAACCTTCAGAACATAATTTACAGGAAGATGGAAAGACTGGCAGCAGTACGAAGCCAGCAGTGTCAGACTTCCCGACAGGCCAGCCAGAGACGGAGACAGAGGCTGATGCGGATGCATATGAGAAGTGTCCTTCTGGGATTCCCTTAAACATATGGAATGTAGGTTTCCCTTTGTGTGGTTAGGAAAGTATGCATGTTCATGTGTTCTCTGTGCTGTGGGCAAAGTATGTTGGGATATAACAGACAGTAGAGGGGCCTCAGAACAGATTCTACTGTTGGATACTAGTTTTATTTTACATAAGTAGAAGTAGTAAAACCTTCATAGGATTATCTACTTCATAGGATTATCTACCTAACATGATAAAGGAGTTTATTTCTTTATTTCTTCCTTTAATTATATGAGTTATTGAGCTTCATTCTCCACTATCAAACAGCTTATATCAAAACCAGTGAATGCCCCAATTCAGCTGAGAGTTGTGAGGACTAAAGTATTTCAAGAACAGAATTCCTTAGTTGGTGGCTTTAGAAATGGCAGAGCATAAGGATTTCTATTTAACATGTCTGTTCCTTTTTAAACTGTATGTTTATCTTCAGTCACACACACACACACACACATCTTTTCTCCTTTTACATAGAAATTTCAAGAATTGCATAAAAAAAATTCTGAACAGAAAAATTCAACGCCAAGATTCAGACAGAAAAAAAGAAAACGCTCCAAAAAAGGTGTTTATTTTTAAATTTAGATTGTTAGTTATGCTAACTCTTAAGTTGATTAATTGAATTAATTTCTTAAAACATGATTTTGAAATAATAGCTGCATAATTAAGTATTGACACTCTAAATTTCTTTTAGGCAAATTGAAGAATGAAAAGGAATCTCACAGGTAGGTAGATTTTAAAGTAGTTACTATTCAGCAGTGTTGTGGGATTTTCTAGATTGCTGCACTACTTACCTTTGGTAATGATCAGACATGAGAAGTAGTCATTGAAGTGTAATTATTGCAACCAGTTAAAAATAGACAAAGTAAAAAGAGCCATAATTTATGTACATAGAGTTAATTTATCTTCTTGCAGTGAGCAGTCCTCAAATGAGACCCAGTGGGAAGAGCTTACTCAGTATTTTGGAGCCAATGATAGATTTGAACCCCCTGTTAAACAGAAAAAAGTTGAGAAGGTAAGAACCTTTTATATTTATTATATTTTCCACCTTAGCTAACAGGACATATTTTTGATAGCTATGCCTAAAATACTAGTTCATTAATTCATATAATTAGAAACTTAAAATGTCCTGTTGTGTACCTAATAAGTAGCTATCTAGTTTAAAACTGTTCAAAAGTATAAGTTGTAAAAATATTATTGTGAGAGCCTCACTCCCTTTGCCTTAGGTAGCGAAAGAAAGCTATTGTAAGGAGCCATCTCACTGAAATGGTGGAGGGTGGTGAAAGCCTTTACCTAATGACCAACCTGAGGCTACTCAAACGTAGATGAGGACTCTAGAGGAAGGGTTAATATGAGACCTGTTTGTTTTTCGGTGAGAAGGTTAGATTGGCTGGACTGAAGTCAGGAGAAGGAGGAGGAGGGTAGCTCAAGCCTCAAGATAATACTGTAGAACTGCCAGACATGGGTGGAGAGTGGGTTTTATTTACAGTACACTTGGACTTTAAGAGAGTGACACGGTCTAACTTATGCTTAAAGATTCCCTGACTGTGGTGGAGAATAGGTAGGTGGTGATGTAGCGAAAGTGAATGAGAACAGCAGACTCAGCACAAGATAACGATCCTGAGTGAGAACGGTGTTGATGACGATGGAGAAAGTACAAGTGCTTTGCAGTTTTAATGTGAAAGTATTTACCTTGCATTATTAGGTTTTTTTCAAGTGATGACACACAATAATTCTAGTTAGAAAATTGAGAAAAGTTAGGAGGAGAGAAGATTTAGAGTAGAACCTATTCAGAATTCATTTTGGGGCCAGGAGTGTTAATCAGAACACAAGAACAGAGTGACTAACGACTGTAATGAGGTGGGGGCTCAGAGCAGTGTGAGCTTGTGGTGTGTATTTGTAGTTGTTAATCTCTGGAAATGAGGACAGGCCTTGAAGGAACAAAACAGGTATTCGAGGCTATGGAGGCTATTGGTAGGGTCTAAGCATGAGAATCTGGTTCTCCTAGGGTTAGAGGACTAAGTGGGATGTGATAACAACTCTTGTTACCGTATGTTTGAAGTTGTATAATCTCAGGACTGGCTAGATATGACTAGCTCTTATTCATGTAGAATTTAGAGTTTGTAAGGAGCTACAAGAATTCTTCATCCTATCATTTGAAGAACTCCATCTTAGCACCTAGCACTTTGTCTCACATGCATTTCTGTCAAAACAGCAGTTAAAAGTGTGAACTCTGTTTCACAGAAATTGCTGTGAGTCTGTCTGATTGTAGTCACAGGTGCATCCATTGTGTAAGTTTAGACTCTTCTTGCAGAGTCCTCTGCATAAGTGACACCTGGCGAGGAACGTTATGGGTCTTCTAACCAGGGAAACTGTTATTGGCCAGGCTTGTATTTAGCCAGCGCTTAATATTCTACAAGTAAATGCAGGCATGAAAGGAAAGGAAGGGTTTAGTGCAGCTGAATAACTCCAGCGCCTCTCGGGAGTTGCCTGTGATTGCATGCCAGCAGTCTGCACTCACTCTTTAGGTTGGGGTCAGGATTTTACATGATGCTTCCTTTCGGGATCCTGCCGAGGCTTCTACTGTGAGATCAGCAAAATAAATAAACTTTTCAAAAAGTAAAGGCAAAATGTCCATACTGGAGACACCACGATAAAAGCTCTGAATACATGTAAGTCCAACAGATAGTTAGGAATCTGGTGAGGACTGTGCAGACACGTGGTGTGGTGTAAACAAATATGGATTTCCAGCCTAGCATTTACTCTCTGGAGCAGAGGCTGATCTGTTACCAGAAAGTCTTTATTTTGTTTTCACTCAACCCTCAAGAATAGTAAAGCAAAACAAAACTTCTTAATCTCATGTCTATCATACCCTCCCTTGGAGTCCTGCCAAGCCAAACTGATGCTCAGCCCAGAATGTGTACTGTAACACTGCTGTCACCTGCTTGCCAGACCATGTAGACACGCTTGTAATTTTTTTTACATATAGTCTTCCTAATATTCAATGCTGTATTAAAGTGTTCTTTGTATTAAGATGTAATAGATATCACTAATTATGTAATTAAAGCATGATTATTTCAGATTTACATGGGAATTTCTGAAGAGTAAATTATACTCATTCATCTTACTATAAATGTTTCAAGTGTTTCGTAGTTGACTCAGTTTTATTAATTAGCATCATTGTTGAAGTTGTTTGGGTATATCAAATGGACACTGGGCATGAAAACTATAGGTTTTTTATCTTTTTTTTTTTTTTTTTTTTAGAATTATTGTCTTTGATGTTTGTTTAAAGTTGTTCATGAGAGGAAAGTGCTGTTATATAGATTAGGTTTTAGGTTTTTCAAACTATTTATTTATTTATTTATCTATTTTTGGTGATAGAATGCTTATTCCATTTAGACCTTTATGTGGAACTCTAGGACATAGGTTAGATCAAAATCTGACTATTTTGAGTGCATAGGGAGACAGGCACAGGGGGTTGGGAAAAACTTCATGGAGTAAGAGTCACAGTGATTTTTTATGATCCTATGATGATTTCTATAGGGAGGACAAGTTTTAGCTTCATAAAATAAATGAAGAAGCAGAAGGTTAGTATTACTTGGCTTAAAAACAAATAGCAGGTAAGATGTAAGACTTTAAACTTAAGTCATTTGCCCCAATCTGAGTTTTTCTAAAGTAAGTTTAGTTTTTAACTTAACTAAGTTTTGTATGACTTATATATAAAATAAAAAAAAATCATTACATGTGACTTCTTAATATATAACTTAGGTTTATATTTATATGTTGCTCCTTCCTCTTCTCTATGGAAAAATCGTATCATTTTGCTCCTAGATATTTAAATTCAGTCAAAATCAAATTTCAGAATATAATTTATTTGTATTATGCTTTAGAGATTAGATATATTATTCAAATAAATATTTAGGAGTTAGATTTATGTAAAAACACATTCTGATATTGTTGGACTTAAAGAGCTTTAGGCACATATTAAAAGGAATCCTTCATGTGCACATGTAGAGCGAGTCCCTAAGCCTAGTGCTCCTGAAATCCTACATACACATTTGCTGTTATGCATTCTTGACATCTGTAGGACAGCTTTATTGATTAGAGGTCATTTGTTGACTTATACAACATAATGCCTTTTGGTAAAATTTCCACTTGTAGCTAAATTGCCATTCCTAAACATTTCTGTTCTCTGAGTTTTATCCTTAATTCTTATTCAAGTAAAAAATGTTGAGAGTACTGTAAGGCACTGCAGTAGCCTACAGCTCCAGCTTCTCTTCTGGTATGGAAGATTCTGTGTAAGTCAGGACTATTTTCAGAGCCCAAAGAAGCTATTCTGTTTTACTTTTAGTAAAATATAAGAACAAGCCAGGCACCATACATACGTGATGCCTATAAACTCAGTATTCTGAGGCATGAGTAGTGTAATAACTTTACAGCCAACCTGTGTTCCAGGATATTTGATGACACTGGGAACCCTGAGATTGTGCTATTTACTGAAAAACAAAGAACTGTTTCTGGTTGTGTTGTGTTTCAGTCCTTAGCACACACCTTTAATCCCTTTGTCTGAAATACAGACATACCCTTAGTACACAACTTTAATCCCTTTGTCTGTAATACAGACATACCCTTAGTACACAACTTTAATTCCAAACAAGGGAGGTTTGAAAGCTTGAAAGAATTTGAAAGTGTCTAATTGAGTGACAGACAGAGTGACAAATTAGCGGAGTCTACAGAATGTGATACGCCCAACTCTCATGAGAAGAGAGGAAAGAGAAGCTACTTAAGGAGCAGTGCAAAGAGGGAGAAGAGCAATTTTATTGGGACAGATGTATAGAGAGAGGTTGAGAAGAGAGAACACAGGAGGGGACAGAACAAGCCAGAGGATGAGAAGGAGCCAAAAGATGAGAACATATTGCCACAGTTAGAGACCAGAGCAAAAGCCAGAGGCCAAGAGAGAAGTCAGTTTGAATCAGCCAGTGTGGAAAGGAGTTTTGAGCCAGAACAGCTGAGTTGACCAGCCAGCCAGAGCTTAGAAAGAACTAGGAAGGAGTGAGCTTATTCAGCAGTACGACTCAGAGGCCAGAAGCATTCTAGGCTTAGATAAATGGAGGCTAGAAGCTTCCAGGACTAGGCCTAGGTTAGCAGATGGAGGCAGTAAGCCTCTGAGAAGACAATTACTTACTATAGGAGGATAAAAGATACTTTTACTTTTACAAACCTGGGGTGCAGTGTGAGACCCTGTCTGAAAACAAAACTGGGAGGCAGAGAGGGAGGGAGAGTAGGAGGGGGGGGGTAGAGAGATTGAGATTATATGAAAGAAGGAAAAAATGCAAGAATCAGTTACATCTTTTAAAAAGAACTGTTATTAGAGACAAAGTTGAAATTGTAATAGAAACAGGATTTTATTTCTAGAAATAAATTTTGTTCATCTGAGCCAATAATCTTACTGCCTTTGGGAATCTGAGGCTTAAGAGTAAACACACAGAACTGTGACCACATTTCTTTTGAATGCTTTTGAATAGGGGAATGGGGACTGGTTGAGTGGGAGTAAGGTAGACTGGTAATTTTAACTGATTCCTTTATTTGATTTTGAGACAAGCCCAGATTGGCGTTATACTTTATTAGGTAGCCCAAGAGGATCTTAAACAACTTCTTTTGTTTATTTGTTGTTTATTTTAGACAAGATCTTACTAGCTCTCTTGAGGTACAGGAACTGACTGTGGAGACCAGGCTGGCCTTGAGCTCTGCCTCCCTTTGTTGGGATTAAAGGAATGCACCTTCAAGGACCTTGAACTTCTCCTATGTCCACCAATGCTTGGATTACAAGTGTGTGTCACCTTTATACTAGATTAAATGCAGTGCTAGGGATCAAACTCGGGTTTTTTTTTTTTTTTTATTCTAGGCATTACTACTAAGAGATGTTCCCCAGCCTGGTATTATTTTCAAGTGAAAGTTCATCTTTATTTAAGCTCAACAATTTATAAGATTTTCTATGATAGAGGAGTTTTCCCTTCCCTTTGTGACATTCGTTGCTAAGCTATAGCTCTATGTACCAGAGGAACATTAACAAGTTGATTCAATAGAATGGTTCAGTATGAGGACTTATGCAGGTCTTGGGATCTATGGGTTACTCTGGTCACTACATACAGGAAGGCAAGAAGCCTAGCTAGCTGGAAGGGAACACAGGTACTGTGTATAACATGTGACAGTCCTAAGTGGGGATTAGTAGGCAGGTTACTAAGGTGGAAGAGTGCAACTAGTCTGGGTGATTGCTTGGGTAAACAATGAATTGAGGTTTTCTGCGACCTCAGACTTTGTGGTACAAGAAAATTAAATTTGATATTAATGTTTATTTTATCTGTCTCAGAGGCATTTGAGGAAATCTCTATTCTGCAAAGGGAGTAAATGCTATTGTATTAGCATTTTGTAAATAAATAACTTCATTTCCATAATAGATTAAATATGAAGTTCTAAATGGAGACTATAAGTTTCTAATTGTATTATCCTGAGAGCTAAAGGTAAAGATAACCTTGAACCCTGAAGAGATGCAGAGGCCAGAAAAAGTGTCAGATCCTCTGGAACTTGAGTTCCAGGCAGTTGTGAGCCACCTGACTTTGGTGTTGGGATCTGAACTTGGGTTCACTGGAAGTGTTTCTTACCTGCTGAGCCATGGGTCCAGTCCCAAGAAATACAGGTTTTATTTGTTGCAGGTAAATTTGTATGAGCATGACAGTGTGGGATCCCTGTTTGATTGTAAGAGCGTCATCATCTCAGTGTAATTGTCATGGAATTCTCTCAGGGCTGCAGTATAGGTTGGTTCCTTCTGCTGTTAATGCAGACATGGATTACCGCACTGCAGCCTGAGTGCACTGTACTGGCTGAGTGACTGCCTCCTGTGTGGAAGGAACTGGTGCAATTTGGGGATACTCCAAGCTAGTTACTGTACATAGAGTTTGCCTTTATTGGACATAGAACCCAAGAAAGGGAAAAGTGTGTCAGAGAAGCACATCTAAAGGGACAGATACAAAGTTTAGTGATGCAGTCAGGAGAGCAGTATTGGTGTGGGACATAAGGAAAGGTGGCAAGGTCATTAAGTAAGGCAGCATTACAGGGTAATATCTGATAGGAGCCTGAAAAAATTGGAAGTATTTTTTTCAAGGGAAGTATGTCAGAGGTGCTAGTAACATTAGTAAGATGGCACATGTGGCCAGAGATTAGGAAGTATTAGCACTGTTATAGATGAAGCTGAGAAAGAGATATCTAGATAAACCTGTTAGCCAGGTAGTTGATCTGCATTCTGGTACAAGATCCTTAGCTTAGCTTTGCATGAACCCAAATAAAGTTTGTGAGAGCTGGTGCACAGACCTCACTTGGAGTGGCACAGGTACAAGTACACCATCAGAGCTTCCAGAGAATGAAAGAGTCTGCCATAGTATTTGCACCAGCCTGAGAAGAATTCTGCAGACATACAAGACAAGGAAGTTTCTAGAGATTGTACAAGAGTAGAAACCAGGCATTAGAGTAACTATTCACAGCTAGACCTTGTTTATATCTAAGTGTCTTTTGATAAGTGTGTTATGAGCCCTAACTAGTTTGGTAATTCTGTGACATTAAAAATTTTGATTTCTTGAAGTTTTTTTAGTAAAATAAAATATTTCCATAGGAGAATAAAGTAATTATTTGTTGCTTTCTTCACTGTATAGTAGTCAGCATAGCAGACCTAACTGAAGATGGTGAAAGGCTATGGAGTGAAGTGTTGAGCTGCAGGAATGGGCTGTGGTTGAGAATTCAGACTGCAAACCTGGATGTGGGTGGCTTTACACCTTACAGACTGATGTCAGCCAAGTCGAGTAATTTATGGCTATTTCCACCTCTTGCAAACAAGCTAACATTTCATGGAGCTGTGAGGATGCAAGTGACAGCTTTTGTAGAATAAGCCCAGGTTCTATCATTTGGTGAACACTCCATAATGTTGATCAGTTGCTGTCATTAACATTATTGTTACTAGGGAATAGCAATCTCTGGTTCCACCTCCCTCCACCCCCCAGTCTGAATTTGCATCTCCTTTTTACTGTTAGCTTGAGAAATTTGGGGACCTTGAGTAGCCACTGAATTTATGATGTTTCAGAAACATCCATAAATGGGAATTGATGCAAACCTGTGTAGGGTTATTGAAGGGCCTGAAAGGAAGTGGCATTTGCTATAGTCCTGTGACAGCCTTGGTTAGCAAGTGGTTGATCTTCTTTCCTGTTCATGATTTGAGTTTTGTTTTGTTTTGTTTTTTTGTAGTCAGGCCTTGAGAAGAGGATTGACCAGGCTGTGGAGGAGTGGGATGTTGAGAAGGCGGAGGAGCTCAGCAACCAGCTGGCTACTCGAGAGGTAAGTCAGACTCAGTCCAGCTATCTGTTGCCCTCATACTTTTCTCCCATTCTACTCTTTATTTTGAAATCTAGGTTTTATGTTGACTTTAATGCTTTAAATTTATTCTGGTCTAAAATTTAGGATGAAAATTATGCATAGTTGATATTTGCCCTTAGTTACCTGGCCTATGGCAGATTTTTTGCTTTATTTGTTTTTGAGGTTGGTGTTGTTTTTCAGGTATGTGGTGTCTAGCTCAGTTTATCCTCAGTGGGGGCAGCTATGTGTTCTGCAGTCACACCCCACAGCCTTTTCTTAGTCCTTTTACAGTCTCTTACTGTAGATTCTGTACATACTGCTCAGTCTTATGGGGTTTCAGCTAATTCTCACATAGTCTGTAGTAGTGTAAAATTAAATATAATTTAATGTGATTCTGACTCATGTCCTTGGAGGTGGGGGTCCTATAGACCTGTCACTCAGACTTAGTGCATTTTCCTGATTTATAGGTTTTTTTTCTTTTTATAGACAAAAAAATTAAAAATCTATCCTAGTTTTCATTCTTAGTACTTGATTTCCTATCTCCTTAGCACATAACACTCCTTGGTGTTTAGTCGCATAAAAATCATCATAACTCATCTATCCATATTGCTGGTTATTTCTTAGTGTTGTAACTCACAGACTTTTTGTTTTGTTTTGTTTGTTTTTTTCTGTTTTCCAACCTGAAATGAGAAAGTTCTCTTTCATATTATTCTATGGAATACTATTGCCTTTACCAATCATCCGTTGTCTAAAAATCCACCATTTATGGCCATTGTGATTTTGTGTGTGTGTGTATGTGTGTGTATGAATTTTTGCCGATTATTAGCTGCAACCCTTAAAATCTTACTGATTTTTATGTATGGATTAGACAAATTGAAAGGAAAGACTGAAGGATGACTCCAAAATCATCTGAAAGATGTAAGGATTTCAAATTTGTCCACTTAAAGAATAATTAGTCACAATATTTCTGTATATATCTATGTAGCTGAGTGTAATTGTGTGTAACTGAGTAACTGAGTAGCATTGAACATACAACTCTGTGCAGATTCTCCCACTACTTGTCTCTAGAGTTCTTCATCTGCAGGCTGCTCTCCACCCTTCTTTGACAGCAGGCCATTTGCTTGTGCAGTCAGGTTCTGTAGGTGCCTCATGTAAGTCATATTTGTATGCTTTTGTGTCTGGAATATTTCTTTAGCATAACATCTTTAGAGATCATTGTGTTGTAGTGTATGTTGGAATGTTTGTCCATTTCAAGACTGGTTGCCACTGTGTCACATTTCGGGTATTGTGCCATTGTTTGTGCATTTAGTTGCTGGTAGACAATGCCACTGTTTAACTATAGTGAGCATGCAACTATAAATATGAATATACTAGCATCTGTTTGAACCCCTGTTTGAATGTCCTTTATATCCAGAAACAAAGTTGCTGCATTATTTAAGAAAGAAAAATGCATGTGAAGCATTTGGTATGTTTTTAACTTGTGAGGATGCTGTGACTCAGCATGGCCATCAAAGCTTTGACACAGTTACCTTGTAATTGAACTTCGATGAAATATTCTTTGTATTTGCTTTTTCCTTATATTTTACTCTTCCCATCTTCTAATGCTCCTTACCCTTAGTTTGACAGTTGATATATTTTATTTTTAAAAATGCTGTATTTTGAATCAGTGGGTATGGCTCTTGTTTGATTCAGTAGTATTTCATCAGTATTTTGGAAGGGAAAAATAAAAGTTCATTTAATAAAATGAACTTGAAGATGTGTTAAATTGTGCTACTAGTTCAGCAGGACTCCCTGATAGCTATTATCTGTGGCTTCTTCAGTGTAAGATCCCTACATGTCAATCTGTGCTTTATTTATTTATTCTTATCTTTATATGCTAATCTTTGCTTTCACTCAACAAACTTGTGTTGGTGGTGTGGTACTTGGAACTCATCCATAGGTATGCTGTTAGTAGTGGCTTGGTTTCTTAAAAGTATAGTTAACGCCTAAGATAACAAGATTATACCAATTAGTGAATGTCCCCTGCAGAATTTGACAGGGTGGCTATGGACACATGAGGGAATGTGGCGAGGAACAGTGCTTATGGACTTGGACAGGACTCAAGGTGTGAGATCTCTACCATGGCTCTAAAGATTCAGACTGAGGAGGACGTCAGGAGGGGACTAGGGAAGAGTGGATCCAGTGAGGTTGAAAGCACATAGGGCACTCAGAGCCAATCAGCAGGTTGTGACCTTACCAAGTTATGGGTTTAGAAGCTGGTGGCAGCTTCGTGTGAATTGGGAATGAAACCTATGAGGGAGCTGGTGCTTAACTGTATCTCTACTGAGGAAATATCTCACCCTGTGCCACTTGTTGAACAGTGTCTCTTGGGTGGCTGGAAAGATTACAGGACTGTTTGATGTTGGTTTTGATTGCTGATTTGGGGCTACTGGACTCTTCTGGTAAAGCTCAAGACACAATCTAAGAAAACCACCAGGACTCTGGTGTGTGGTTGCTTACTGGTTTTTAGAAATGCTGTGTGCTTGTCTTCATTGCACTCTTCAGGGTTACAGCATGCAAACTAGTATTCTCTTTTCATCCATCATTCTTTTAGAAACCCAAGAGTTATGTACTGTGTGCTCTCTTCCAACTACATACAGAGTGTCATAGCAGACTCCTTCCTTCGTTCAGTTGCCTCTGACTTTTTTGTCTTGGTTGAGGAAGAAAAGGCAAGGCAAAGCATAGTTTATTACCCCTTCTACTTGAAACCAGGGAAATTTTGAGAGAAGTATGTGTTTCATTGCAGGTTCTGAGTTCTTTTTAGCAGAGGTTTATTTGCTATTAAGGACGTTGTACAATTTGAGGCCATGGAAATCGCTCAGTGGGTAAAACTGCTTACTATACAAGCATGCAGCCAGCGCTTGATCACAGGACTTCATGTGAAGGTGGGAGGAGACTAACTTTACAGAGTTATCTTCTGATCTTCATACACAGCGAATGACCCCAAACTCACACCATACACACCCATATAAAAACATTAATGAGAAAAGGTGCCAACAAGTTGTTCAGTCGAAGATCTGAGTTAGATCTCTGGCACCAGCATGGTAGACAGGGAGAACTGACCTAGATGTGTACATACTTACACACACAAAGTAAATAAATAAATAATAAATAAATAAATAAAATTGAACTTTATAAAGAAGAAAGTTGTAAAATTTGCAAAAAACAGTTTTCCTTTAATCCATATACTTTAAGTTTGCATTTATTCCATTAATTTGCATACTAGCAAAGGTATATCCTGTTCTCTAACATTGTACTCTGTTGCTCTGTTCCTTTAATTTAGAATAGCTGCTCCTCCTTGTTTTTCAAGACCTTGTTTTCAAGGAGAGGCCAGTTAGTACACACTACTCAGTTTTGTTTTGTCTAGTATTTCCTCATGAGGAGTCACAGCAGTAGCCATGAGTCCTTCTCAGACTCTCCAGAGGCACATGCCATCTCTGTGCCACTTTTTGATGGTTTGACTTTGATGAGAGTGGTAGCTCTGAGATTTTCCCCTTTGTGATGAATAAGTACCGTTTGGAGACACAGTTTGAGGCTACAGCACTCCCGTGTTATACTTTAATCTATTTCAGCATCTGTTGCTGGTTCTTTTATTGTAAGTTATTACTGTGATTGACAAATGACTTTAGATCTTTAAAGCAATGATTGACTTTACTTTAAAGAATTTATTTTAGTTCTAATCATGTGTGTGTGTGTTCATTTGCTCACGAAAACATAAGTGAATATAGGTGCCCAAGTTGGCCAGAAGAGGTGTCAGATCTCCTGGGGCTGGAGTTGTAAGAGTTGTAAACTGCCTGGTGTGGGTGCTGGGACCTGAACTCTAGTCCTCTCTGTGAGCACTCAGTGTCAGTGCTCTTAACTTTGAGCCGTATCTCCAGCCCCTCTTCACAGTACTTTTACTACTTGGCAAACCAAGATTACTAGTTAGCTTAAGTGTGAGGTATTATAGATTGTTTTCTGAATCCATATCAAGCCTCATGAATATGGGCAGTTTCCTAAATGGTGTGCTGGGTTGGGAAGGAGTTGCGTGCAATGTTGTGTACCAGCCTTGTGTTAATAATTCCACCTTGGCCTTGGTGAACTTCCTTGCTATGTATGTGTTCAACTACCTGAAAAAGCATTCAGAGCTGTTCCTCTAGGGTTTTAGAAATGGGGATTTTCTTTGAGGACACTGGGATTGTAGTTTGCTGTCTTCTCATTTTGCTGATTTAGAAGTTGAAAATTTAAATAAAATGCTGACTAGACATTTTATTTCAAGACTGACCTTTCCTGTCATACTGTATTGCAAATGAGATTGCTTTAGAAAAACTGTTTCAGCAGATGTGAAGATAACATTTTTCTCAATTGTTCTTTTACTTTGATACATATGTAAAGCTTTGTTCTGATATTGTGTTAAATGAATTCTGGTCAAAAGAAAAATGAGTAATTTATATCTTGGATAACTGAAAGGACAGCTGGGTCATGATTGCTATTGTGACACAGATTCAGAAAGATGCCAGTGCTGTGCCCACTTTTGGAGCACCCTTCAGGAATGTCCAGTCAAGAAAAGCTTTGGCAGAAAATATTGCCATCTTTAGATTTCTCATATTCATCCTTAGTCCAGTCACTGTGATGATGAGATGGGATTTTAGAGAAGTGTGAGTTTGGGGCAGAAACCTTCTATGAATAGAGTGTATGTATGCTTGGTAGGTGTCCTTTTGAAATTCAGGTAGATTGGTTTTTAATAACAGCACCGTTTGCTTTTCTCAAGAAGCAGTGACTGGGACCTGCTGATAAAGCCTTTGCTCAGAGGCACAGACCCCAGAGTTCTCAAAGCCCTTTCCAGCCATAGGTGAAGCTCATTTTGATGTTTAACATTTAAAAGCCTGTGAAGCGAGTAGGGCAGCATCAGTTTTGAGAAAAATGAAGTTAAAAGTAGAACCATGTCTGTGAATAGACCTTGAAAACATCCCTCAAGAGAATATGTCAAAATTAGGCTGTTGGTGCGCTCTCATTGTGACACAGCAAAGCATGTAATTTCCCAGAAATGTGCCCCTCACATTTGTGATGACTGAGTTCGTATGGGATCTGGTTTGGGGGAAGAGGGTGACTTCAGTGTCTGTGTCCAAGCCTAAGTAAGCTGGGCTGTCGTTTCAGGGTTTGCTATGTAGCTGCAGACTGGTCTGAGAATGCTCTTCCTGCCCCTCTGCCCATCCCATATTTGTGTTACACTGATGAAGCCGATAAAACTTGGGGGAAAAAGTTTCTTTCTTTAAACTCTGTTTGTGGCATGACTAAACTGACCCTGACTTGGCAGGACATTCTGTTCATTGACTGTGATCCTTGAAAGTAACGTCTTCCACCTTTTACCCTCAGCTGTCACCTGACGTTCTCATCCTAAGGCACACTTCAGTCATAGAGACCCGTAGAAGCAAATTCAGTGCGAAAGCCTGAATGTCAGCTGGAGTATTACACATTGTAAAAAGGACTTTCTTCTAAGCATCTTTTAGCTTGTGGAGATAAAAGTCAACTTCACTTGGTAGTAAAGCAATGTTCCTACCTTCAGATGAGTCACTGCTCCTTTAACTAAATATATTCCTCAGATATGCTTCAGTCTATCTGTCCAGTGTCAAATGGACAAAATGGGCCGGTTCCTATTTTCATAAATACTCTTTTGGGAGAAAATATCGTGAAACTAAATTTCTGAGTTAAAACTATTCATATTCAGTGCTGAACAATATATTCCAATTAGCCATTATAAAAATATATTGCTAGAACATCCAGCCCTGCTAAAGAAGGTCAGATCCTTTCTTTAGTTATAAATATTGCAATTTCTGGCATCTGAAGAGTGGGTAAAAACAGTAAAAATACAGCACACACACACACACATACACACAAGTAAATGCATCTTTATTCCAACGAATATTTTACATTTATGGAAAGATATTGTTGCAGTTAGCCAGAGGTATGTTTGACAAATGCTGTCAACCATGAGTTTTCTCTAAAAGCAGGACATTTTGTGTGGGTATATGCAGATTCTGGCAAAATTTTGTGTCTTAAATACTATTGTGCCTTCCAGTCCTGACTTTTTCTTGATTGACTTCTCTTAGCACCATTTTCTTTTTGGTATATTTCACTGGTAGATTGGCAGTAGGAAAGAGGTTAGGGCACTGGGGAGAAAACACCTTCTCAGGGAATGGGCTTTTGCTGCTAGGCAACTCTACCAGCAACTAGTGGAGGTGGGAGCTCTGCCCTTTGGGTAGTATGTGTCTGCTAAGGATCATCCAGGACTGAATACTTTGGTCATCTCTCAGTATTTTTCATTCTTAGACATTTCTCTGTGTTATCCTCTTGTCTGCACATAGTCTGGGGTGCTTTTAAAATAGTAGCCTTAATTTTTTAAAAGCCTTATTCTCCTTAACTCTAACAAATAAGTCAGTTGTTACGTGTAGAAGAACGTAGCACAGAGCATGGAATAAGCATTGTCTGACCTGGTGAGGGAAGGACTGGGTGAATTCCTTTACATTTAGTTTAAAGATGTTTTCCTAACCATAAAAATCCTGCAGCTTTGAAGACAGAGCTTGTTGGCCTCAGAAAAGTAAGACTGGTATTTAGCGAAGGGCATCTCTCTGTGTTTTTCAGGTGTGCTCATTCACATCTCATTACATTGTGGATGCTTTCTTAACCTCTGGGGTCTGGCTGGGTGTTCACCTTGAATGGCACTCCTTATGCACTGTCTTAATTATGTTTATCTGTGCTTTTAACTAACCTTAAAAAAGATTTCAGATGTTACAAGTCTAATTAAAGAGACAGACAAAGCACAGTTTATACTGTAGATTTTTTTTTTCTGCAGTTCAATTAATCAGCATGTTTTCTCTTTTAATTAAAACCATTTTAGTAAATTAAAGCCCACAGCAAAACACATATATAATTTGTTTGTAATTAGCTCTTAATTGGTGGTAGTTGAAGCTTAGCACCCTTGGTTTCTTTCTTCATGATTGCCATTTTATTAGCAGCCAGTCATTAATTAATCTTTTTCTAATTAGCTTATAAAACTGTTGATGGCACATTATTGTAAATGTGATTTTAAGTTCAAAGCTTGTTAATAGGCTTTCTTACTTAGAAGAACAGAGATAAAGAAATTGCTGAAAACAGTACTACAGTTCTTTCAAAAAACTGTCTTTCTTATGGGGGCTGTGTAAAGCATCTAACAGCTTATGGTTAATTTTTTAATGCCTTTTTCCTCTTTATGAATGGAATAAGTTGCTTGAATATAAATGTCAATATCCAGCAGTAGTTTCAACAGTGTAACGTTTTTCCTTTTGTTTAAAACACTGTAATCTACATATAATTTGAAGTTATTAAAACAGGCATTATGTAAGCCATTTTACTATTAAAGTTGAGTATATGGGTTATATCATACACATATGTATATGTGTATCTATTTTCCTCGTATGTTTTAAATTGGGATTTGTTGGCTATGATTGAAATAAACAGGCAGGAAATTATAGGTTATTATAAAAGTAAATAAGTATATATTTAGTTGTACATCTAGACACTAATGTGGTGTACTATCGTAGGCAAGCATGTCAGCCTGTGTATGCATACACTCTTCAAGGTGACAGTGAAACAAGATGCAATAGTATAAAGAGAAGAACTTGATTGAAAAGTCAGTTGAGTGATGAGGTAGGCCATAGCTTGGGCTGTTGTCAGAACTCTGGCATCCCAGGTGTGGCCATGGAGAGAAAGACCAATGTGACATAAGCTTCTAAAGTTTACTGTGGCAGAGACACCTTAGGGTGGGTTTGTGTGAAACCTATTAGCCTTGTTAACGTCCTTTCTTAAAATACACTGGCATCTTAGCTGTTTTTAAAAATCAATTATTGCAAAGTTTTGAAACTTAATTTTAAAACACAACAGACTGACTATTGGAAATGTGTTCTTTGCTCTTGAACTTTGTGTGTTATTTCAACTTTGACTGTTTCTTTGCTTGTTTTTCAGAAGGCATTTTATGATGGCATGCGAGAGACACTAGAAAGGGATAGCTGACAAGGAAAAAATTAAAAATTGGATAAAAAGTAAATGAATAATGTCATATTACTAAAAAGATGAGAGGCTAATTTGTGCCGACTTTTTGCTAATTTTGTTCAAGCTTCAAAATGAGGAGCTGTCACCCGTTCTGTGTAGCGCTGATGACAGTGCCAATGATCCATGAAATAAGCTGCCGCTGGCTTTGTTCTGATAAGAATGAACAAATCTGCACAATGTTCGGCTCCCAGAATCTCATTTTCATACTTGCATGCAGGCAAAAAGAAATAAGCTGTTTGCAGGCTTGATTAATCAGACATTGGAGGGTTTTTTGTCTCTTTGATCTCTTTCGTCTCCTAGGTAACTTGCTTGACATTAATGTTGAGCTTGAGTAAAGACAATCAGGAATTGTCGACCAAACTGATATAAAAATTAAAGACCTTAACACTTTAAGTACTCCAGTAATGGTTCCGCTTTACTTCAGAAAACATCTGTTTTCATTTAATTAAAGAACAAAAGAGAATGGCATAAATATTTTTCATAGAGACCTATTATTCTATAAAAAGTTAAAGTATGATAATTGGTATTTTAAAATAAGTGCCTTGAAAGTGTTCGAAAGGGAGAAAAACTTCATGACTCTGTACAAGCTAGTAATTTTGAGATGACTAAAATATTTAATAAAATGGATAAGCAGTTTATAGCTGTGTTAAATTAAGCTGTTGGAATCAGATGATGCTTCAAATGATTATCAGGAAACTTTATGGCAACATTTGCAAGAGGTACTAACTTTATTTTGAAGTTTTTTTTTCCTAATCTCCACTGTGTTTATAAGGACATGCCATTATATCTATTTTATGACCCAATATGATTTACACACACTGAACCTGTAAAGTTGAAAGGAATTAAAAAAATGTCGCGGTGCATTTGCTTGCGGTTGTGCAGACGCCTTCCCAAATCTTCCAAGTGGCTGTAAAGATGAATGCCTCAAGGGTCCAGCCAGGGCCCTGCTTTTCCAACCAGCTAAAGCCCTTATCTTAAATCCAAGCAAAGTACCATTAATCTTTTTGAAAGACCTTTTATGGCTTTTAATATATCCCAAATTAGAACATTTTACACCCTTGGTTCCTGAAATATGGTGATAAAAAGCCTTTAGAGCTTAATTTTCCTTACCGCATGCTCTGACCAATTTGCAGTTCTTTGTGATAATGTTTAGACACCTTAATTAAAATGCAGCAAAATATTGGATGTTCTATATGGAAAATGCTGATACTTTGGCTACACGTACAAGAAATTCTGTATGCATTTTTTTTCATTAAAAAAGTCTTCTCACATTGTGTTACTATAGTTATCTGATGACCCCAAACTGGTTTTTTATTATTATTTTTTTTATTTAATATAAAAGCCATTGAGCAAGCTTTTGGGGTGTTTACGTTGGCCAGGGAGATGAATTTTTTCTTTTATAGAAGTGAAAGGGTAATTCTAGTCTGCCTATTTTATTTGTTTGTCATAGAGATGTACAGCACATTATTCTTTTATATCCCGAAACTCAGGTTTGTCATCTTGACTAAAAAAAAATGCTTCTTCTGGATGGGCTCTTCATTAAAGGCCTTATTATCCTTTTGTATTTCTAGATATCCTTGTTTCGTTTCTTTCTCCACAGAGATAAGTAAAACATATTCATTTAAGCATGCAAAGGTCAAAACTACGATAGATTTTTACCATGCATAAAAACCAAAAGCCTTTTTTTTTTCCTTTCTGTAAACACACAGTACATAGAGCAGCCTGGTTTTAATGTTTATTGGTTGAGTGAAGAACATTCCATTTAGCCTGGCCCTTAGTCTAAAGTGGGTAGAAAACAGCCTTTAGGAGCGTTGTATGGAAATGCTCCTGGGAACGGGGTTTGGAGTCCACGATGCAGCATGAAGAATTCTTAAAAGGTTGTTCTGTGCCTTTATTGTGCTCTCTCTAACTTTATCACAATGCTGGCAATTCTGTTTGGCTTTATTTTTAGCTTTGTAAGAATACTGGAAGCATTTCCATTTGGCTGTGGTCAGGTGTAGAGTCAGGTCTTTGGAGCATCTTGACTTGTCTATATTATATCTCGGCAACTCAGACTAGGAACTTCGGTACGCTAATAATATAGATCTGTAGCTTGGTTTTACAACAGTTTGGGAAAGAACTTTCACTCATGGTAATGGTGTATAGCAAATATGGTTACCATCATATTGTTTCTTACCTAAGGTAGTTACTGAATTTAAATATAATTCAGAGTAGCTGAGGTAAATAGGCCTTTGACCTGGGGGAGTTAGTAAACTGTATCACCCATCACTGTTTTATTTGGTTTATTGTATAAGTACCATTGCTAGCTGATTGCACCACTGGGGCATCACTTGGTTTGTAAAGTAAAGGGGTGAAATTAACAGGGAAATACAGATATTCAGGGGATGGGGCAGAGATTGTCATCCACATGAACGTTGTCATCTTGCTGTGCATCTTAAACATAGGTCACAGCTGCTTTTTGTGACAGAAGAGAACTTCTTGGGTTCACTTAGTGCTCCTCAGGTGTTCAGTTTTATTCTCCTACTTCTCGGCCCCCTTGCATTTAGCTGCAGCTATGTGATTAACTCTGAACAGAAACAATGCCTGTGTTACTTTATGAGCCAATACAAGACCCTCTGGTTCTGCCACATTCTGGTACCACAAGATATATGAGGGCCCTGCCTGTTCTCAGGGACTTAAGTGAAACAAATAAAAGTTGAGCCATTGCTATATGTAGATTCATTTGACACTACACTGACCACTGCACTAACCTGAGCAGCAGGTGCTAACTTAAGTTTTCTGTGTGTATGACAAGTGCGTAGGGTTTCAGTGAAGGAAATGTCATCTTAGTGAAAAATGACATCACAGCACCTTCTCTGAGTCCCTTTTATCTTGAGGTATAGTGACGCCCGCCACTTGATTAGCCTTTAACATTTTTAAAATCTGTGTGTGTGTGTGTGTGTGTGTGTGTGTGTGTGTGTGTGTGTGTATGTATGTGCACATATACGTTCTATGGTTCAGGTGTAGGGAGAGAATAGCCTCAAGTATTGGTTCAGACTTTCCATCTTGCTTAAGACAGGATCTGTGTCATGGTCCCCTGCCCTGCCCTGCCCTGCCTCACAAGCTGTGTGTTTTGCCCTAGAGAAGGTGTTTCTGAGTTTTAGATCTGCCGAGATCAGCTGAGAGCTGTGTCAGGCATTGCAGATTTCACCTTCCTAAGTTGACATCTTGTTCATGAGCTCTTCAGTTCCTACCATCCCTTCCTATGCTGCCAAGCAGATCTCAGATTTTGTTAGGCTAACTTGACAGGCTGCTTATGTGTCCTTGTTCTATAAGTCTGCCTGTCTTCTAATACCTGTTTAGTTGAATGAAAGGATAGGAAACCAAAGAAACATCAGAAAGGTTGAAAGCCTGAGTCTAGCTCTGTCTCCCCGAGTGGCCTGGTGCTCACTATGCAGCTTTGCCTCACTGCATAGTATCCTTTTATTGAGATTCCAGGTGTGTCCCACCATGCCAACCTGGCTTCATCCCACTTCTTAATGGGTTTGAGTCACACACACAAACACACACACACACACACACACACACACACACACACACAGAGAGAGAGAGAGAGAGAGAGAGAGAGAGAGAGAGAGAGAGAGAGAGAGAGAGAGAGAGAGAGAGAGAGAGATGGACAGTTTACATTAAACTTATGTACCAGTATTGCTGCCTAGGGATGCTTCTTCGGAAATGCCTTGCAACTTGGTGAGTGCTAGAGAAGTGCGGAAGCAGAGACTTACAGGCTGAGCTAGAGAAGGCATCTATCTGGGTTGGGGTTCATGTTAAGTGAGTCTTGTAGGGCAGCAGTTAGCAGTCAGAGAAGCCTGAGCAGGACTGCTGCCCAGGAACAGCTGGTTCCTGGAGTCCAGCTTCTCTACTTTCTGAATCCCCCTATATTCTTTTCTCTCTCAGAGAGTTAAAAGCTGTTGCCCATCATGCAGAGTGTATTTATGAAGTAGTAATTAGCTTCCCCATGTTTCATTAATCCCATCTGTGACTGCCAATCAGAGCCTCTGATCAGCGTGAGATAACTGGTGTGACCATACTGAGCTGCTGTAATTCTAGCCCAGAGCAAAGAGAGTTGACGTCTCTGTCAGTCTGTTTTCAGCCTTATCAGGGCAAATTCCTGCTCAGCCTACAGAGTTGCTGAGGGAGCTTGAAGGGTCTCATGACTACTTTAGTGGACCTTGAAGGGTCTGAGTTTGGGAAGGATTTCTGTTCAGGAGATGGGGCAAGTAGGACAAGAGGATATTTGGGTAGTGGAGAGAAATCAAGGCCATATCTATAGTTTTTTTTAATGCTTTGTTCAAGGGGCCTGAGCGTAGGATTTCTTATTTTTAGAAGTGGCTTCTGAACTATGTGCTCCCAATATTTTGTACTATTATAATTCTTGCACTAGCTAGAGTATTTCTTTTCTCATTTTTTCCCCTTTTTTCTTCCATAATTCTTAGCTCGGTGTAAAAATTGCCAAAGCAATTGCCTGCCACAAGTTTGTTAAAGCCAAAAAGGAGGCTGAAAATTCACAGGCTGCTCGAAAGAAGAAGAAACTGGCATGGGGGTAAGTTCACTTAAGACCTGTGTCCTGGGCTAGAAGAGCTGGCTCAGCATTTAAGAGCACCAGAGTTCAGTTCCAAGCACACACATGGTGGCTCACAACTGTGCAGTTCCAGGGGATTTGATGTCCTCTTCTGGGTTCTGTGGGGACTAGACATGTGTATTGTAAACAGACACATGCAGGCAAAATAACCAGGCACATAAAATAAGAGTTTTTAAAAGTTGGAAAAAAAAAAAGGAAGAAAGAAATGATTCTGCTTGACTTGATAGGAATTGTGGAAAGTCTGCTCATCCATGGTGTCCAGTTTGTGGGTTGCTTACCCAAGGTCTATGTCTCAGTAGTTGAGAGGCTATAAATATGGAGACCTTGCCTCAGCCAGTGCTGTCTGCAAAAGTGTCAATGCTTGGGGCGCTTGCTAAACATGTTACTTTAGTAGAGTATTTTATTTTAGAAATAAGTTGAGATTTTTATGCTCTTCATTTTAGGTTTGAAGCAAAGAAGAGATGGGAAACCAAAAGCAACATGGGATATATGTGACCTTGCAGAGTTCTTCAAGACATTTATTTATAGGCTGTCATGCTTCATTTGCTGAAAAAAATTTTTCTGCTTAGGTTAAATATGTCAGGAAATTGATAAAGACAGAAAAAGATAAGCATAAAACTTCAGAGCTGATTATCATCCTTTTCAGTCTTTTTTTCTCAGAAGTTTTTGAAGGAAAAGAATTTTTTTATATTTGTGTAAGAAATTTTAAGCATATATACAAGAAAAAAGGGTAGGGTTTTATTTATTTGTTTATATAAGCATACAGTTTAAAATCAGTTTTGTGTTTGATCTGTTTGGTCTAGCATAGCCAGTGACTTGGCTTCCTTATCTGTTCTTAGCATGACTGTACTTTTTCTAGGATTGTATTTTTAAGATTGGCTTTGTTTATAGTGGATTGATCATAAATAGAATTTTCAATTGTTACTAATTTTACAAATAATTTTAATTACTGTAATGCTTTAAAAATAATTACTGATTCTTTTTTAGAGGTAAAATTAATATTACTTAGTAACAGTAAAAGCAGTTGATTTATTTTTTTTGTGTGTGTGTGTAATGTCAGTGGAAATAATTAGAGTAAAAGATGGACATAGTATCTGGAGAATGATTTAAATTCAGATTTGCTTAGAAAATGCCTTTCTCCATATCTCAACCATGTCATTCTCTATGATTATTTATGAAAAGGAAATGGTCTGATTGTGCTAGACAGACAGTTGTAACTCAAGATAACATAACTTTGGATTGTCTTGTTTTGGATTGGCTTGTTTGTTTTACACCCCCCACCCCCACCCCACCCCTGTCACTCCTTGGAGGATGGAATGAATTAATGAGACAAAAGAGAGAACTGATACCTGGGAAGTCATTGTCCTTAGGTGTGTGTTTGTAGTCCTAAGGGAAAGAGGCTTTGGAAGTCTTTTGATAACTGGCAAGGCCGTGTGTGGATATGTGGAAAGTGAGTCATGAACATGGTTAAATCCTTTAGACTTAAAGCATTGTATTAACTGATGGTGATATGTACATTTTCGCTCTATGAAGAGTAAGTGAGTAATTAAGAGCCAGCGTATCGGGGGCTGGATAGACAGCTCAGTGGTTAAGAGTGCTGAATGTTCATCCAGCGATCCTGAATTCAGTTCCCAGCAACCACATGGTGGCTCACAACCATTTGTAATGGGATCTGATCCCCTCTTCTGCTGTGTCTAAAGATAGCTACAGTGTACTCATATAAATTAAAACAAACAAAAAACCCAGGAAGCCAATGAGTATTTAAAAAAAAAAAAAAAAGTAGTCCAAATATCAAATCTTAGCTTCCTTTAGTTGAGAAGAACCAGTGGACAACAAGCAAGGCCTAGGGAAGTGGATATCCACTGACCCATCTTAATGAAAAGATATCTTCATAGATGTTCCTGAGTACTGTTCACCTATAGCGACCTACTTTGGACTCCTAGTAGGTGAATATGTGTTTAATGATATAGGATTTTTTTTTCCACCCACTATACACTTAATTCCTAGTGTGGATAGTTCTGTATGTAAGGCCCTAGAACATGAGTTCTCCTTGGGACTCTGCCTTAATTTTGTATTTCCTTACATTTACTTCTATAGGTCTAGTGACTTCTGACAGTGTATTTTCCATTTGTTCAGTCTTAGTAGACTGTGACTCAAAGTCTAATCACCAAAGCCCTATTTGTCCACATCAGTGCTGGCAGTTTGCCTCTCAATGCCCATTCTAGGGTTTGTTTTGCTTTCTAAGATATATTTATTTACATCTTATGTATATGGATGATTTGTCCGCACGTATGTTTATGTACCATGTGTATGCCTGGTATCTATGGAGGCCAGAAAAAGAGGTGTCATGTCCGTGGAACTGGAGTTATGGATGATTGCAAGATACCATATGGCTCCCCAGATCCTCTGGGAGAGCAGCCAGTGCCCTTAACTTCTGGACCTTAACTCTGTCAGTCCCACATTCTGGGACTGGCTGTGTCTATGGGGACATTTTAACTGAGTGGAGAATAGTCAGTCAGGTCAGACAGAGAAGGGAACTCAGTTGGCATGAAGTCACATCTCCCAACTTCCTCCTCTTGTGGGCGTGGAATGTAGAGAGTTTTAAAATACACTGCAGTTGGCCAGAAAGTAAGAAGGAAGGATTGAGCAGGGAAGGGGAATGGTGCTTTTGTGCCTATCTGCTGGTCTCTAGTTTGGTATTAGTTTTATCTGGGATGAGCTTTAATATAATTTATAGATACTTTCTACATTAGAACAATAAAATGGTAGCATTATCCCTAGAATACCAGTGTTGCCCGAAGAGTGTAGTCATTTGTCCTTCCTGTTCTGGCCACATTAAAATAAGGGTTCTTCGTGGATTGGTAATAACCTTGGTCCCTGGAGCTTCAACTTGTCCATTTACTACGTCCAGAACACTTGAATTAGATTAGTAATGTGATTGCCAGTTACTGTTGAGTGAGATTAATATGTTTTAGGCCACTGGTATGGCATTATTGTAACATGATTTATTGTCTGAGTACTTGAGGCCAGAACGGCGTACTGAAGAACAGTAATTTCGAGCTTTACTGCTTGGTTTTGAGAAGTAAAGTTGGTAGTGCATTCTTGTTTAGGAGCCCTCAGGGTGTTTCTGATTTCAGCAGAACATTCTATTTCTTTCACCAAAAGGAGAGCTTGAATATGTAGTCTCAAGCTTGCTATAATTAGTTCTGATGACAGCCAAGACTGTAAATCAGTTAAATTCTGACTTCTGCCATTGATAATAAATCTCAAGCACTTATCTTGGGGACAGGCAGATGAAGGACGGGTAGGCCTCTGGCAGAAATAAAGTGCTGTTTGAATGTTAGGTAACAACTATAAACCTCACACTTAAAATCTGATGCCACTTACACTTTTTGTCTAAACTGTCTTTGAAGTACTTTAGTAACTTAGGTTATTAACAGCTGAGGAGAATCCTTGTTTGTGTGTGTGTGGTGTGTGCCTCTGCGTGCCTGGGCATTCTTCTCTAGTCCTCTCTACCTCATTTGAGATAAGGTCTCTTACTGAACCTGGAGTAAGGCTAGAGCCTGTCAGGCAGGACTGCACATGGCCATGCCTGGCTTTTACATGAGTTTTGGGATCCAGGCTCAGGGCTTCCTCTTTGCACAGCAAGTGCTGTTACCTACTGACTCATCTCTCCAGCCTAAGAAATAAAAAGTCTTAAAATATGAATGTATTACTTTCAAAATGTCTGCATTCATTTTGTTAGGGGAAAGTTAATGGCTATGCTTTTGGAATTATATATCTTAATAATTAAATATGTTATACAAGGCAATAAATTGATGTTGTATCGGGTTCCATTTTGAAACATGGTCATCAAATTCAGGACCAACTGATACAATTTAAGTTTTTCATCTTGGCAGAAGTTGCCTATTTTTAGTTTCTGGCAAGGGTAAAAATACTTTGCATGTCAATTTAATGTTTTTTAAAGCCAACAGTTTTATTTATTGGCTTAAAAATTTCATTCTACTAAAGTCTTAGCTCTGACTTTGATGAAATAAATAGCAATACTTGGACAAAATGTGCAAAATCTTTTTCCAAAAGCAGATGTAGATTGGTATTTATGGCATCAGTGCCTTCTAACCTGGTAACAAGCCTACAGTGCTCTGTAAAGCTAAGAGCTTTACAGACTCAAGGAGCAAATATTTTATGTGCCTTTCCTCACTCACCATGTATATGTGTGTGGCGTGCATTTGTGTGTATGTCTATATTCAGTTCAGCTAGTTAGCATGACTGAGAATCCCATCTTTATCCCCTGAGTGCTAGGAGTAGATGGCCACTATGAATGCCCAATTTTTATGTGTATCCCAGGGATCTGAATTCCAGGCTGCTAACTGGCAGCACTGCACTATCTCCTCAGGTCACTTGATTTAGTTTTATTTTGAATTAATCAGAACATGTCTATATTTTTCAAACTTAATGTTATCCTAGCATAATGAGGCATTTTATTAATGTATTTGTGTACTTTTAACATTTCTTAGTGATTTAAAGAATATATTCATTTTTTGACAGTTTCATACATTATATACAGTGTATCTTGATCATATCCACCCCAACTTTCCCCTCCCATTCTCTAACATGTCCCCTTCATCTTCATCTACATAAAATAATGACAATGAGGATGATGATGATGATAACCTACTGGGTCTTATTGTGCTGCCTACACATACAGGGGTGTGAGTCCTTCCACCAGAACTTTGATAAAAATCTACAAATGATCCCTACCCCAAAGAAATGACCTCATCCAGCACCCATCACCGGCCAATAGCTCTTCAGCTAGGCGTGGGGCCTCATGAGCTTCTTCCTGCCTGTGTTGACTGGCTTGAGGTTGTGCAGGCCTCATGTGCACTGCCCTCAGTTCTAGGAGGTAGCATGTGACAGCATCCTCCTCGTCGCCTGGTTCTTTCTTTGCTTTAGTTTCCTCGGCTACAATGTTCACTGAGCTTTGAACACATGTTCTTGATCTTTATACGATACTAAAGTAAACAGCCATTTTCCACGTTGGAGATTCAGTATGGTTTTGATAAGTATGAAGAGCTGCATTCTTTAGTCTGTATTGTTTTATTCTTTTCCTTACTGTCGACCTTGAAAGGAAAACTATCCTCACATACATGTTAGTGTTGGCGCTAGAGCCAGCAGAAGAAGCCCTTGAGCTCAGTGAAGAACAAGGCAGTAGCAGATTGTGATGGCCATGAAGAAACTAGAGTCACTCCTCTTTGTTCTGCCATCGATCCCTTTTGCTCATTGGTGAGTGTTCTGCAGGTGTTTGTGGCTGTTCCCAGGGTGTCTTCAACTGTAGTAATGCCCTCTGAATAGCTTCTTGCCCGCTGGCTTTGGTGAATCTGATCTCTGGAACCCAGCTACACACCCTGGTGGGACAGTTTATGAAATGCCACAACGTACCGTATGTTTTCAGATCTTCTTGTAAAATTAAGAAGTGACTGAGGCATAACTGGATTTTATTGGTATTAGCAATCCCTTTTTAAACTCAAGAAAAGAACGGTAAAAACTTGTAAGTGAGATGGCACCTTTAAGCATTGGGTATTTAGTATCTGTCTTCCATATTCAGATCAGACTTCTTAGGGTGATAATATACAGGAATGAAAAGGGGGAGGACTGTGCTTCCACTCCCAAATGCTCCTGTGCCAGGTTTCTCCCTGTGTCCGTCTGATACCACTTGAGCAATTGCTACCTGCCACCTTCTGAGTTTGTGGGCCGCCTCTTGTTAAATTGCTCTAAGGGGCTTGCTCAGTTCCAGGTATGAGGATGGAATGAGGTAATCCTTTCCCACCTCTCATTTCTGAAGGGTGTGTCTGTCCAGTTATTACTTGTTCATTGAACCTGGAGCTTAAGAAGCCAACTCCAGTACAAGCTGTAATTATTGATGTCTGTTTTATTTTCATCTGCAAGTTCTGGCATTTGATCAAGAAGTTAATATATCGCTTCATCTCCAGGCTAAATGTCTCAGCTCTCGAGGTTTTATTATTTGATGGATAGCATACAATTATGACTGCCCAGAAAGAAAAGTGTATATATTTGTAAAGTGGATGATACTAGAAGTAATTATGAATGTCACAGGGAGTGGTGAAGCCGTGAAGCTTTGAGTTTCTTTGAATTCCTGCCCCAGTAATATCTGAGAAACATTGCTTGAAATCCTCCTCACTGTTAGCTCTGAAGTGATTCTGGTGCACGCAAGGATGAGTAAATGCAATCTAATAGGAAATACTATAGACTAAATCTTAGACAACTTGGCATTTACATAGTTATTAATGACTCAGTTTTGTTTTGTTTTTTGTTTTTTTCTTGAACATAGAGAAATAGCCCAGGCCTACAGACTGTAGCTACTGGTCATTTGTCACATGTCCCGGTTCCTAGCTGCTATAGTTGCTGTCTAGCTTAATGACTGATACTCTAGTGCTCATGGGGAATGAGTGTGTTAATGCCCTCACTTTCCCAGCTTGCATTGGTGGTATATAACTGAAGAATGAACATACTGCTTCATACATTCCTTTGTAATTTTAAGCTGGGAGTTTCTCCTCAATGCTATTAGCGGGTCTCTACATTAGAAAGGCTGTCTTAGTGCCTGTCCATGTTAGAAAATTGTCATGAATGTGTCTTCCAAAATACAATAACTCAAACACAGTGGGAGTTGGTGTTTTGTTCACCTGAGGAGCAAAGGTTGGTTCTGCAACCAGGAGCCTCTGTTCCATGCAATCATTGAAAGATCCAGGTTGCCAGCAATTTTCTATCTTTACTTAGGAAACCTAAGTGTCACCAACTTAATCACCCAGAAGTTACAACAAGGGAGACTAGGGAATGCAGACTGCTGTTTTCAGGAAGAAGAGGAAATTAACTTAAATGAGTGGCTGGAAGCATCTGTTGCATTGCCTCTATCACACATGACCATGCTGTGGTGAGATAAGCTTCGCTGATATGAAACACAGACTATTTGTAATTTGATACAGTCATTTTCACTCAGTTGTGCTGTCAAAGCTTTGTTAAAACATCCTTTTTGACAATGTCGCGTGTGGTGGCAGGATAGAGCAAGTGCGGAATGGGCATCATTGTGCTCAGGCAGTGGGGCAGTGTCTCATGAAGGACTGTGGGACTGTACCAGGAAGACATTTGAAGAAAGAACATTCCAGGTAGAAGGAGCAGGAGATGCACTTGAGGAGCAATGAAGGAAGATGATCAGGAAGGTTGTGAAGCTTCAGAGTTGGCCTGAACCAGATCCCTGCTATGTAGATGATCCAGGGAGTTTGGATCCATGCCTGGTTGGAATGGAGTAGTTCTGGAGATCCTGATGCATGGCAAGGAAAGGAAGATAGCAGGCTTCTGATTCTAAATAATGTCAAAGAAATACCAGTCATAATTTAGACTTGCTACATCAAAGATCCTGGGGAA
Source organism: Mus musculus (assembly GCF_000001635.26). NCBI lineage: Eukaryota > Metazoa > Chordata > Mammalia > Rodentia > Muridae > Mus > Mus musculus. The sequence continues at coordinate 60,192,490 of NC_000085.6, read as the reverse complement.
TGTGCTAGAAATGTTAAATGGACAGCTCCAGAGACATGGGGGCCGGGGGCGGGGGGGGGGGAGGGCAAAAAAGGTTGCTGCAGAAGACCTTCCAGCTAGAGGACAGTGAAGAGGTGGCCTTGTTTGCATTAGATGGCAGGGTGTCCAGTTATGGTCACAAACCTTAAGCTGGGGTGGAAGTGTATAGTGCCTTAGGTGGGTTTCCTGGAAGTGGTACCTCAAGTCTGTTCTGAAAATGATGTAGACACTTACGTACTTGAAAAATCTAAAGAGAATGATACAGAGCTGATAAGATTGAAATGGCTTAATAGAGCACACAGGGGCAGACAGTGCTCCACATGAATCCTGCCCATGTCGCTTTACATGAGAGTTAGGGCCTAGGGGGAAGGCAGGGTCTGCTCAAAATGTCTTCCTCAGTGAAGGGCAGTTCTCTAGAATAAGGATGAACTTAGCAAGCAGTACAGCATTGGAGAATGTACCCACTGAGGTAGCTATCTGGTGTGTACTGAAGATGATAGCTACTCTGAAGAGGCAGGTGTAGCCAGCACCCTGGACAAGACATCCTGGATGCGGATGGTGTCTGCCCCGGAGATCTGTGTAGACAAAGCAGTATGCAGTGATGAACTTGAAACCAGGGAGATTTAGATAATGCCCAATCTGCCTGGTGATTAGGACTAGGTGAGTACACTGGGCTCCATGAACATCTGCAGAGTCTGAAGCTAAACTGTCACGACTCAAGAGTTCCTGAAACTGGGTCTCCTCTTAGATACCCTGAGTCCTCTAGATTTTGCTCCTCTGACCCCTACTCCAGATAGATTTGTTTGTGTATGGTATTTGGAGAAGGAGCCTGTCAGGAGTAACTAGGATTAGGTGAGATTGTGAGAGTCGGGTCCATTGAAGCCGCAGATTAGCAACCTGCATACAGAGCCTTTGTACTATCCTGAGGAAACATTTTGTTCTGTAGATGAGGGAAATCTAGGTGTTAGGAGGATTAAGAGCTTTAACACAGACCTTTGGGCTGTGCCCTGTTCTGGTGTTCTATGTGTTCCCTAAAAGTTGGAGACTTAACCTCCAATTAAGTTTGTGTATGGTCTTTGGAGAAGGAACCTGTGGGGGTTAACTAGGATAAAATGAGATTGTGAGAGTTGGGGAAGAGACCCAAGCTAGCAGGTGTGCTCTTTCTGTGTGGTACAATAAGAAGACCTTCACGGGATGCTAAGCAGATGCCAGTATGCTATTCTTGGCCTCCAGAATAGCATACCAGATAACCTGGTTTATAATGTACTTGGTCCTCAGTGCCATCAGCACCCACCTGTTACAGAATCACATGTTAAAATGTATATATCAGGGTCCTTTTTTGGGGTAGAGGTAGATGGCACAAGAAAAAGCATCTGAAGTCCTCTGGCCTCCACACGTGCATACATGTGAATACACAATCTTGTGACTAGTATATCCTAACAAGAGGCTCTCTTTCCTACATGGAAAAACTGGAATAGGAAAGACAGACAAACCAGCCAACATATTGCCAAATATCACTTGGAAAGGAGTATGTTATGTAGTGCAAATAGGGAGTCTATTCCTGGCTCCATTCACTTAAAACACTTAGATTGCAAAGAAAAAGCAAAGAAAGGCTCCCTCCATCCATGTCAAAGATTCAGCCAGAATCCTCACTTGACACTTCTTCCTTGCCAACGGTGTTCCTAAAGAAAATCTAAAATCCACGTGCATAAAAATTTTGTTCCCAGTGATGAATGTCCCAATGTGTCTATGTATCTTGGAAGACATTTTTATGAAATCAGTACATTACCAGAAGTGGCTGCAACCATTTTTGCAGTTGGAACCTTGTAAATTATTTGGGTCCATTAGAAGTGACCGCCTCCAAGATCCTTGTCCAATCCCTTTATCTCTCCAGTCTTGAGGCAGGGAGGGCTACCCAAGGCTCTTAATTGTCAGGGTGCCAGTAGAGGATATTTCAAGGTTAAGGTCAGATAACAAGCTCTGGTATAAATATATACAAATACAGCATGCAATATGCTCAGTCTGTACAAGTCCTTGCCCAAGGCTGTGGTCCATGGCCTAGCAGGTCTTTTACTTTTTATGCTATATCACAGGGCCTTTCTCAGTGTCTCATGTATATGGCAAAGTGTTCAGTAAATATCTACTGATAGAGTTAGTGAACTTAGGAACAAACAGATTTTTAATTTTACCCTTCCTGATATATTTCTGGGCTAAATTGTTCTTAGTAAAAATTGTTTTCCTGAAAGCAGAGATCATTTACAATACTGATTTCTCATTTCTGTGTTACTGAATTTTAAGCTTCTTGAAGGCTATAAAACTTCTCTGTATATGTGCATATGGACATAAATACTACTTTGTACACAGCAGTAGTCCACCCCACCTTCTAAGTTCCTTACATCTGTGGAAACACTTGTTTAAGTACTCTTGGGTTGCCTGGGTAAACTGTAGCTGACAATTTGGCTCCTATGTATGCTGCCCTGCTCAGCAAGCCATCATGGACAACCACACTTGTAATTATGTTCTAGTTGAGGCCACATAAGACCCACTTCCAGTCACACTGGGACTCAAGGACAGCAGAGGTAAATGTACTTTGAGCATTTTTAGGCTCCTTATTATGATCACCAGAACAAACTAATGTATTATTTAGAAGAAATGTGTTTTCTTTCTTATTGTCTATGTTTAATAGTCCTGACAATTCTCTGTATTTTTCCCACTTACAATTTTCCTTTACCCTTAAAGAACTAAGCATTTAAGACCTTCCTGGAAGCAGGAAGGAAGATAAGGTAAACAGTCATATCAAGTATCTTGCTTGACCTCCAAAAAAAAAAAAAAAAAAATACCTAACCAGGATTGGTTCACAGGAAGGGGAAACCAAAGAGGAGGGAGAATGCAAATCCTTCAGTAGTGCCACCCAAAGGAAGATCTGGAAAGTTCAGCTGAAGTTCTAGAAAGATACAAGCATTAGAATATTCAGGAATTAAGCAGTGAGTTTTCTCCATTTAGGGTTGAAAAAGAAAGCATCTACAAGACAAAGAATGGAATTATTTGGGCCCAGAGGGAATTGTCACGCATCGTACACTGTCCAGGGGGCTGCAGAAGGATTACAGCCACCATTGTGGCTTCTGTGGAGTGAAGCAGCAAACAATGTCTAGTGGTTGCTAAGCAACCATTAGCCCATTACTGCCCTTTTCCATTAAACATTATCTGCCTTCTTAGATTGTTTTAATTTACTTTTAAACAAGAAAGGTAATGCAGCAGAATTACCAGTGATACTAACAATGAAAATGTGAAGATTTTGTAAAGGTTATATCATTCTGGGTGAGATAGTTAGTGATAGTGACAGTTGGCTGAAATCGTCAAGCATTTTATCACCTGTCCTCCCATATTTCATGGTACACACACACACACACACAGGAGAAATGACAATAGTCTCTGATATTGTGGAACTCAAGCAGAGATCTAGAATGAATATTCTCCATCCTCTGCTGTGCCCTACTCCTCACTACAGCTTGTCCGGAAGCAGTGTCTCCTTCAGTACAGCTTGGTCAATAGTAGGTAGCATGCCATTCCAGCCTGCTTGCTGTGTAGTCACCTGAAGAGCTAGCATGCATAGACATGAGAAGAATGTGGAAAAAAACACCTGTCTGCACAAGCAATAGTTCAGATTCATAAAGAGAAAGGTGCCTGTTAGGAAAAGAAGCATTTTTATTTAGGAACCTATTTGCATTCCAGCTTTAGACATTTAGCTACCTGTATAAAGGAAAATGGGTGACCAGCAAAAATGTGTGTACACTCAGGATTACAAAGGATTTCCTTCTAGTCTGTCATCTACTTTCCTCATAGCCTGTGCTTTTAAGGATCAGTGAGTTCAGCATTTTGCTTATGGGACCTTTCTTGGAAGGGATTCTGGGCAAGTCAGGGGTTGATTCCATGGACTGGGTGCTAAGAAATGTATTACCATACACATGAAGTTAGCTTCTTGATTGATACAACACACACCAAATGGCTGTGTGGCCTGAGAAGGATAGGTGGACAGCTGTGTTCTGATTCTGATTTTCTTACTTTTGTGGTCTTTTGTTTGTCTGTTCTTCATCTATGAGTGAGAGTAATAACTACTTTGTTGGGGCTGTCCTGAGAATTTAACAATGGACATAGATGGTAATCACTCATAACAATAACTATTGCCTGGTTGTTGCTGTTTCTGTCTGATTAGCATTCAGGTTGCCCTTTGTCTCTTCCCCAAATGCCATCTGAATAGGAAGAGTGGTATGTATGCCATTCTGAAAGTGCTCTTTAACAGAAGGGGACACTGCTCTGTGGAGTAACTGATGTCCTTCACACAGTGGTGGGCCAGTTATATTAATGCCTGCAAGGCCCTCTCAGAACAGGTGACAGCATTGTGCACCAGGTTCTCCCATGTGCTGAGATAGCCGTCACCATCACATTATTATTATTAATTATTATTAATTATTACTATTACTGTTGACTATTATTATTTCTTCTGCTTTTCTCTTTGTAATCAACACAGTGGGAAACACCTCCTATGCATTATCTTCCTTAATCTTAAAAGTCTGTGAAGTAGTAGAATAGCTATAATTATCCTCTTTTTACACATAAAGAAACTTATATGCAAGAAAGTTGTAGAACTTTCCAAGATTAAACTCAACATAAATGTCAAAGCAGGGCTGTATTATCATCATGTTCCTAGCCTTGGCCAACTAGGCCTTCTAGAAATAAAGAGAAAGGCCTGTGCAAGTCACGCATTTGCATAAAATTTAAGGACCCAGTCATCTCCTGGTGTGCCAATAAGGCATAAAACTAGAAGATCCTCCCAGAAAAACAATGACAAACGCTAGCAGAATCTATGTGATTAGAGTGCCATCATTTCCCATATATCCAGTTCATGTTACTAGCTAAGCAGCTACAGGGATGTGCATCTGAAGCTCTGCGGGTGACTAGAGGCTGAGGGTGATTGGTTGATGCGGAATAGTCAGGAGAAGTAGAAGAATCAGAAGCAGAGGATTTTTGGTGTCTTCATTCAGCAAAATCAGAAGTTTTTAGTGATCTCTTCATTCAACACACCCTTAGTCCTTCATAGCAGTTTTCTAGGAGCCAATCTGTTACAGGTATAGTCTTATAGTCATTTTCCTTTTAGCTTACACTATAGTGCAAAATGATCTCACTGAAGGATCACTCATCACCCACAAAAGTTTTTTTATTTTTTTAAAGTATGCCTGGGATAACTGTTATAAAGGCATTAGTGCTTCCAGAAGGGATTACAGTGGAGTTGTGACCTAACTGGGAAGGGACTGGGACATCACTGAGGAAATGAGACTGGAATTTGACTACAGAAAGTGAGGAGGAGTGAGCCAAATAAGAGGATTCTATACAGAGGCAAAGGACTTGTGATGAGAGAGAAGAGGGACCTATGCTGAGAGTCAGTCCCAACCCTTCTGTATTAACATCTCTAAAGTCTACATGGCATTGAGACTCCGAGATCCTAAGGCTGCTCATAGATGTGCCTGGTGTCTGTGGCGATCAGCTTTGCCAGGACATCAGCCTCTGTAGACACTACCTGTGACATTGCCTGGTGCCTCTCTGTAGATCTGTTGTCCACTCTTGGCAGTGTGGATGAGTCACAGCCTTTGCTTCCCTCTATTGTTGAGGAACTTGGAACTTTTCTACCTGCTGGGACAGTGTGTCTGGAAAGAGTTAAGACAGGAGGGGAAACTGGGCTCCATGAATAGCATGTGGGGTGCTGCACACCCAAAGAGGCCTCCTTTTCCTCTCAGAATGTAGACTCACCAGCATTTTCTAAAATAGCTGTTGCTCCTCTATCTTCAGTCCCTTCTGGGTGTCCTTTGGGGGTCATAAGTCTAGCTGAGTGGGAAGTTACCTCTATGCCCATCATTATCATTCATATATAGTTATAACTATCATTTACTTAAAAGGACAGGTGATAGACAATCTCCCGGTTTATATTCCTCTAATTGAATTTAAAAAAGTCAATGAGCTAAAACAGCTCAGAATTTTTGTCTCATTCATAGTTCTTGAGCTTTATGTAATATATGCAAGGTTGCTATCACTCTGGATTGACACTCTTTAAAGTAGTGGTTCTCAACTGGTCAGTCACAATCCCTTTAGGGGCTGCATATCAGATATTTATGTATCAGATAGTTACATTACAATTCATAACAGCAAAATTGGATTTATGAAGTAGCAATGAAATAAGAGCAAGGGAAAGAAGGACAAGATCTGAATATATACTTCAAGGATGTGGCTAGAATCACCTATTTCCTCAGAGTAGATTTTGTGTCCTGAAGTCTCTGCCTCCTCCTGACAGCACTGTTCTATGGAGCTCAAGCCTTTAGCACATGGCCTTTGGGGACATAAAAGATTTCAGATCACAACAAGCAGTTATGAAGCTGTTATAGACCTGTTCATTAGTTTTCAGTCAAACTATTTCAATAGCCTTTTCCTAAGTCTGCAGTTTAATTCTACGCCAATACAACCTATGTAGCACTTCCAGAACATTCTTCCAAAGATAAGTCTCTGAGCTTATTGCTCTTTCAGTGGTGTCTCATAGTTTGCAATGTCAAAATTCCATGCACATTTTTCTACACCCCTTATAATAAACTATAACCCTGTTCTCTTCTGATTGCTCTCTACCTTTGTCCATCCTGTTATCCCAGAAAGGCCTTCCTCCATCATCTTACTTCAAATGCCCTGCATCCATGACTGGTGTAGAAGACAAGTCATTTCTTGCTTGAACTTCATGTGTCCATGTGTCACTCTTATTTCCATATTTCCTTTGTGCTATGGTAGACTTGATGCTTTGCAAGGAGGTGGCTCTTTTTCTACTTCCAAATTAACATGTGGGCGCATTCATGATTCTGTGTGTGGTGCACACACAGAAGAATGCATTTTAGCCTGTGCCTCTGAGATGGGACATAGAACATTGAACAGTTTAGGGCACTTAAATGTACTAGCATTTAAAATAACACTGAGCCATTTGTACAGACATACTTCTAGAATGAGCTACTAATGCCTTGTGCTTTTGTAACCAGAATGAAATGGACATAGTTCGGATCTTTTGCTATGTCAGGATAGTCACTATAGTCATCCTTTATAGGTTTTTATTGTAGCCATTGGCTGTCCAAAGGGCCATTATGGGTTCAGAGAGTTGCTCCTTCTCTATAGTCCCTGTCCCATGCACAGCTGCACTGTTGGGCTTTGTTTCAGTTCTCCGTTAGGCTGTAAGTTTCTACTGCAGCAGACGCTGCTTTTTTATCAATTGCAAAGTCAGTCACCAGAGTAAAGACAATGAATTTTGTTCAACTATACAGCTGTGTTAGATTCTTCAAGATTGAGGTCATGTTATTTTTCATGCAATTACAGGCACACTGAAGAAATGCTCAAGGAGAGCTACTTGTTAGTTCTGTAGGTTATATCCCAAGCACATAGAAAACACAGAAAGAAGCCTTTGAATGCTAGGTGGGAGCAAAAACAGGGGAGCCAGAACCTAAGTTCCTAGCTCTGATATAGAACTGACTTTCTTCCCTCACAGGTTACTTTCTGGAGTAAGAATATGGAATTTGGTATGTGTCTTCTACCTTTTGGATATTTGGGTTTCTGGAAGCATTTTCATAGCTCAGTATGCATATATTTGCAGCTGTGGCTCTCCTCATCTTATGATGATGTACATGAGACTGACATTGAGAAATATACCAGATATAGGCAAAGGAAGGAATGGACAACCCCTTGCCTGCCTCTATCTCTATTGTAATCAGCTACTAAAAGTGTCAGAGAGTGGGCTCAGCCCAAAGTTCACACCTTTTCAGTTCTTGGCACATTTTCAGGTCACCTTTTAGTAAGGCTTAGATTTGTAAATAACTGATTCCCATGTATAGACCCTGTTGGTGGCAGAACCAGTGTTGCATTGACAGGCTGTTAGGTAGGCATGTTGCCATTTCTCTTTTTTTTTTTCTATCACAGATCTGATTTTATTGCCAAGGCAGCTTAAAATATAGAATCTCCTAGCCTATGACTATTGGATACTATCATTCAATATATGATAATAGTCCATGTTAGATATATGAACTGTTGAGGCAAATCAAGCTCCCTGAACTTAAGGAAACATTGAATGCATTCTTTTCCTGTGGTTTTGAAAATGAAAGGCTCTTGTTTTGAAGCTAAAAAATGAAGTGTGTAGGAGAGGGAGGCAGCCCCCAGAAGCCAGAAGGGAGGGAGGGATCTTTTTACAATGCATTCATTATACTATCTTCTTGGTAGTCCCAAGTCTTCAATCCTTCATTAGGTAGATTTTTCAAGCAATGGCTTGAGTTTGTGCTCTGGAGCAGATGAGATGCCATACTGGGCAGCTGATCAGAGGGGTAAGAGGCCTGCTGATTTCTTACTTGGAGAAGCAGCCTCAGTCAGACAAGAGTCAATCCTTTAGACAAGGACTGTGGACAGGGGTGCTCAGGCTCCACATGGTATAGACCTATCGTTGCACTTGGGGTCAAGTCAGGTCAAAACAGTGCAAGTTGAAGCTATGTCAAAGACTAAGCTTGGGAGTCAGATTTCCTAAATGTGGTGTTAATGCAGAGGCAGCATCTCAGCATACTGTTGATGTGGACTAATGTCATTGTGTGTGTGTGAGCAGTGTGTGGGCAGGCATGTATGTGTGGATTCTACATATAACATACCTGCTAACACAATAATACCTGCTGTATTACTTATACTACCTTGTTTTTTTGTTTTGTTTTGGGGTTTTTCTTTTTGTTTTGTTTTGTTTTACTGGATCTCTCTATTGTCTGGAACTTCTCAATTAGGCTAATCTTGCTGGAGGAATCTGCCTGTCTTTGCCTTTCCCCCCTTGGGATCTCATTGTTTGTTATTCATTCATTTATTGTGTGTGGATATGGGTGTGAGTCTGTGGGTATTTGTGGGCCACAGCACATGTGTAGGGGTCAGAGGGCAACTTACGGGAGTCAGGGCTGTTGGAGCAGAATCTGTGTTTTGAAGATCAAACTCAGATCTTCATACTTGCAAATACTGGCTGATCCATCTCCCTTCAGCCTAAAGCCTAACTTTAAACATATAATTGCCAGAGTATGGCCTAATGGTGGACCCCTAACTCTGCTTGTGGGAAAAATAATTCCATTAAGGATGCTCCTATTTTGATCATGGACTGATATTTTTTCCAGTGGGTTTATTAGGATTTTGATACATTTTCAAGAATTAGTTCAATAAAGCGTATCTGTTCTCTTTCTACTCCAGGCCAGGTTTTCCCACCTGCTTTCACCTCAGTTTTGTGTCTCTTGAGACTAGACTCACCACAAGGAACAGATGGGAGTGGCTGTTGCTCTTTTCACTCAAGTGTGGCTAACAGCATTTCCTTTTCAGCTAAGCTCTCTGTACATCCACAGAGCTCTTCTTCCCAGCTCTGAGGCATGAGCTCTTCAAAAGGAAATTTCTGGTCAAGAAGCAAGGAAAGGTCTTTCAAGAGTGGGTAGCCACCTGGAAGCTAATCAGATCTGACTTGTGCCTTTGAGGGAAAAGGCTGCCTTCACGGAGGCCTCCTGGGCTCATAATCATGTTTGGATCACAGCATTGCAGTGGGTCTTAGTATCTTGGAAAATCAGCATTAAGTGTTAGCTGGTTGTTCTTATCCTCCATAGCATTCCCTGAGTATCTGGAGTATAGAGTATTGGTAGCTTGTCTCTTGCTGTCTATGTGAGCCTCTAAGAATGGCTCTGTCCACTAACCACAAAGTTCTTGACCTCTTGGGGTTACTTGTGGGAATATGTAGAGAGTACCCAGTCATATCCCCTGATGTTTTGAGGGTCCTAGAAGAAAAGAACTGATAGAATGAATAGGTTAGGGTTAGGGTACGAAAAAGAGTTTATTAGATAAGGAGTGTTGTCTTAGGGTTTCATTGCTGTGAAGAGGTACCATGACCACAGAAACTCTTTACAAGGGAAACCTTTTAACTGGGGATAGCTTACAGTTTCAGAGGTTTAGTCCATTATCATCACAGGAGGGAGCATGACAGCATGTAGGCAGACATGGTGCTGGAAAAGGAACTGAAAGTTCTATATCTTCATCAGCAGGCAGTAAGGAGAGACTGTCCCACTGGGCGTGGCTTGAGCATATATGAGACCTCAAAACCTGCCTCCACAGTGACACAGTTCTTCCAGCAAGATCACACCTACTCCCAACAAGGCTATACCTCCTAGTACCAATCTCTATGGGCCAAACATTCAAACATATGAGTCTATGGGGGTCATACCTATTCAAACTGCCACAGTTAGGTAACCTAACAATAGCTGTCTGTACACTGGAAAGGCTGAGAAACTCAAGGCTGGATTCTCTGTAGTCCCCAGTCTGTTGCTGAAGGCCTGAAGGATTCCTGGAGAGCCTTCCATCCACATTGGAACAGCAAAAGCTAGGCTCTCACATCAGCTAACATTGGCAGCAGCAATGGCAGCAACAACAGGACAGGCATGCACTCAGCAAGAAATGAAGGTAGGCATGCCAGAAAGTCCGGCTTTTTCCTCAGACTTTTTTATATCTGTACTGCCTAGAAGGTGTCATCCATTCTAGGAGAGGATCCTCCTCTCTCAACCCCTCTTTGAAATGACCTCACAGACCCATCCAGAGGAATGTGTCTTAGTTGATTCCAGATAAAACAAGCTGGCACTCATTATTAACTATTGCAGCCTGGATCAGATTACGTAGGCCTTCCAAGTAATGAGATGTTACAGGAAATATTAAAAAGAATGGCATATTCCTGTACTATACCGGGCTACTCTCTCCCCCACCAACCCCGCTACCTCCACGGCTAGCCCCATGCAGCGACCTATGGAAGTCTTCCCAGCTTCGGTTCTCTTGCATCAGGGCCTCTTGTCTCTTCCTCAACCATCTACCTCCAGCAGCTAGTTGTCACAAATCCCCTTAACCCAGAAAATCAAAACTCTTGAAGTTTAATCAGTCAGATTTACATGTCAATAAATTCTCAATTCACAAGATGCCCGCACAATAAATTCAGGGCCCACCTAGATTAGACAAGTTACCCCAATTATTCTATCCCTATATGATATTATAGCCACCTGTGGCTATTTAAAGCCACACTGAATCTGAATCATCCTGTTCGTCCTCCATCTTGCTTCTTTCTCCTACCTCCCTATCTCTGCAACTCTTAGCTCTGCCTCTTTTCCCTGTCCAACCACAGGCCTCCTTCTGCACTAATATTTAAATTAATTAGACAGGGAAAAATCCTGCCACATATCAATCACCCTTTCTGTTTGAAAAAAAATACTTTTCTCTCAAATATAAGTTGAGCACAACTACTACCATTTTATAATTCATAAGGTACAAAATAGACTTAACACTGAGACTATCATCTTTGTCAAAATAAAATAGAACATTGTCATCTATCCTAACTTAAAAGACTTATAATTCCAAACTTGACTTACGTCCTGGCTTTAGATTGTATGGCATCTGAAAACCATCTCTCAAATCTGTTCTCTCAATGTAAATAGCCTAAGTTGGCTATGAGACTATAAGTAGTCTTTCAACCCTGTCAGAAATCTGAGAATGACCAAAATTAACTGAAAATATATAGGAAGCCTAACACAGCTTCCAGAACTGAGACAAATTGTAGAAACAGCTGTCTACATATACAGCCCCAGTAATTCTGGAAGTTGGAGCATCCATCATTAGGCTTCTGGTCCAGTATCATCTGACAGACCTTTGAAAAACAGGAGTTATTAAGGACTAGCCTGTTCTGTCTCAGCAGAACTAAGCTGTCCTAACCTGTAAATTGTGTCCTTTTAAGAACAGTACAGGTCTGCAGGAGAGATTGGCAATTTTTGCCCAGTGGCGACCTAGCCACAATGGACAGCCTCACCTGGAGGTATAAATGCTCAGCTGATTCTTTGAATCCATGATGGGAAGCTGTTAGGAGCAGATTTGTCTCAACAACAAGTGAATAAATAACATTAAATGTCACATTTTGTGGATTTCTGACACTTGAAAACCAACTATCTATGTAAAGTAATCTAGACTGTTCTCCATTAACTACTCTCAGCTATTTCTAATTAAATATCTTTTTTTTTTTGGTGATTTCAAATGTTTATATTTGAGAGTGAAATGCAGTCCAATAGATATGCCACTGGATTTATAACGTTAACTCTGTCTTTTTTTTTTAATTAGATATTTTCTTCATTTACATTTATCTTGAAAACACCCTAACAATAAACTCAGAGCCATGAATTTGCTATTTGGCCCTTAACTCACAGGCTTAATCAGATCAGTTTTTAATAACAGTTATAGAAGGACTGGGTATCAAGTCCTGTGAAAACCTTGATTTTGCATCAAAATAATTTCTGTACCAAAATAAGAAATTATGACTTCAATCTAGTAACTATTGCAAAGATTTCTACCAAATGAGATTATGGCCATACAATCAATTCTAGCTATTTCCTCCCTGTTCCAATTATGACCATTACTAAATTCTCTAGGAAGGCAACCTTAGAATAACCACGTCCATTCCCAAAGCCCAGGGAATTGGGTTGATGACTCTTCATAACTTCTTCAAGCTGAATATGGGCCCATTTTACAAACGAGGAAACAAGAGGCTAAACATATGTCTTCCAGTTAGTGGGAGGAAACTTATCAGTGAAATTCCCTTAGTCTATCTTTAGAAGCCACCCTTGTCAGTACTGTCTGCCTTTAAGTCATAAGTTCTGCTCCCATGGCTGCCGTGCAGTTATTCGTGGGAGTATGAAAGGAAATATCAAAGATAAAAGGGAGGCAGTGTAGTAGAGATGGTTTATTCGCCACTAAGAATAGTGTGTTCCAGAGTCTGAAAACCCCTGCTGTGCTAGAGATCACAATGAGCATGGAGCCTGTTCTCTTCTCTGGTGCGGCTGGCTTCCTGCTGTTGCCAGGAACACCCTCAAGATGGCCTCTGACCATCCCATAGATGCTACCACTGAGCTTTTCTTATTTGTTTTTTTGTTTTTCACACTTCCTGGAAAAGAGTATGATTCGCCTTTCCCTTAAAACAAAAACAAAAACTAGTGTATTTGCACGTTCTTGTTCTCTGCCACTAGGGAGCGCAGACAGGCATGACTTTTGCTGAGTGTTGGCAGGATATACCACCTGCTTAGAATGATGCTACCCATGTGTTTGAGTCCAGAGGAACTTAACAGGGCACCAGAAGAAAGCAACTGTTTCTGAGTTGTGCTTACTCCTGTGGCCCCTGGAGTAGAGCTGGGGTGGGGTGGACCAACTGCAGATGGACATGGTTGAGGTTCCGCATATGGCCACCTGCAGGGTCAGTCCACCTCCTTCTGGGACCTTTGTTGACTCAGAAGAGGCAGCATGCCAACCTTCAAGGACCAGAGTTTGTCACAGAGAAATACAAAGCGGGCCTCAGAGCAGGATGGGGGTGTGGGGAGAAGAGCCTGGGAGAGTGGGTAGTGGGCAAGCTGCCATTTTTGCTGCTCTGGCTTCCCAACCCTTTTTTCTTTGTTTTCTTGGCTCAGGAAATGATTGAACATGTGGTTCACAGCTGACTTTTGTAGGACTTAGATAGACGATGAGCAGACAGGTGACACCTGGACACCTTTTTCCAATTCTGTGTGGGTAGGGAATAGACCAGATGGCCTTATTCTTCCACCCCATTCCCTCGATTTCCAATGAGAAGAGAAAGGGGGAGAGAGGAAAGAATACAGAGCTTGAGTGTTCAGAAACAGGAAGCAGTGTATCTAAGTAACTGAGTTCTGGTAAGTGGATGCTGATGGCCATGGATACTGACTGGTCCTCTCTTAATTCCCAAAGCCTTTTGACTATGGTCTGATCAAGGACTCCTTGAAAGCCAGATCCAGTTCACATAGAACTGCATAGAGCTAGCTAGGTTTATCCTAAGAACACCCCTCAGTATTCTCTTGAGGTATTAGTCTGATCTTACAGGCAGGAAACTAATGTTCTGAGAGGCTAACGTCTCTGAGTCTATCCAGATGTGTAAGCAAATGCCCAGATGTGTAAACGAATGTCCAGGGGTGCAGATCTGGAGCTCACTTCTGGAAGCACCACTCTCCATTGCTGTTCAGAGAAGTAGAGTCCCTCAGGTCTTCTGACCCAGTGTTTTTCCCTCCCAGCATCCCTCCTGAGTCACCTTCATAATTTTAACCTTTCCTTTTCAACCATTGACTGACTGTACTTAAGTCTATTTATTTTCAAAGGAGTCTTGATATGAAAAATAATTCATTAGAAACAGTGTTGTTACATTTTTGCTGGGCGCTGCTGCCCATTTGAGTCTCAGAGTCTCAGGCAACTCAAGTTGAGCACAGACTGGGAGTTCCTCCCTGCTGTTTTGTGTTTTTAGCTTCTCAGTTTTGCTTGCTTCCTATAATTTGAGAAAGGTAGTTTAACAAGACCTGTCTACTTACTACAGAGGGAACAGGCTTAGAGAGGGGGACTGCTGTACTCAAGGATGTGATAGTGGCTCACCATGTCAAGATCTGCACTCAGGGTCCCAAGCTCCCAAGCATCACAGCCCACCTCCATCTCTAGGCACATTTTCATACATTGCAATTATAGGACAGGTTCTTGCAACTTACATCTCAACTGACCTACCATTGGGTCTTGCTCATGACCAGCATATTTCTGTGATACCTCTAAGCTTCTGCTGTCCTAGCTTGTATTGCACATAATGAACAGAGCCTTTGACCATATGTGATGAGTGCTGAGCTAAGAATCAGGACTCCTAGACCTACTGAGGTTTTTTTCCTCTAAACTGTTTGACTTATTTTGATCTGCCGACCTCTCTGAAAATGGGAGACTAGTGCATTCTCTGTGAAGTTTAGGGGAGGGGTCACGGTTATAAGCCAAGTGAGGTAATGGATTTGAAGATGCTCTGGTGGAAATGTCTGGCTCAACATGCAATCGTGTTGTCATTTTGCTCTCACTTCTCTGGCATCCATGAGAATCATGAGGTGAGAGTTGGGCGCCACTGGAGTCAAGAAAACTCTCCAGATTGCCTCATGCCTTGATGGGACATTCACTCGCCTACAGTGCTGTGTGAGGTGTTAACTGGACACGAAGGAATCCAGCTATGATGCTGCATAGCTCCAACACAAAGGGATTCGTGTGTAAAAGACAAAGAAAGTGCTTTACAGCCATGTGCTGTCTCACTGCATACCCTCCCCTAGACCATCAGTCCTCTCTCACAGTTCATACCCTCTCCAGACCACCAGTTCTCTCTTACAGTTCACACCCTCTCCCCCAGGCCATCAGTTTTCTCTCACAGTGCACACCCCCATACCATCAGTTCTCTCTCACAGTGCACACCTCCCCTAGACCATCAGTTCTACTCATACGCAAACCCAACAGGTCCTGTTATTTGTGTTTCTTCCATTTAATGTTTTTACAACAAGCAGATGAGAGAGAGAGAGAGAGAGAGAGAGAGAGAGAGAGAACCACTATTTGGAGGCAGACCTAAGGATCCCTGATGAGGAAGGCATACTTACTCAGAGAAAAGAGGTGAGAGGACCTTGAGTCAGGAATGTGTGCAAGGGACACCAGGAGCCATGGTGGAGCAGCACAAAATTTACACCAGAACTTAAAAGTTTTACAGATAGAGGTTTGATGGTTCTGAGAATATGGTAACGATGGACTGATTTTCATAATGAGCTCCTGATTTGAAGGCTCTGCACTGACTGTTC
This sequence comes from Mus musculus, assembly GCF_000001635.26. Classification (NCBI taxonomy): domain Eukaryota; kingdom Metazoa; phylum Chordata; class Mammalia; order Rodentia; family Muridae; genus Mus; species Mus musculus. Next base: position 60,176,735 of record NC_000085.6, on the reverse strand, counting down.
TGTTTGCCTCCTGTAACTCCCACCAATTTCTAGCCTCTGTCCAACTATTCTAAATCTCAAGAAGGCCTGCCTTGGCCACCCTATCTTAAGCACATCCTAGTCTGGCTCTAGAATAGGACTTCTGGTCTTCTGACACTTCATGTATGAATGTATGTATGTATGTATGTATGTACATACATATGTATCTATGTATGTGTGTATGTACATATGTATCTATGTATGTGTGTATCCATCCTTTCTATCACCATTCAATTTACTATGGATTTTTTTAACAAGTCTCAAACATTTCTCATTAGTGCAATAGTTTTTTTTTAATGATCATCTAGTTAACACTCAATAAATATCTGTCATTGACTTCCTACTCTGAGTTTTCAAGAACAAAATCAAATCATAATCATTATACTTGAAACTAGAATGCTTAATGGTACATCCAGCCCTGCAGTCGGAGGGTAGATGGAGGGGGTGGGGATGGGGAATGGAATATGAAGTGTAAAAAATAAATTAATTTAAAAATAAAAATAAAAAAATAAAATAAAAATTTATTTATCTATTCACTTTACATCCCACTATCAGCCTCCTCTCCTCCCCGCACCTTATCACACAGACCCTCCCTCATTCTGCCCCCAACTTCTCCTCTGAAAAGGGGGAGCCTGTCAAGTCACTGCAGGACTTCTTCTCCAATTGAGGCCAGACAAGGCATCCCAGTTAGGGGAATGGGATGCACATGCAGCCCCTGCTCCAGTTGTTGGGGGACCTGAAGAACAAACTGAACATCTGCTACATATTGCAGGGGAGCCTAGGCCCAGTCCATGTTCACTCTTTGGTTGGTGATTCAATTTCTGGGAGCCCCCAAGGGTCCAGGTTAGTTGACTCTGTTGGTCTTCATATGGAGTTCCTGTCCTCTTTATGTTCTTCAATCTTTCCCCCAACTCTTCCACAAGACTCCCTGAGCTCCATCTAATGTTTAGCTGAGGTCTCTGTATCTCTTTCTACTGGCTGCTGGGTGGAGCCTCTCAGAGGACAGTTATGCTAGACTCCTGTCGGCAACAGACAGAGTATCACTAATATTGTCCGGGTTCGGATCTTGCCCACAGGATGGGTCTCAATTTGGGGCAGCCATTGGTTAGCCATTTCCTCTGTCTCTCCTCTATCTTTGTCCCTGCACATCTTTTATATTTGGCTCAAAGGTTTTATGGGTGAGTCGCTGTCCTTATCCTTCCACTGGGAGTCCTGCCTGGCTACAGGAAGTGACCACTTTAGGATCCATATCCTCCACTGTTAGAAGTCTCACCAGAATTACCCCCATAGACTGCCTGGGGCCTTTCCCCCATTCCAGGTCTCTGGCAGGTCCTAGAGATCCCCCTCCCCGACCAATCTTCCAGCCTTTATCTGTAACATTTATAAGTGTCTGTTTACACATACTTCCATCCCAGGACTCAATGATCTTTCTCTGAAGCAAGCCAGGATTGGTACCTAGAGCCCTTGCTACCTGAGACTATTCTCACAGACCCCAAGACAACTAAAGTAGGAAAGCAGGAGGTTTAGGAGCTAGGGAGATGGTTTAATGGGTGGAGTGCTTGCTGCCCAGGTGAATTTTGGAGGTTCAGCCACTGCTAGAATGTGTGTCCCTAGCACCCACTTAGCAGCCCATTTATAATCCCACTGCTCAGGAGCCAGATTGGGGATGTTTGGAGCAAGCTGACCATCTGGACAAGTCAAATCAAGTAAGAAATCAAGGAAGACACTTGCCACCAACTCACATGCATGTATACCTGCATATATGTGCTTGACCATGTGAACATGCATACAGACATGCACACATATACAATTACATGCAAACAAACAAACAAACAAACAAGACTAAACTTGATATAGGTATGCCAATGATTTTGGACAGTTTTCAGATCTCTTAGTGGATACTTACTGAAACTATTTGTAGGGTAATTAGTCCAGATATGACTGACATAAAAAGGCAGAAAATTCAGCATGTCCTGCAACTTACTCATCCATATATACCCACTTAAAAACAACCAGAATGGCCAAATTAGCCACCCAAATTGCCCTGCTGAAGGACTTTTTAGGACTACTGTTACCATAGTAACTTGAGGCCAATACTGTTGGTTACTTTGTACCCAGTTCTACTGAAGCTAGAAATCACCTTAGTCTCTTTGGTATGTTAGCCAGCCCAATAAAGACTCAGTTGCAGAAAATTAAAACTTTTTATTTATTTATTTATTTATTTATTTATTTATTTATTTATTCATTCATTTATTAGCTAAAATTACTTTTACCAGAGCCAAAGGAACCTCTCAAATCTAAGTGGATTTCTTCTTTAAAAAAAAAAAAGATAATTTGTTGGACATTAAAATAACAAAAGGGCTTTGAGGAAGGATTATGGGTTTCTGGTGTGTCAGCACTAAGAATAGATTTACTTTACATCCAACTGATGTTGTAATCTTGCGTTCTGAGGTAATGTTTTAGCTCGTTCTCTTCACATAAATAAAGATTTCAATGATAGCACTTCATTCCTTCTCCAGAGAATTCCTTTAGATCCCCCTTCCCCCAGATGCTCAAGCCTTATAAACCATTTCACTGGGCTGGGCAGGGAGGGTGGACAAATTAGATGCAGAGCTTTATCACTGGTGGGGACTCATTACCAGAGATTTTTCTCTACTACAAGCTTAACACTGGAACGCTGGAAAGTCTGGCCCTTTGAGTGGGGCTGCCAGGTTGGGGCTAAGGGTACTTGCCTGTACCAAGAGGGGAAATGCCTTTTAGAAATGGGAGTTCAAAGTTCTTAAACTCCTAGCGGTGGGATTTCTCTAGCCCAGGGTTAGGGTTGAATTGCATCTTGGAGTAATTCGAATTTGAGAGAGAGAGAGAGAGAGAGAGAGAGAGAGAGAGAGAGAGAGAGAGAGAGAGAGAGAGAGAGAGAGAGAGAGAATTTCTGTTTACCACCTTCACCTGCTTAACAAGTGCCCCTGTCCCCCAGGGTCTGAGACTCTCTCAAGGCAGCACAGATTTAATTAGGGCTAAATCTATTTTAACTTTTACATATATGTATGTCCTTCCATGTAAAGTGACTGCAAAAACAGCCTTGAATAGCTTTTGAGACTGAAAAAAAAAAAAACAACTGTATGTAAGTAAAGGCCCAATATTTACCAACTGCAGAACAAAAAGTGAGGCACCTCCTGCCTCCTGGCTGGCTGAAGGACTTCTTCCCGTGGACAGCACACTCATTAGCCTGATTGCCAACTTGGGCTTCCTCTTCTCAAACTCACCCTGAGCCTTTGAATGCAAAGGAGAATTGGTGTTTATGTTCCAGATTTTTTTTTTTTTTTGGTCTCAATTCTCATGACTGAAGAGAATGTTGAAGTACTTGCTGCAGCGGGGGGAAGTCTGTATTGTAATTATGGTAAGTAATCAGGCCTGGGACCTCCTGGTACAGGCTCCTGAAAAGCTTGAGAACTCTGGGCTGCCTAGTGTCCATCCATCCTTGCTAGCCTCTGTCAGGTAGGTAGTCAACGAGAGTCTCACTCACCTTACAATGTGGCCTGACCCAGTTTGTGGCAGAAATGCTCTATCTAATCAGAAAACCTCATTTTATTAGTTGGCAATTGGGCATTATTTAGATTTTATTTTATTTTATTGCCAAGCAAATGCTTTGCCATTGTGCTGCCACCCCAACCCCCCAGCCTTTGTTACTTGGAATTGAAAATTTGGTAACTGCCTTGAATGTTCCAAAAGAGAGTCATACAGAAATGTCCTGAACCAATATAAACTTTGCTTGAATAACGAGAAAGGTAACAAGAGGATGCCAACATCTCCAGCAGACCTCAAATCTAATCAACACAAACCTTCAAGAAAGATTTTGATCTGGAAAAAAAAAAAACCAATCTGAAGATTATCAAAAGTATAAGTAGAATCCAGTGTTTGATCTCAGAAATAGTCTTGGGTTCTGGCCTTCAAGTCTTGGTTTGTGTCCAGAGCCCTCGTTCTCCACCATTGCTGAAAAAGAAGAAATTTTCCATTTTATTCTCAAAACCTTTTGTCCCTGAAGGTTAGACTTAAACAGAAATCTTCCTACTAAATACCAGCCATGGGACTCCTCCTGCAAACACAGAGGCTTGAGTGTCCCTGTGGAGGGTGGAGGAGAGCTGCCGACCATGGTGATGGTCATTCTGCTCAGCATCCCCTCCCACACCGGGTGGCAGCTGCGTTGTGTATTGTCCCTAGAGGATGGCCTCTGCCTCTCTCTCTCCCTCCCTCCCTCTCTCTCTCTCTCTCTCTCTCTCTCTCTCTCTCTCTCTCTCTCTCTCTCAATTTCTCCGATTCCACGTGCATGTGGCATTTCTTCTAATTAATGTGAGAATAGAGAATCAAGAGGGGATCCCTCCAAAGAGTTGTTCTGAGGAGTGGCAAATTAACCCCTTTGGACTTGCCTAGAAGCAGGCAAGCGATCTGTTTTGTTTTGCAGAGTCCTGCAATTAGAAGTACAGAAGTTCTGTTTTTAGTAAAGATGCAGCTTGGCAAACTTCATCCACTTCAGCACACACACACACACACACACACACACACACACACACACATACACACACACACACACACATACATGCACATATACAAGCACATGTGCACACACACATACATATACATAGGCCACAGCATAGCACACACACCACACCACAGCACACATTCACATACACACACACACACACACACACACACACACACACACACACCACACCACACACACACACATACCACACCACACACACACACACACACACCACACCAAAGGGCACATACACCACAGGGCATTCACACCATACCATATACATGCCACACTACAGCATAGCACATACACATACTACAGCACACCACACCACACTCACCACCCCCCCCACACACCACAGTACAGCACACACACTACACCACAGCACACACACATACCACACCAAAGCATACACACACCACAGCACACACACACCACACCATAGACATACCACACTATAGCACAGCACATACACACACCATAGCACACACATACACCACAACACACACATACCACTCCACAGCACCCCCCCCACACACACACATACACACACACACCACAACACACATTCACATACATGCTCATATCATTTTGGAGAACAATCATGTAAAGTTTTTTGGTTTTGTTTTTTTGATAATTGAAGATGAGTCCCCCACCCCCCTCCATGTGGTTACTGGCCCTAAGTACAGTTCAGGAATGCCTCAAGTTGGGCAAGACTTTACAGGCAGTACTTGGATATCCATCATTTAAGCTCCCTGACAACCTCAGGAGATATTAATTGTCCTCATTATGTAGATGATGAAAAAATGTACAATCGAGCAGTTGCATGGTTTGTTTTTATCACAGAGATAAGTAAATACTGGAGATTGGATTCAAACAATGATGATTTCAGCTCCAATCCTAATCTGCTTTCTTCTGGTTCTTTTGACTGTGGATCTCCTGAAAATAAGAATAAAAGACAGACAGTGGGTGAAGCAGTTTCTGCACAAAAAACAAAAGAATCAACATTTGAATTGCCAGCGATGATATAAAGCTCCCAGGGCTATAGGATGTAGGTCCATGGGTCAAGCTGGCTGGTTAGACCAGCTGAATTGGCAAGCTCTGGGTTCACATGAGAGACTCTTCCACAGTATATGAGGTGCAGAGTGATTGAGGAAGACACTGGACACCAACCTTCACATGAATGTACACACACATTCGAATATGCACAAAGGCACATAAGGACCACATTTTTAAAAATTGGATATTTCTACTTTGCAATGCAAAGACTGCAAATACATGGAATAGAAGATAATCGCAGGGCATGCTTTCAATTAAGTACTTGATTTTTCATTTGATGCCCATGAAATTAGGACCTTAGTTCTCACAAGTCAATGTACTTCCATCCATTATGATGGTAGGCTTGAATCCTGGGTGTGCACTGTAATCAGGCAGGCTGAATAAACTTACTCACCAAAGTCCTCCCGACATACTTAAGCAGCTCGCTCAGTAAAATGTCAGAAACTGTCCATTCTCTCTCGTTTTCCAACTACAGTGCCTCTGAGGTCAGAAACTGATTCTTACCACATGTAATTTTTTTTTATAAAAAAGTTCAATTCTTTAAGTCATTATATTTGCACACGATAACACCAAGATGTGCTGTCCTTTTTGAACTGCTTCCACATAGGTTCAGTCTCTCCAACAGGGAGAAACAGGGAGATCATGAGTCTGGTCTCACTGATGCACAATTTTGTTCCCCAGAAAATTGAGAAACCGGTGTTGAAGAGCATCAAGTGATCTGAGGCTTACCGTTCCTTCTCTGCTTTGGTGTTGCATTCCCAGAGAGAGAAGAAATGGATACAGTGAGACAAACAGCTCTTGCTAGAAGCTGGGCTGCCAAAATCTTGGAATAGCCACACCACAAAGAGTTGCAAATCCCTTCCTTGGGCCCATTTTGTAGGGAGACACTTGCAAGAAAGCCAATGATTCCCCAAGGTCTTTATCCATGCTTGTGGTAGTGGACCCAGGAGTTAAATCACAGCCCCCCGCCCCATTTTTAACTCATCCTGTTTGACACTGAAGACCATATTTCTGTGAATATCTTTTAAATCCATTCCAGTTGTATGGATTTAAAAAGATAAAAAAGACAGTGGCTTGAGATGAGTGCTATGTGGCCCCTACACATCTAACATCATGAGGAAATGAAGATATTTGCAGATCTCCATTTAATGTTATCCTCTCACTGACAAAGCAGCTCTTCTTCATATGTAAGTGTCCTGGTAAATCCTGCCCTGTACACACCATCTACTATGTCCATGACTTAGGTCTTTGTATATTTGTTCAAGGCGCATACTTAGGCTTCCTTCTCTACTCCACTTCTGGATGTCTATGTGTGTGCTCCATGCAAGGGAAAGTGAGAAGGATGTTTAGCAGAAACATTGTTCTCCAGAACTAAATATTATCAACTCAGTCAAACATGAACTTCAGGTTCCTGGAAATAAAGCCATAGCATTTGGGAGAGAGATGAATCAGGGTCTCCATGTATCGTTCATGCTGGCCTCAAACATGAGATCCTCAAGTCTCTGTCTCTTGAGTATTGAGAAGAAAAGGTGAGTGCTACCATCCTGGCTGGGACAACAGCACTTAAACAAGAATGTATGCTCTATGGTGCCTTGTTCAGCAAGAGGCCAGTCTAATGGTAGCCTCAGAGACAATGCCTCTAACATTTTTACTGTCTGTGGCTACCAGCCAGGATAAAGCTTGCAGGTCTATAAAGTGGTCTCTTTTCATGTTGGAGGGGATCTCTGGAATCTGACAAACCAGGGTTGAGACAAGTCATTAAACCTTTCTGAATTTTAGTTTCCTCATGCATAAAATGGAAATGGTAGTTATTTTCTGATAAAGATGACGTGAGCGTGCAAGTATAGCCATGTGTGTGTGTCACACACACACACACACAAACACACATTGTAGTACTCAGTACCTGGGAATGATAGGTTATTTTATTAGCTGTGTAGTTTGAAGATACCTAAGGATACTCTGTACATGCTACACTCAATGGGCCTTGGGAAGTTATGCCAGGTGATAGAACACGGAAACCAAAGGCCGTGCATTATTATACATTTTTAAAAATAAATATCTGTTACAGGCAAACCTATAGAGACAGAAGCAGATTAATGGTCTCGAATGGCTATGGAGAGAGAAATGAAGAGTAATCATTTAATGGGTCAAGAGTTTTCTTTTGAGGAAATGAAAATTTCTAGAAGAAGGTAGAGCTGTGGATGCACACTGTGAAAGCAAAAACTTGAAAATGGTTAAAATAATAAACTGGGTATTACATATATTTCACCACAATTTAAACCATTTGTGTACACAGACTTTCCAAACATCTTTCTCCAGCTCACTCTTCTTTAAGACTACTCATCTCTCTTGATCTGCACCAAGGGTCATTTTTCTAGAGTCACTTATCCTAAAGATGAACCCATTAAAATCACAAGCTTTCCCACCCCAAGCCTTCCACACTGACCCAGATTTCTCTCCACCCTCCAGAGTAGACCATGTGTGGCAATGCCTCCATTTCACTGAGGGCTACATCTTGCTAGTGCTGACGTCAGTTTCTTAGGTTACTGGACAAAGAAATGTCAGAGGATGAACTCAAATCCTGTTCCTGGGTTCCTGGCCAAAGCTTTCAATGATCCCATTTCACGTGAGGCTGGTTTCTTGACGGCACATTTTCTAGTGCACAAAGGACTTCACTTTTATGTTATTTGTATGGGACTGGTGTTTATTTCTGTCTGGACTCTCAGGATCAGGTAGATTGTGGCCTCAAAGAGGCAGTATTTGGACTGTTGGCTTGCTTTAACTAGAAATTACTGCCTTCACTAGGGGCCATTAGCACATCAAAATGGTGTTTGTTGAGCCAGGAAAAGTGATACATTATGTTTGCATTTATTCTTTGGTCCCCAAAGACTAATTGTTGGTTTATGTTTTTAAACACTCTTTTAAGTGCTAAGAGCCTCTAATGAGTTAAATTAACATGCTATTAGGCTTAAGAATAGTGGTGTTGATGTGGACACAGTGGACCAATTACTGATGCTGGACTATAGGATGAAGCCCTGTATGCACAGAACCCAGCTGCCCTGCCATTTCTGAAAGACTGAGACACTTGAATAGAACATTTCCCCTCTCTTGTTCTGTTTATCCTTGCATCCATCTTTTGCCTTAAGAACCAGTCATTATGCAAATGAGGACACTGTGGCTTGGAGAAGCGTTGTTCCCAAGCAGACCAGCAAGGGGATGGGGCACAGACCCCAGAGAACCCACTTTTATACCTAACACTTACTGGACTTCTTCTGGTGTTTGCACAGAGTCCAGCTTGATACGTGGTGAAAGGTGAGCTTCCATGATGCCACTTAAAGATCTGATTTAGCTCTAGCGGATAATCTCTTCCTGAAATTCTGTCAACATAGCATTGTTAGGCAGTGAAAAATATCTCTGGGGGATGTACCTACAATATGATGAGGTGCTTGACGCTAGGGGGGGGGCAGAGGACTTGCTCCATTCTGCAGAGATAATACAGTGGACATGTTTAGATGCTCTAAGTGAATCTGTTCCACTGTCTAACATGATGTCATCTCTGTCGATCACTGCTATCATTTTAGTGTTGTGAAACTGGCTGTTTTTTGCTGCAGAGATGCTCTTACATTCTCTCAGCTGAGCTATAGAGCCTGGAGGATGATTTTTATATAATGAAACCCAGTGAAATGGTAAAGTCATAGTGGCCCCTAGGAACACTCTCTTGGGCAGCTTGTGATATATCAGCTAGACTCCTCCATTGGGCTTTTCTAGCTTTATTATTTATTTTTATAATCTTGCTTGGATGGGCTCCAGATGTCCTAGATTCTTCACATATCTCTAGGAAAAGGCCAAGTTAACTTGCATTGGCAGTGGGAAAGGGCCAGAAAAAGGTTCATATCAAGACATGGACCAAATCAACCATAAACAACCTTTATATTTTGGAGTACTGGGGACAGGATCAGAATTACTCAAAACCAAGGGCCTCCTCTTTGTCATAGGAGGGAGATGTTTCTGGTACTATTAACCAAAACAAGTTGTCACTGTTTGAAGACTGCTAACCAAGGTCTAGCTCCCTAGATCTAGTCTTGATGCTATCCCTTTGCTGTTCTGAGCAGTACAGCACTTAGGGGGCTGCTCTGTGCTAGGGGAATTTGGTTTCTTTTTAATATGTAATAATCACCATTACATCTCAATTACTTAACAAATAGAGAAGCACAGGGCCATGTTATTTCCAAAGAGCCTCCTGAGAGTATGGCTGGAGATCTCCAAATGTTATCCAAAATTAGCCTGGAGAGGGCAGGCGATCAGATCTTTTAATATGTGCCCAAGGGAACTCATGCGTATTATGTGCTACTGATCCAGGTGTGCTGTGCCTATTCAGGGCTCGCAGTCCTGGAAAATGCCATTCTCTCTCTCTTCCTGCTAAGAGATACCTAGGCACATTGGAAGAGTCTGCAACAAAGTCCTGTCTGTTTCCAAGGATGATGATCGGATGGGCTTTCTTCTCTTAAGTGGAGAAGCCCCAGATTCTGGCTGGAAAGGAAATAGCTGGTCACCACAGACAGAAAAAAAAAAAAGTACATAAGAAGGAAAAGCTCACCAGTAAATATGACATAGTGGCAAAAGAAGTGAAATTGTTTGATGGGTCAGCAAGCAAGCAAACAAGCAAGCAAACAAACAAAACCTCACAACTGGACAGTGAGACATCTCCCCCTTTCCTTTGACCACAATGGTTGCCTTTTAACTCTGGTTTGTCAGTCGGTGCTGTTAATATTTTATGAAAAGGGTGCTCAGGGCAAAGCAGCCATAGACCATTTTCTTGGGAAATGTACAGTTTCTCAAGGCATTTGTTTTTTAAGCCTTGGCAGTTGGCACTTTTCTTTTAAGAAAGCAGGAGTTGTTGAGGACAGACCCCTTAGTCTTATTTCCAAGACTTGAGTTTGGCTTAGTGTAGAATTGTGATCATGAAAGCAGCTTTGGTTTACTGGTGGCATAGCACTCAAATTAAATTTGGGTTTAGCTAAAAGCCCTCAACATATAATGAGGATTACAAGTTAGGGATCGGCCTGCCCCTGAAGCGTTCGATTTCATTTTGATGGGCATCTGGTAGATCTCACTGCTTGTTGGGGGCAGAAGGCATGCTTTTCATCTACTGGGGCCTGGAGATCTCAGGTACTCTGCATGCTGGCTTTGCATGTGGGTCTTTATGCACAGTGAATAGCTGTGCATTTGTTGTAGAATCAAGGACTAAGTAAAGGGGAGAGAAGAGATTACCATTTGAGCACCCGGGTTCCCACTAAACCAAAGGTAAGCTCTTTGTAACTGTTGATCTGGGGAATAAATCCTCCTTTGTAATTCCACAGATGCAGGAAGCCTTCTTTTGCACCAGCTCTTCCTGCACAGTCTCTACTGACCTTGCAAGTCTTGCAGACCTGCCAATGTGAAACTTCTCTGACCTTAATTGCTGGTCGTGTTTTTTTTTTTTTTTTCCCCTCCTTCTCTCAAAATGGAAAGTGGAAGTAAACCAGCCAGTGAGTTAAACTTTTCCATTTAAAGGGGTGCCAAACCATTTACATTTTCAACTCACCCACAGTAACAAAAACAGTGATTTTGGTCAAGGCATTGGAAGCCCCATCATTTCAGGGTGTGAAGCCAGCTACAGAATGTTACTGCTGTCATTTGGGTGTTTTTTTCTATTGGGATCGGGAGGCGACAGCTCTGGATGGGTGCTGAACACTTTTTGAGGACACACAGCCTTTTCCTGTTGGTGTTCTGTATGGTAACATTCAACTTGGTACAATGAATAGGGCTGTGCTGCCGGTTGCTGCTGATCAGACATGGATGGGTAATGATTAGCACATACATGTTTATGTTATTTTAGCAGTAAATCCGTGCACTGTTGGTGATGAATTGAAGGTTAAACGACAAATTTTCCTCGAAACTATTCCTGTTGTCTAGTCTATGAACTGAAAACCGGATTAACCTTTAATTACCCTCAACGATCTCTCAACCCCGAGACAACATTGCCACCGCCACCAGTAGTATTTGCATATACAATTTAATGAGAGAAACATCTGTTTGCATATTGGGAATCATTACTAGCATGCAGATTAATGGATACTTGCAGTGAGATAGGCATCCAAGTCTCATTTTCTTGAGTTTCTTCTTCTTCCACCCTCTGATTCTGCTGGACCTTATATTAATTAGATGACAGGCTGGCTTGAACCCATAGCCTTGTGCAGAACACATAGATACAACAGGATCTGCAAAACCACATTATATTCAACTAGGAAAACCACACAACTTCTGGGCCTTATAAAACGTATGTGCTGTAAGCCTGTGTATACATGTGATGTGTTCAACTCAACTATAAAAAAAATCCTAGGGCTGGAGAGAAGGCTCCGTTTAAAGTATTCACTGCACAAGCATAAAGACCTGAATTTAGATTTCCCATAACCCATGTGAAAAGCCAGGTGTGGTTGAGTATTTCTTAGGGTTTTTGGAGACAGGGGTCCTGGGGGCTCACTGGCCAGCCAGTCTAGCCAAAAACGATGAACTTCAGATTCAGTGAAAGTCTCTGTTTCAGAAAAAAATGTGGAAAGCATATAGGAAGATACCCTAAGTCAATCTCTGGCTTTCATGTGGGCATGCATAGATAAGTGTGCCAGCACACATGTAAATATACACATGCATGTATCATACAAACAAGTATAAAACTTAAAAAGTTGTTTGTGTGGTTGAGAACTACTTACTTTTGTACACAGCTCTCCTCTGATAGTTATACCAAATGCTTCTGTTGGACAGTTTTACAGTCCACAGAATGCAAGAACCAAGCTAATAAAAAAAATCTTTATTTTTCTGTGAGACTCTCAGGAGGCTGATGTGGTTCAATAATTTGCCTATTACCTCCTTACTGGCTCAGTAGAGGGCTGGGCCTCTAAGCCTCCAGACCTAGTGCAGTCTCTGAACTGTGCTGTCTTCTTCTTCCTCTTCTCTTCTTCCTCTTCTTCCTCCTCCTCCTTTCTTCCTCCTCTTTCCTCCTCTTCCCCCTCTTTCTTTCCCCTCTTCCCCCTCCCCCTCTTTCTTTCCCCTCTTCCCCCTCCCCCTCCTCCTCCTTCTTCTCTTCCTCCTCCTCCTCCTCCTCCTCCTCCTCCTCCTCCTCCTCCTCCTCCTCCTCCTCCTCCTCCTCCTTCTTCTTCTTCTTCTTCTTCTTCTTCTTTCTTCTTCTTGACTTTTAAATTATATATTTATTAATTCTCAGAGACATGAACATTCAACATATTTTAAAATTATGTCTAGCCCCAACTCTTCCAGGTCCATCCCCACCCTCCCACACTCCATGTTCTGTGGGATCTTTCTTAATGGGTGATATTGAAGGCGTTCAAAGCAGCAACTAAGACTATTTAATGCAGTTTCCTAGGAAATCCACACCCAACTACCAATGAAAGCCATCATTAAAGGTGCACATGTACACCTTTATGTATACATAAAATAGTGACTCTATATAACTTTTATCATCAAACTTCATACCGTTAGTGTATGCACTTCAATTCATAATATAGAACTTTTCCCCTGTCTCCTTTGGTCCAAAGCTCATGAAAGAATCTTGAGAGATTTTTCAGGCCTTTAATTTTATCTTTTAAAAAAAATGTTTCTTTTGATAGGAAAAAAAAGTGCTAAGCTCTTTTTTTTTATTTTTTTATTTTTTCAACAAAAAAAGGAACATCAATTCCAACTTAACTTCATCTCTTCTGGCTGTCAGCCCTGATCCCAGCAGCATTACCCTCAGCCCTCCCAGTATCCCAGTTATTTTAAGGAGTTGCTCCCAGTGGCTATATTCTTCAGGATGGAGAGGATTCTTGGCTTTCATTAGGGAGTCTACCCTCTTTAATTTAAGCTAAGTGGTGGGAGTGGTGGTGGTAGTGCGGCCAGATTAACTGGGGAACACTTTGAACCATGGAAAAGATTTTTTTTTATGTGCATGTACTATTCTGACACCCATGGATGTTCTGTAATTAAAGCTGGGCTGGGCCTGGAAAGGGCCTTAAGAAACAGGATTAAATCAATTGGTTGTGATTGAATATCTATTATTTGCTGACAAAGCTGTATCACGAGGCTATGGGAAGCAATTTTCCCCTCTAAGTATTTTCAGCATCTTCTTATACCCTCTTGTATCATCTAGACCTTATTCTTTATACTCTGTACAACAGGAAAAACATTCCTGAAAACTAAAGGAGGACTAGTTCAGACAGTCTCTATACCACATTCTCTGCATAGAACTAGACAGTCTGATTCGAAAGGACTTTCCCAACCCCTGGTACGAAGTGAACACTGACCCCAGAGGGATTAGGGTTGCAGCTGAAGCACACTTAGTCTGTGTGATCATTTTAGATCTCTTCCTCCTAGTACTTCCCAATAAGTAACATTTTAATACTAGGTGAAAATACATCCCTTCCATTGTTAACTATAAATACTGCATGTGGGTGCTTGGCACACAGAAGACATTCAATGACAAAAATCAATGTTTTCTGCATGGGTGTGCACATGTTCATTTATTGCAGCATAAGACATCCTATTCTGTTAGCCATCTACAGATTCCAAAGGGATACATTCCTTTCAATGACCTCATACCAATTCTAGTGCAGAGCAAAGTTTCAGAAGAGAGAAGTCACTCTTGATTTCTAGCAGTACCTTTCAGAAGTCTATTATGGGATGCTAATATCATTCAGGGATAGCATAGGTAATAGGCAAAGTGAAGTACAGTTGTGTGTGTGTGTGTAAACATTTTATTTGGGGGACTTCATTAAGTAAGGAACGCTTAGTATACAACTAAAAGTTGTCAACTAAAAAAGACGACGAAAAGTACTAATTAGATTCTGACTTTATTTTAACTTTCACATTTTTATTTCTACCAGAATTCATTTTGGTTATATCATATGTTAATTGACCTACATGTTAACCCATAGGGACTTGTTGTATATCTAGCTATATTCTAGGTTCTAGAATTTATGGATACTCTTGGGGATCTTGGCAGTGGTTCACAAATGCATTCAACTCAAAAGAGACGGGAAGAGATATTCTGGGATACAGACCCAGGTTCCCTGTGGGCAGAGGACATACAGGACAGGCTGTCCCGCTGGCTGGAATTGCTTTGGACCTCATTTGGTTTTGTTCTGACTGGGTCAGGACCCTTAGAGAGTGGTCAGGCCTCTGGTGGCAAGAGGAGATGGAGGAATATAAGTCTTGCAGAGATGGACAGTAATGGTATACGGGGATGTCCTTGGACCCCATCAACTTGGTGGCATTTGACATGGTCAACATTCCGTTGGCATGGGAGAAATATTAGAACCAACATTTGGGGAGCACAGCAAGTAATACTGGGTAGCACTACATAGCTTGAAACAGAGGAACACATAATAGCTAGATAGGAAGGTGATGATCAAACCTTTGTGAGGGGTGTGTGCGGATAGGTGATCAAAGAGTTTGGAGGCCTCAAAAATGCAGGGTCCACGATATTTCCAGGACATATGAATGGAGATAAGTCTCTGTGTTATCTCTAGCCTCCCTCCCCTTTATTATCTTGTCAGGGTGGACAGCTGTGGACTGCTGGGATATTCCACTTAATTTCCAGGTCCCAGAATGTGTGATGTTATTGTGTGCCGTGGGGTCTTTTTACATTTGCTATTTTTCAACCTTCGGTTCTCTTTCCCCATGCTTTGTGATTTTTTTTTTTAATTTATCTTTGTGAATATTTTACCGTGCTTGTTTGGTCAGTTGCGACCTCACTTCCTGGTGGGCCCCACTCTCCTCTCCATCCATCTCAATAGATGTTTTTCACCTTGATAACCTTCATCGTTTGAGCGGCTGGAGGGCAGAGCATGAGCGTATACAACTGTATAAGAATGCTTGTAGAGCGCCTGGATGAAAGGAGGAAATGAAAGTCGCACTCATTTTTGGCCGAGTGCAGTTAGTATCTTGTTAACTGTTCAGGTCACCAAGAGGAGTCGCTGTTTCGTACCATGTAAGCTGCTTGGGTCGCCAGGAGGGGTCGCTATTGAAGCTTCCTGTAAAGGCGAGCATTTTTCTGTCGGATTTTTCTTTTTTAAAAAAGAGATACATGCAAAGGTCTAACTTCATTTACTTCCCCTTTTCTTTCTCCATTCTCTCCAATCGCTTTGGAATGAGTAAGAGACTAATAAAGTCCAGAAGGCAAACCAGAGCGTCTTGACTTTATAGTGAAATGCTTTGGGCCCAGGGTTCTCCAGAAGTCATAAATGGAAGCTCCCCTCCCCCCCCACCACCCCCCGCCCCACCAAGCATGAACACCTTGTGGGATGTCACAAATGAGCTGCAGAACTTGTTGTCTCGGTCCTGCGGCTTATTTTAGACCAGAGCGCCTATTTTGGCAAGCAATGGCTTATAAAAGAAGTTTTGGAAACGCTAGTGATTACCATCCAACGCCCTAGAGCAGAGTTGTTGAGGCATGAGAACAACAGCAACAAAAATACCCCAAACAATAAAAATCCTTACATGGACATTTCATGTAATCGGGCTCGGTATTCATTTGGCTTCCTTGGCAAAATGAAAAAAAAAAAAAGAGCCCAGATGAGAGACATCTTTTGTGCTAACCACAACAAGACTGGAAGACACACCACGTGTTTAAAAGACAAATAATTATAAAAGAGTTTACATAAGTATAGGAAGGGTACCAAATGCCTCCAGTCCCGTCCTTTAAAATGGCTTTTAAAACAACAACAAAACAAACAAAACAAAACAAAAACCTCGAATTCAGGGACATTTTTTTGTACCCCAGTAATAAATTAACATTTCAAAAGTACTTTTACCTGCTGAGATGGTTCGTTCTGCTAATATGGGTAACGCTGTGGACTCGAATAATTAGTGTAAATTGCCTTTGAATAACACCGAGCTGGGAACAACTTTAACTCGTGAAAGCTTTAATGCCTCTTGCTGGACAGGATGAAGAGTCCTTAATGGGGCCTGGAAAAACAACTAATACCTACAAATCAAAGAAGAAAAGCCGTTCTTGATGCATGTGTGTGAGAGTGTGAGGTTTAAACTAAATTGTTAGCACTTCCTCCCTGCTGAGGGTCACGGATTAGCGAGGCTGGGAGACTCTTTGAGAATCTTTCACACTGACCAGGGGAGGCAGGGGGCTCCAAACACAAGTGTTTTCTTAACCCTAATCCCTACCTCCTTGACCAGGACAGCTCTGCATTTCCCTCTAATTAGGTGAGGAATTAGAAGGTGGATAAATGCGCTCAGGGAAGAGGGTAAAGTGATTGCTTCATTCTGGACCATGATAGCAATTTCTGGCTACTCAGTTCTTTCCAAGATAATAACTTTTCTTTAAAAAAAAAAAAAACCAAAAAACACCAAACAAAACAAAAGACAAAAGAAACACACACACACACACACACACACACACACACACACACACACACACAAACCCCACCCTATTCCAGCAAACTTCATGTGTATGTATAGGCAATGCTGATTATCTTTGGGCAAGTTTGGGTCAGCATCTTGACAAATGATTTTCCTCTCTTTCATCAGAGTTTCATCCTGTTGAGAAACTTCTAGAGCAGTTTCTCATCCGAACCAAGTATGATAATTATTTGTGCAATCTGAACTAAATCTAATAACCTAACCTAAAAAAAAAAATGTATTCGCATTCAAATGATCCTTTCAGTGAATGGGGAGGACTTGACGCTTAGTAGCTAAGATAAAAACCATTTTGATGAATTTCTCTGCATATGAATGCATTCTACTGAGTGTGCCTATTTTTTTTTTAAAGAGATCTTGTAGATATTCTTAGTGGAATTGTAATTTTAAATTCCAAATTGTATAAAGCAATTATTGAATAGTTTCAAACTGATGCGTTGCGAGCAGCTGTTAGTGGCCATGAACTCACCAGGGTTACCTAGATGCTGAAGGTAGTTTCTATATGAAAATTCCCGACAGGTCTCTGAGAGAGAAGACTTTTATTTATTTCCTTTTGTGTGTAGACAGTAGATGCTATGGTTGCGTCTGAGTTTTCTTCTGAGTTTTACCCCTTCACATTTTACTCACCTGTTACAAGACTTACGTGTCCTAAACACACA
Source organism: Mus musculus (assembly GCF_000001635.26). NCBI lineage: Eukaryota > Metazoa > Chordata > Mammalia > Rodentia > Muridae > Mus > Mus musculus. The sequence continues at coordinate 60,159,002 of NC_000085.6, read as the reverse complement.
ATGAAAAGAACTCTGGGAGAGAGAAACACCATAGCAGTAAAGAACAAGGCAGAATGTCCTTCCACCTCCTGCCCAAGGGCATCTGAAAGGCCACAGCTTCGTCCTCTCATTCTTTCAGAAGGCTGCAGTTGCAGAGAGGAAGAATCTGACTGTGAGCATTTGGAATATTGTGTTTTAGTTTCTGGACTGTCTCTGGAGATTATGAATATAAATGGGCCAGAGCAAAACAGAAGCAAACATGGGGACCGTGGCTGAGGGTTCAGTCTTTAAGCTCAATTCTGGAGTTAGACTCATCTGGAGTAGACATGGTCATTGGCTGGTTGGGAAGGTACATTTTGTTTACTTATAAACATATTTTTCTCTGAGCTGGAGTCTTCCCTCCCCTGGCTTACAAATGTAATGCCTTCTGCACATGGCCCAGTGGTGTTGTACAAGACAGATCATACTATGTGAGCCAGGATGCTGTAGCCTCCTTGATCTTACCATCTTTACTTCCTACAATGCGGAAGATCTAAAGCAGTGCTAGTTAGTAGTTTGACTTAGATGACCTCTATAGTTATCCATCTCTGTCACTGATTGGCAGGAGGTGACAGAGTGCCCTGCTGCCTGCCACTCCCTTCCCAGGTTAACCAGATTAAGGCAGGCACCTTGGAGGCTCATGTACATTTAAAACTACTCGTTTGAGCCTTCTATTCCTTTTGCGTGTGTGTGTGTGTGTGTGTGTGTGTGTGTGTTGTTTGTTTGTTTGTTTTGTTTTGTTTTTACAAGGAAATCTAGCTTGCTACTTTCTGATCTTATGTAGCATGTTATATAGTTCAACGGTTTGCTTGATTTAAAATTCCTTGGAGCTGCACATAAGAGAGGAGATGTATGTATGTATGTATGTATGTATGTATGTATGTATGTATGTATGTATGTTTGTATGTATAGTGAAGGTCAAGTTTAAACTTCTGGGCTACAGCAAAGATAGGAAGTCAGATATCTGAGGCAGAGCAGCTTCACCCCTAACTGCATCTGACTGTTTCCATCTTTAAGGATCAGTGTGTGAAAGCTCTATGTGAATAAAATGGGAAGTCCCAGCAGAAAGGGCACAGTTGGCCTAGTAAGTTGGGTTTGACACTTTTCATCCAATGTGCACCTATTTGAATCTTGTCTAATACTTCTTGTCCTACAGTCTGGCCTATGGTTGTTGTTCTGTTTGTTTAAACATAGTATCAGGGGCTAGCTGAGACCCTTGGACTCTAACCCACTCTAACTAATAGCAAGTGGCCCCAGTGCTGAGGCCAGTTCAACAGCCACCCAGGCTTGGGCAGGAGGACTTCATCCAGAGATACATCTGATAGGATCAATCAGTCTCCCAGCAGAAGTATCTGCGTGTCAAACTGTAAACTTACTAATTGACAGAATCCATTTAATGCAGCCTGTGAGAACACCATGCTGGAAGATTAACATTTTCTGTGAATAATTACAAGTTCAAGCAGTTCAGCCTCTTATCACTTTATATGAAGTCTAGAAAGTAGGAGTGATCTTTTTTTAATTTGTAATTATTTCACTCCGATGTGAGGTCCAACAGCCTTCTTCTTAGTCTTTCGAGATGGAAGACATTGGTATGCAGGAGCCATGCAGGAAGACGCAGAACACTATCAGAGGAGGACATGTCTGATCATTCTTTAAAACCAACTCGGAGAAGTTAATCTCATTGAACTTCTTTTTATTCAACAAAAGAGTTGGCTGTTTCCAAGTCTAACATGACTATAATGTTCATTAAATGGACTTCTTTACACCTTTAAATGGATTAACTGCACATCTTCACAGTCTAATTATTATACATGTCATTCAAAAAAAAAATCACAGATCTAATTCAGGGCATGATAAAGGCCTTTCTTCCGAAGCCATGGAAAAGACACTGCAGTAAATGGATGTGATTTTTATCAGACCCAGTGCCTTTTTTTTTTTTTTTAAAGGGCACATGTTGATCCTGGGAGGCGAGAAGAAGGAAACATACCCTAGTCATTTTATTTCAGAGATTTAAGATTGGACCATGCCGATTCTCTTCCAGGCTTGCAGTGCCAGGCACCTTGGAGGTTCCTCCCGCCCAAGCCTGCCTGGCTAATGACTTCAATCTGCCCCAGACAGCTCTTAGATAGGTGATAAATTATGGACAACCCCCATTGGGTCCTTGGCCTTTGTGCTCCTCCAAGTTCTTTTATACAGAACTTTGTTGGAGGGGGAGAAATCACTCTCATTCCAGGCTCACACAACTCTGTTTTCGTGTGTGGCTTTGACATCTACTTTCTTTGCTTTCCTTTTTCTGGAATCTAGGTGAGACTTTGAAACAATGTTTCACTGTCCGGACACCAAGAGTATTGGGGAGGACCACAGAGTGTCCCCTTCCCTCCATGGTTCAGGCTCTTTTTGTTACAAGTAGAGCAAGGCTGAACTCTGTTGCCATTCATGACTCTAGAATTGACAGAGATTCCTACCTGGCAGCCACTGTTGTAGGCAGCCAAAGGCACAGTTGGGTGTGTTATCCACTCAGGGAGTGTTTCCTGGAGAGACATTGACATCTGTGTTAGTAAATTCAAGGAAGCTTCAAGGTGTCCCCAGAGAGAGGGCCTGAGAGTCTGCAGTCCAGTCAGAAGACCTAGAAATCTTGCTTTGAGGTTGTGTTTGCCCAGAAAACTCCTGTAGCTTTTCCTCATGTACCCAATATGAAGCCTTTTCCCGAGCTGTGGGTAAGGAATCAGAGGTGGATAATGTACACACTCCTTGGAGCTCATGAATGACTGGCCTGTGTGTGAATATGAGGACAGCTCTGCTGTTCCCCTGTGCTGGGTAGGTTGAGAGGCTGTTCTGGCACTGCCACTTCCTAGGGGACATGACCAGCAAGTGGCTCAAATATTTTAAATCTTGATTTCCTCATTTAAAGACAGCGATAGCTGTAGCTATCTTTCGTGCTCTGGGTTTCATGAATAGCACAGACCTAGAGACATGAGCACGGGGCCCAAGTAGTTGCCGTTGTCAATAATATCTAGCTTTCCCCTTATTGGCTGCTACCTTTATTGAGCTAGTTCTGAGCCTTTCTCTGGTCCAACTCTTTAATGATCTGTCATGATGAATACTGTCTGGGAAGGGCCTTACCTCATAAACACAACAGAAGGCCAAAGCTTATTTCTATTCCCAGTCTTGGACATTAAAAAAATTGCACATTTTTTAAATGTTATGTTATGTTTTGGTTTGCCACAAGATAGGGTTTTGTGGAGCACAGGCTGGCTTTGAACTTGCTCTGTAGCCAAGTACAGCCTTGAACTCCTGATCTTCCGATCTCCATCTCCCAAGGTCTGGAATTACAGGTGTGCAACTTCTGTCTTTCTCTTTTGAAAGGAAAATGCTAAACTACTCAGAGTAGAAGCCTAATAAGGGAGGGTCAGTGGTGGTGGCCACTAGGTCAGGCAGATGTCTCAGCAGAATGGGGAGCCTTAACACTTCTGGCCATAGGCTATCCCAGCCAGAAAGCTATTTTTAGTATCTGTGGTCTCCTATTCCATCTGATACCTCATCTCCACCTCAAAATTGTCCACTGTCTGCGTTACGACCTTGAATTATGAGTGAGGAGGGGGTGACCTGGGGTTTGCCTGGGCTATCTACTTCTTAGTTTTATGTCCCTTTCTCATATTCTTTGTCTTTAGCATTCCATAGAGCGTGGGAGTAATGGGAGAGCACGCTCACAGAGACGCCTGAGTAGAGCTGAAAACTCTTTCATAAATCATTTAAAATCCATGGTGTACCAACAGCAATTATCAGAATTAATTGCTCCTTAAAACATAAAGAATTGTGCTACAAAGAGTCAACATCAGCTTGGGACCGTATGTCTCCTCTTCAAGCCTTAGAAAGGAGCTTGTGAGGCAGGTACCAGGATAGAGCAAACATTGGCGAATTGTGTGTTAGGTACTGTGTCCCCATTTCCAAACTAATAAATACTGAATGAGTAAATAATTTTGTTTTCTCTCTGGGTTATAAAGATTCAGTCGTATTTGGCCAAGTAACTTCAGGGAATATCATTAAATACTTTTCAAACAGTGGTTCTTGGAGCCATATTCTGTCGTTGGACACTGTCGACAGTTGTAATGAGAAAGAAGGCAGATGGAAACGTAAGTAGGGAGCAGGCACAGGTCTCCTCCATAAAAGGCGTCTCAAAACTGGGCAGAGAAACTAGTTCTGGGGAGCACACAGGAGCATACACACTCACATACCTACATAGAAAGCAACCGGAAGCATTACATTACCAATGTGAATAGCTAACCCACACAGAGGCAAAGGTTTTTTTTTTTTTTAATTTTCATTTTATTTTTAGTTACATGTATATATGTGTTTCTGTGTGTGTTTCTGTGTGTGTGTGTGTGAGAGAGAGACAGACAGACAGAGAGAGAGAGAGAGAGACAGAGAGAGAGCAGGTGCCGTCAGAGTCCAGAAGAGGGACTTAGATCCTCTGAAGTTGATGTTACATGAGCTCTGCTTGATGTGGGTGTTGGGAATCAAACTCAAGGTTCTCAGCAAGAATGGCATTCGATTTAAACCACTGAGTTACTCCTTCACCTCTACACAAATCTAATATTTTAACTATAAGTAAAAAAAAAAAGTTATAAGGATCCGATTTCTGAATGTTTAAGAATAGGAGGCTAGCTGAGTGAGGTGGTTCCAGTCCTTAATCCCAGCACCCAGGAAGCAGAGGCATCTCTGTGAGTTTGAGGCCAGCTTGGTCTGCATAGTTTCAGGCTCACTAAGGGTGGGCTATATAGTTAGGCCTAGTTAAAAAAAAAAAAAGACAGGCAAAAGAAAATAGAAAAGAATATTTTACCTGTATATTATGTTTTGTGATGTGGGCATATGAATCATATACATAAAAATGTGTATGAGAAGTTGTTAATACCAAGGGAATTATCCATAGATACCATTTGTTAGCCAGAAAGCGTCTATTATTGCTTCGAGATTTTTTTTTTCCTCTACAGAGACATTCAGCATTGGTCATTTCTACCAGAGATTTATTTGATCTTTGTTATTTTTACCCTGAGCTCCTGAAGAAACAGATTACAGCTTTGATTTGCACGGATAGAATTCAGAGACCCGACACCGGCTCTGATGCTTCAGAGGGAGAAGGGTCTTTGTTCAGGAAGTAACTCATTGAACAATTAACATGTGGAAACTATACCAAACAGTATGTGTAAATGATAAGTTCATGTTGAGTCTGCAAAGGGTGGAGGCTTGTTCTTCCTGCAAGGAGACTGTGACAACTCTTGCTGATGGAATAAATGGGATCATTATATTTCAGCCTCCAAGTAATTATCAGAAATGAAGCTTTGTGAATTCTTTCCTAATGGGGCCACCTGTCACCCTTCAGTCTTTGTGTATAATGGCATTTCATTTCTGAAATCAGGTCCCTGGTATAACTCTTCCAAATGTTAGCAACCAAGCTCCCGATTCCCTCCTGTCTTGCTATGATATATAGAAACATTTTCAGGTGGCTTTCGACTCTCCACTCTACATATGATTGTGTGTGTCCAAAGTGCCCATGGCAGGTATAGAAAGCTACAGCAAAACCAGGTGTCTCAGCATAATTGCTTGCTTATAGGCAATCCTGATGCTGGGTGGGTGAGGTTACTGTAATTTCTCACTGTGCTTTCTTGTGGCCATGGCCTGCTGCCAACTGCTCTGGACTTGTGGCCACTGCATCAGAGATGCTGAGATCCAAGACAGGAGGGCAGTTCAGTGTTGGCTGCTGTCATGGAACTAGAGCTTCCAGAATTTACTCATGGCCTAAGCTAGGACACCAGCTACAAGGATGCTCAGGCAAATTGCCTGATTTAAGACTTCTCAGGCTGATGGTGACTGCAACTTGGCTCTGAGGTTTTGATGTGGTGCACAGACTTAGCTACATGGCTATTTCATAGGTTACTCAAGATTTCTCTGTACCCAAGTGTGTATATGGTGATGGTGCTAACGCCATTGTGGCTAGTTTGATCTTTGAGAGAAGAAGAGCTGAACACTATCTCACGTGTTGTGTTAATTCTGTCTTGTGACGCTTCGGTCTCTCTTCCCTAGAGACCTGGCGTCAGCTTTGGAGGCCCCAGAGGAAGATCTTTCTTCAGGAACTATCTTACCTGGCAGTTGGCACGTGTAACTCACACACGGACAGTATCTGAAGGGAATGAATTCTGTGGCGTTCTTAAACGGTGGTGATTTCCTTTCCTTTTCTCCAAGGGAGACACTGTTGTGGTTCCTTTAGTGACCCCTGCCTGAGTGAGAGAAATCTTTTGAAACCTTAGGTGCTCCCTCCACCCAGTGGCTATAGTCTGACAACAGCTGTTGATCTGTTAAATACACTTGCCTGGTTTATAAGGAACGGCCTGAGGATGAATTCACAGGCCTACTAGGAACTGAGTTGTTCTCAACATGGGGGAGAACTGTGAATGCCTCTCATTTGAGGACATGAGAGTGGTTTTCAGGGGTTGGGAGTGAGGGGCAGGGAAATTACACTAGAACCTAAGTTCAAGGCCACGCAATCACAAATGCCTGATGCAGGGGAACACTTGCCCTACCTAGGGAATCACAGTGCTGTAGGTCTGTGTGGATCTGGGCTGCAACATCTCTGGGAAATATAATTTCACACTAATTAGGACTTCTCACAGCCTGCTTCCTGAAAGGTTCAGGTTTGCATTAGCGATGCAGATTTTAATCAGCAATCAAGTACTCTCTCCAAACGCAGCGAGAATCCCCCATATTCCCTTCTATCAACAAAAGATTTCCCAGCTGCAAGCTGGACCCAACAACGGTGAACATCAAAATTGGTATCTTAACCAAAATATTGTCACCAATCCTTCAGTCTTCTGAAACACCCAGACTCTTCTCTGTGTCCTCTAGCTAGACACAGTTTTACATTCTGTGATTCTGACCACAGCCCCCAATTTGACACCTGTTGAAAAAATATTGGAACCATATTTGTAACTAATCACAACCAAGATGTCATTTTAATTAATCTGACAATAGAAATACTCCAGAGATGGGGCCCATGCCCAGGCTGGCACTCCGGGGCAAGCCTGGGCTTGCAGTCTGTTACCTGACAAGCCCAGGACAAAATTAACACTAAATATAAGGTAATTTAATTAACTCCTCCCATCCCAGCAGGCAGAGTGTAGTGCTCTGGGCACCCTAGGCCTTCTGAAGTGGGGGGTGGTGGCACCCCCAGCGGGGAAACACTTAGGCTAAGCTTTCATTATTTTAAGTGGGTGATTTGCAGCTAAGGAGATGCACTGAAACTCTGTAGGCCACTAAAGTAACAAATAGCCGACGTTCCTACTTTTACAGACATGGCAATAAACTGTGAAATTCATTCATAGGCGTACATACCTTATAAGAATCAGGCTCCCTCAAGGATTCATGGAATATGCAGACTTCAGACAGGGAGCAAAGAGGAGGGCTGTGGAAAGAAAGGCAGACACAGAGAGGATAACTTGGTTTGAAAGTCAATCTGAAAACTGCCCCACCAAGAAGAAAAGGCTTTGGCAAATATAAGAAAAATACTTATGAAATTATTTTATCTTAAAGATATTCATTCAGGTGATTGATTCCTCTATCCACCTGGAGGATTGAATCTAGGGTCTTGAGTATCAGGAATGTCCATCCCCAAACCTATTTTTATTTTATTAAGCAACATTTTACTAAATTGCCTAGGCTGTACTTGAACTGGTGACACTCTACTATCAGCGTCTTAAGTAGCTGGAATTGCAGGCATGTACCATCATGGCAGGTTAAGGACTAATATTTTAAGGGACATATTAAAATCCTTTTTTTAATTTCCAAATGTCAACAGTGTTAACTCCATAATTTCTTCATCTCCAGGATGAACACCAACCCATTTAAACTGTTCCTCCCAGGGTCCAAGCTGAAGCCAAAGGACAGTGGGCACAAAGAAATAGAGTGAACTGTCATGAACTGTCATGACTGTAAAGAGAAAGCAGGCGCATGGGAAAGTCAACCATAGTGTGACGATGGTGAACACGTCCAACCTTCAACTCACACATAGATTGCTTATGGAGGGCCTGAGGAGAAAGAGCCTTTCAGGGGTCCATGGAGAGGCTTGCTGGAAGCCAGGTCTCTGTTGTTACCTGAGAATCTTGCTGACAATCCACGATGATCAATGATGAACACTAGCTGGGGCTCTGCATGTGTGCTGTTGGGGAGCGGACTCTCTCCACATGAAGCCAATTAGATAGACTTCAAAACAATGAGGAAGTAGCAGCACACTTCCAAATATGAATGAAATAAGGTACTTGGGTCAGGAAATACCAGGTCCAAAAAAAAAAAAAAAAAAAAAAAGCTTCACAGAACCTCATTAAAAGGTGGATCAACAGGATGGACCCAAATCATTAATTATGTTAATCTGCAACAAGGAAATTAAAATCTTGGGAGAAACTGGAGGGGATGGAAGCCCAGCCATCCTGCTCAGGGTTCTCTGCACAGGGTGGGGGTAGGTAACCTTGGGTGCTAGCTTCATTTTCTTTCACTAGGGAGTTGCAGTGTAGGATAGGAATTCACTATGGGGCATTTGCTTGGTACTTGAGTGCTGGAGACACCGCTAGCAGGAGCTTCTGAGCAATGGTGTGTAACAGCTTGTTATGGCTAAGCCAAAGCTGTATTCGAGAGCTACTGCCTCTTAACAGCCTCTTTGGAGCTCTAGGGCCTATGAGGAATAGACAAGGTCTTCCGGCAACCTGGAGGTTAGGCATCTAGATGTGTCTAGACAGAGAAGTCATTTCAACACTCAGGAGCTGTTGTGAGGCACTGTGCATACAGGAAGCCAGTGTACTGGACTTGCTATTTTGTTTCTAGTGGTAGCAGTTAGTGTTATTTTGTTTCTGGCCACAGCAGCACTTTGAGGCAGCTGTCTCACCCACAAGAGTCTCCTTCAGAGGTGGGATTCGGATGCATTCAAAGATGTGTTCATATTTTGTTGTTCTGTTGGGCTTTTGAGGCAACCAGGCTGGCTTTGAACTCATAACTTTCCTGCTCTGTCTTCTGAGAGTTGGGATTACAGGTGTGTGGCTTGTTGCCTGGCTTTGGTTGTTTGCCTTCCCAGTGACAGTTCCTTTTATCTTTGCTGGCCTTTGTATCAGAGCCCTGTGAATATACGGAGCTCTGGAAACCTCATGGAAGACAGGGGGGTGTGGAGATGATCGGCCTCTATTCCCCAAGTATCTGCAGGCAATGAGAAAAGACAATGTCCTGAGGAATCCAGGGCCTAGGTAAGGACACTGGAGGTGCCCGAGGCTGAAGGACATAAATGTAGGAGGAAGGAGAAGTGGCCGAGGGTGGCATACCCCCCCCCCTGCCCCTGCCCAAATGGAGCATTGCACCAATTAGATTAGCTATCACAGGCAGCCTTGATCTTGGCAGGAGCAACTCTGGCCATTGAGGAGGGACAGGAAGCTGGAGAGGTGCTCGCTCTTTCAAAGGGAAAGTATAATTTGTAAACAGTCAACATCTGAACAAGCCATAAAACATCAGTCCTGACTTCTAGCAGATTTACGAATGCCCAAGTAACTGAAATTCACAACGTTTTTTTCCCCCCCTAAACTCACTTTGTTAATTTGCAGCCTGGTAGTGATTAGGGTGACAAGTCCCCAGGGATGGCCTCCAGCTCGGCTTCGAGTTGCAGGGCTGGGGTCTGGGTGTTTTTCCAACACAGGTGGATGCAGATTCCAGGCAGCTCAATCATGTCTCTCTTCCCTCTCACCATCTTGCGGGCTGGCCTGGGAACTCACAGGCTAGGATTTGTTTGTTTTGTTTTAGAATTCTAGTGTTTCAAAAATCGCCATCATTTATCACTCATCTGAGCAATTGTGGGTCGATGCTGGCTGGATGCGTTTCCCTCCCAGCTCCTCCTCTCCGTCCCCACCCCTGCCACCTCCCACCCTCAGGGGAAATCAAGAAAAACAAGATTCTACTTGTCCAAGCCCTTGGAGACTCCTCGGAATTGCTGGAATCGTCACAATAAGTGGTAGTAATAGAACCATATACAGGATTGTAAATACAAACTGTTCCGTGGAGTGGTAAAAAATAATGAAGCAATTAGGTGAAGTCTCATCAGCACCTGTGACTGACTGGTAGGGCACTTGTGCCTGCCTGCTATTGTTCCTCAGGAACCACACACAGGCAGATTTAGAAGTTGTGGCGCTTCTCACCCCGACCCCCTCCTCTCTCCTCACTAGTGCCTCTGTGCTCCACCCCCCCCCACTCCAAAGTGGGTCCATGCATGGGTGATCTGAGTGGCCCAGAACGGGCATGTGGGTGCCAGGGCTCAGCCTTTGGAAACCACAGTGGGAAACAAGAATCCCGCTTTCCAGCCCATTAGGGTTAATGCCACTTTAATTAGCAATTGCCGGGAAGCCTGAGAGTGCTATTTAATGGGCCATTTCTAGGATAAACTGGTGCCCCACAGACAGACCCAGTATATACGACCACTCCAATGAGAGACAGTTGAAGAAATGGGGATTTGGAAAACAACTCACTGTTGGTTCTGAAGGGAAGTGACCACTGGAATGGCCCCCATCTGGGATTTCTGCACAGAAGTGCACAGTTACTGGAGCAATGCTATTTAACACTTACAGTGTTCCTCACAACATCCCTTGAGAAGATTCTTCTATCAACCCACTTCACAGATGTAGAAATGGAGGCATAGAGAAGTTAAGTGCCTCACCCAAGGCCACAGAGCAGGGTTTCTAAGCTAGTACCAAATACACACATGAGACCTATTATTTTTCCTGTCTGGTGAACTCCATACAGGGCTGTGGCCTAAGGGACTTTCATAGTGTATCTGAGGCAGACACACCAAAGACTGTGCTAAGAACCTAAGAAAGAAAATGGGTTCTCACAGACTTGCCAAAGATTTGGGAGAAGTCATTGTTTTCCACTGGCAGAGGAAATATAGACACAAGGTATGTCCCTTATAGATCACAGGTCAGAACTCTTGTTGTTATTCAAAAAGTATATAAAGTAAACTGGAGAAACTCACTTGCTAAAATACCCCTCTCCCCGACATGTGTCACACACACACACACACACACACACACACACACACACACACACACACACACACAGTGCTTCTGAGATTCCTCCTACCTAGAGTCTGAGTCCACAGAGTTCAACTTAAGTCAAAGGCCACTTAGGGGTTTAACTTTTAAGACACCAGAGTGTATAGAGACCCCAGCCAGTTCATTGTCATTCGCTAATTTTACTCTCCGGGGCAGGCACAGTAACTTGTCACTGTTTTGGGTGTAGAGAAGCTAAAAAGAGGATCTTATGGGACAACCATAGACAGGCATCCCAAACTCTTTGCAATTCAATTTGTAAAGTATGTGTGTGGGGGTGGGGGGAGGGAATGACCCCACTTGTGTCTGAGCATGAGTGTTCGAGAAAGTGAATGGCTTTTCACTGATAATTACTGTTATTTTCTCTGAAGAGGGTTTGTCAGAGAAGCTAGCAAAGCTTACTACTGAAGTCTCTTACCTTGCAGGCCTCCCTCTGTGGCCCTGTGTTTAGCTCTGATAATCTTGTCCTCTGATTCTTAAAACAGGTCTCTAGATATATCGCATAGGCTTCAGGCACCTGGAACCTGGATCTACCCAGGGTTTCCCGGGAAAGGAAATGGCAGCGTGAGCAAACCGGAGCAGCCTTGCCTGGCTCAAAGGTGAAGTTTCTAATTTATGGTATATCGTGCTTGTGTGTGGAGTCTCCTTACAGCCTGTGCTTCTTAAAGAAGCCCTGGGCAACCTGGGTCCATCTGTTACTCCTACTTGTTGAAGACAGAAGCATGCTGTGACTCATTGCAGGGGCTTGTAGTTCCCAGAGCACCTAGCACAGCCTGGGTTATTTGTTGAATGAATGAAGTATAAACCAAGCGCTGGCACCTTAGAGCTCATAGATAAGAAAGGTCATAATGACCTGAAGCAGACAGGTGCAGTCCATGGAAATCTGGTGTGAAAAACAAACCCGTGTGGGGGCCTTGAATCAGAAACCTGCCGTATCTGGGAGGCTGTGGAATGTGGGAGGGCGCTCCCCACATGCAGGAAGCTGCCATTCTCAACTTGGGTTCCTATTCACTTCGGTGTGTCTGATAACAAACGGGTATATCTTCCTTTTCTAGCCTCCACCATGTTCTCATTTTCCCAGCTTGCAAACAATGCCTATGTCAAAGCAGAACCCCAAACATAAGCAGAATCCAGCTAGGGGGTGAACCGTGCCCCCAGGCAGGGCTTTGGGCAAGAGGGGGAGATGCTCAGACCCAGATTCCACATGCTGTGTAGACTCCAATTACCCAAGGACTTAGAGATCAAACAGCCCAACTGTGCTGCACAATGAAGGAGGAGGTCTTAATTTTACCGTGTGCTACACCCTTCCAGCCAGACTGTGAGAAACAATGCATTCCCTTTATGTTCTCCGGAGCACAGAACCTCCCTGAGATTGTCTTGTGTTATCTCAGCAACATCTCTCTAACGTGGACAGGAGGGAGACTTAAGGCGTCTGAAAGAACCGAGTGATTTCCTCTGGCCTGGAGTGAACATCCCGGCAACCAAAGACAGCTTTAGCAGAACGGCTCATTCCTACTTGGCCTGTGACGGAATAGGATATTAATGTTATTTATTTTTAGTTCCAGATCTGTATTTTAAGGTGTTTTATTGGTTTATGGGAAAATGGGTTTGCGTGAGCTGAGCTATGGTATAGGACTTGATGTATATAAAGCATGTATGAAAAAGCTTAGAAAATAGCATGGGCCAGATGTTAGAATATTGCAAGTTTTTGTTTTCTTTCTTTTCATGGTACAAACAAGGTTTTTGATGAATCATGGTACTGCCAAAAAAAAAAAAATCTAGAAAAAAATTCCTTTCAATTTTACCCACTGAGCCATCAACCAACCAGCCCTCCCTTTAAATTTTAACATGGAACAACATTTGGGAAATTGAATATTTAACATTGAGAAAAGCGGACATCTTTGAATTTCACTTGGTAGACATTTTAGCAGGCATGCCACAGTAGAAACACAAACCCACAGTTTTTATTTATTTTTATGAGCCAGTATTTTTTTTATTCTTTCAGTTTCCAGATAGTGGATTCAAAAATTTCAAACAGTATTCAAAAGGAGATAATGATTCTTAGAATTTTTTGACACAGGGGCTTCACTTGAGTAATAATCGGATACCCTACATCGACACTCTTCACAGACTTTGCTAAATATGAGCACTGGAGATGTCTCAAGTCGATCAGTGTTTCCATGGAAATAGATAACCCTTAGATAAGGCCTGAGAAACAGGGTTTGAGATGCTGTGAACCCCAGTCCCAGCACAGGAGAGAGATCAGAGTTCCGAAGACAAATGTGTATTTCTGTAGGATGAGTGTTTTCTCCGAAAGCATTAAGGGCGAGGACAATACTATCGTAGGGTTTTTAATCTTGGAAATAAGAGAGTAAATTACTTTGTACCTTATGCTTTTCAAGAGTGGTTAACCCAGCTTTGGAAGCAATGCTTCCTATTCCTAAAGGCAATAAGAACACTAGCTTAGAAAACTTGTGAATTACGGCTTCCCTGGCTGTGAGTTCCTAAGCTATTTATCTTAATTTTAGTTATCTTCTCTCATTCCAGTACTGCACTACATCCACACACATTTAATGATGTTTGTGAAATTCATAGCTAACTGTCTTGTATCACTTGGGGCTGCCTGGACATTACTTTTTGCTAATACTTTCTGCAAGAAGAACTCTCAAAGTCTGCACTCTACTTTGGACTTTTAACAAGAATAAACCTACAGAGCTGTATTTCTATCACTCCTTTCTGACTAAATCAATATTTGACTGGAATAGCCCCCATGAAAAGTCTGATTATTGAATATTGTGAAATCCACATCACTGTCCACAGCCGAGAGCAGTCCTCCTGCCCGTGGGTAAGAATTAAGATGTCGCAGGCAGGAATCAACACAGGATACTGGATTAAGTGAAGCTTTTTTCCCCCGTGTGTTAGAGCAAGTTTTATGAGTTAGAGAAGTCGCTGCCAGGCCGTGGTTTCTACACACAGGAGTAGTCTCTGCTGGGAAAAAGGGTTACAAAAGTCACCCGGCTTACCTTGCTTGTCACCACAACTCTGCAGGCGCGAGTGTCTCCAGTCCCACAACAGTTTAACTCACATGGATCCAGGAAGAAACCATTTCTCTGACCGATTACATCTTGGTTGCTCCCAAGGATACAGGGCTTTTGGGAAACACTGTGCATGCGTTCTTCGGTGGTTCCTCTCAATTTAAAGGCTGAAAGATGGGCAAGTGTCCAGTGGCTGCCCGACGACCGGGACAGGAATTCGCAACAGTAAGGCTTGTTCAGAAAGGGTTTCCCGTGACACAGCACAGTTTCACAGCAGCCACTAGATGGCGCATGAGAACCACTTGTGTCAGGCACCAACGCAAATGATCAGGTCTGTTCACAGCGAACCAAAAAAGTCCGAAAACAATCCTTCCCAAACTACTTTTCTAATAGGTTATTATCACCATCTCAGTGTTTACACGAAACCTAAATGGTCTTGATTTGTTTGGTGACTGTAGGGGAATCCTCCACAGAATATCCCGGTCAGATTGTAAACGTGGCATTTTAAATCTTTATTAAGTCAGAAAAGGGAATTGAGACAGACAGGAGCAACTAAATCTACCTATTTAGTACTGAACTTCAACAAAAGTTTTCTAAGTGTCTACTGGGTGGGAATGTTACTTAAGCTTCTTAAATGGTAAAAGAACATTCTATTACCCGGAAGAAAAATAAAAACCAAAATAACAACAACAAAAACAAAACAAACAAACAAACAAAAAAACCCAAAGTACCAGCAGCAAAAACGGTACCATCAATTTCACATTGTACAGAATGTCAAAGATATGTTAGACCTACACATAGCTCTGGGACTTCAGTAGTTGAATTTAAATTTTTTTTTCTATTTATTTATTTGAACGTGTGTGAGCTCATGTCCTACTGTGAAGGTCAGAGGGCAACTTGAAGGAGTCTGCTTCTCTTTCCACCATGTAAGTCTTGGGGATTGACATCATGTCCTGAGGTTTGGTGGCAAGTGTGTTTACAGTGAGCCAGCCATCTTGCCAGTTCATCATTTCTTGATGTAGAACAAATATGAATGTCAGGGACAAAAACCAAAGCAAAACCAAACCAAACCACAACTGCAACAACAAACCCCCTATAATCTCAGGACTTAGCTTATAATTTTTTTCCCTCTTAGAGCCAAGGATAACTCTCTTTGCCTTAGTAAATGTAAACTCCTATACAGAAAATACTGAAAGAGACAAAGTTACAGTGGAAGCAGTTTTTGTTTTTCTTTTGTGTTTGTTGTCATCAAATATAAAATTATGACACTTCTAAACCCACCTTCTGATAAACATTAATAGTAACAGATCTTATAGAAATATTCAGAGGGGAAAATCCTCAAGAAAACATCTTCAAGTTGATTTTGAAAGTTCTGAAGATGACTCAAAAGTCTCTGAAATATGTTTACTAGAAAGTCAGTGGCTTAAAACAAACAAACTAGGGGCAGCTTTTCTCTTTCACCCTCCTTAAAGTAGGTGTGATATTTCTTCTGAGGCAACCTGGAGCCCAGAGTAAAGACTGCTCTCATTTTTAGATCACTGGTTGTTTGTTTGAACTGAAGAATTAGTTGCATTTCAAAATAAGGACATGCCTAATGAAATGATTAAAACACACAGAGCATTAAATTATAAGCAGATGGGAGAGAAGTGGGTAGGGGGGTGGCCTTGCTGGGGACCTGAGTCCAGGGGAGCTGGCAGCTTTGGGGATTCCTATAGCAGACAGTTGCTTAAGCAACAGAGAGCAGAAAAACTACCTTGGAAGGCAAATCTCTCTCTCTCTCTCTCTCTCTCTCTCTCTCTCTCTTTCTCTCTTTCTCTCTCTCTCTCTCTCTCTCTCTCTCTCTCTCTCTCTCTCTCTCTCTCTCAGATATCTATGCAACAAGGCCCCTGAGGGGATAGCCATTATTAATACATAGAAGGACTTGGAGAAGCGGGACCAGGAGCTGCTTCAGGGGTGAAGAGCTGAATCCAGAGGTCCCGTGTAGGAGTGAATTAAGCAGAGTCTGGGATTCTGATCTTCATCTTTGGAAGAAAGAAACCCTAACTGTTGCTTAGCTCCAGTTATTTGTGAAATACCTTCTTTTCTGAAACTTACCATTTAGCATGCTACTCTGTATATTTAGAAGGTAGGGGCTTGGTAGGACAGAGTTTTCAGCAACTGAAAAAGAAACTCTGAATGGAAGGGGCGTTGTTTTCAGACTGCGTGGATAATCAGCTAGGGGTACTATGTAGTTGACATATTCCATCAGGGTTTAATCTTAAATTTCTATCCACTGGTTCCTTGACAGCCAACCTTTAAAAGGAACATTAAGTGTGTGCCATGTTTCTATCTTCCCTGGATACACAAGAGTAATTCTTGCCCATCAGAGCTGTCTTCCTGAAAGTAACACGGACTTGCTCTGACTAGGTTAATGGATGTAGGAATAGAGATGAAGAAAACACACCCTCTAAGAGGTCATCTAGTTTTTGCAAGGCTTCTTGCCTTCCTCTGTTGTTTGTCATCTTTGTTCTAGATGTCTTCTAGGAAGAGGGCAGCATAGTTGCCATGATTTTAGCTTGTACCTAGGGCCAGCTATGCTCTTCTTGAGTGTAGCAGGAACAGCACAGCTGCCTCTGCATAAATGCCAGGGCTGCATAGCCTCAAAGGCATCCCCTGCGGGAGGACCTAACTGAGGACTGCCTGAGATACCAAGGATTGCTGACGCAGACAATGCCAGCCAATTGGGAACTGCTGTTTAGAAGAGGTGTTTTCTTGGGACCAATGGTGGTGTAGGTGGAGAGTATTAAAGGAGTTTGCAGCAGCAGCAGCAGCAGCAGCAGCAGCAGCAGCAGCAGCAGCAGCGTTCATAAGAGTTTGCTGCAGATCCAGAGTCTGAGTCACTAATTCTGTGCCACCTCACCTCCAACCCCCCAAGGGCAGGTAGGGTGGGGCAGTGAGTAGTGTAAGGCATAGGCAGCAAATGAGGGCAAGGGTTACCTCTAGAGATGAAGTAGGTACTTACATTAATAGCAGAAAGAATACCCCGATACAAGTTGTTTTACACACACACACACACACACACCCCGAGAAGAGCTTCTGCATTGTTTCTTGCAGGTAAGGCTCTTCCCCCTCCACCTACCTGCCCCTCATGTTGCTTACTGAGTTTTCAATGGTGTGCATCTGTGTCTGGTATCACAGTGGGAAGTACCTCTCTGGGAGCCCAACAGTGACTGCACAATCATCCTTTCTAGAGTCAGCCACCAAGGGAAGGGGCAAGGGGCTGACATTATACTGCCTTGTGCCCATCAGAATGTTCAACCCCAAACCTAGCAGGGGACATAAACAAATGTTTAGAGCCTGCATCTTGTTTCTCCATGCCACACTCACCAGGGAAGCCAGGTGCAGTGGGAGTCTTAGCTATATCACTGGTGCTGGCTAATTATGGAACAAGGTTTCCCCGTCTGACTTCTCCTCAGACCACTATGAAGTATTATTTCTTTTTTGCTATATTTTTTAGTGTGTGTATGTGTGTGGAGGTCAAACGTAAACCTTAGGTATCATTTGTCAGCCATCATTTACATCTAGGTTGACTGGCCAGTGAGTTCCAGGGCTCTTCCTGTGTCTGCCTCTCAGTGGTAGGGTTACAGGTATGCATTTACTCATTGGGGCTTGGGGTGCATGTGTCATGCATGGCTTATGTCTAGGGGCCAGAATGCAGCACACGAGAATTCAGGTTGTCAGGATTGTCGGCAAGGGTTGTCCAACTGGCCCATGCCCAGTTTTTGTTACTGGGAATTAAAACTCAGGCCTTCACGTTTGCAGAGCAAGCATCTCCAACCCTTTTCACATTTATTTTTAAAACTGCTGAGTGTGCCCTATAGCAGGCTTCTTTCAGTTTTGGAAAAAAGACAGTCCATAGGTACACAAATACAACATTTGTATTTAAAATATAAGAATGGTATCCACTGACATTCTATCCCCAGAGAAGTGTCCTTGGTGATTTGGCAATATTGACATTGACCTGTGAGAGCTGACTGTCCTTGAGATGGCTAAGACTTTCAGCTACAGGTTAGAGCAGAAGGTGGAATCCTGGGGGCTGGAGAGATGGCTCAGCCATTAAGAGCACTGGCTGTCCCTCCAAAGGACCTGGGATCAATTCACAGCACCCACATGGCAGCTCATAGCTGTCCGTAACTTCAATTCTAGGGGACCCAATACCCACACACAGACATACACACAGACACACACTCAGACATACACACAGGCAAAACACTAATGCACTAAAAGCAAATAAATTAAAAAAAACTTGATTGAAAGAAAAAAAGACTGATTTCATTTTTTATTTTTTAAAAAAGAGGACTCAACAAAAAGAAGAAGAAAGGAGAAGGAGAAGGAGGAGGAGGATGAGAAGAAGAAGAAGAAGAAGAAGAAGAAGAAGAAGAAGAAGAAGAAGAAGAAGAAGAAGAAGAAGAAGAAGAAGAAGAAAGACTAAACTCTGAGGGTAGGCACAAGGTGCATAACTTGTTGGTAGCTAATCAACGCCTATCATAGCCTGTCACAGTGAGGTGAAGAAATGAGTCAGAACTGACCTATATGGGGCAGGTGTGAGTCCCACTGTGGTTAGGTTTGGGAAGGAGCTACAGCCACGTATAGAGCCACTACCTCAACGTGCATGGATGAGGCCATTTTAGTCTTCACAGGTTCAAAGGGACACTGCTGGCCCTGTAGCCAGAGGGGCAGCCAGAGGAGAAGAAGCCCACCCTCTCATCCGAGTCTCTGGCTTTGCACACTTTTGTACAGACCTGGGGATCTGGCAGTTGAATTTCTCAGTCATTGTCAGTTTTCCTGTTGCTGTGATAAAATACCCCTACAAAAATAACCTGAGGGAGAAAGTATTTATTTTGATGTATAGGCCCTTGAGGAGTTCAATCCTTGATAGTCCTGGATAGTGCGTGGTAGGAGGAGCAGGAAGGTAGTAGGTTACATTGCATCTGCACTCAGGGAACAGAATGGATAGAAAGTATCAAATTCCTTCAATGAGACTCATCTCCTAAAGGTTTCACAACCTTCTTGATCAGAGCTGTCAGCTGTTCCTTGCCTTTGGTGGGGGTAGTGCTAGGGCTGTGCGTTTTGTTGACCCGCCACTCCAGGCATGTATGGGACCTGTGAAGATCTGCTGATTCTCGTGGGAGGTTTGCATCTGCATGGGCGGACTGTCCCTGGCTCTTGTGAAGCTGTCTTGGAGGGTAAGCAGAGGACACCCAGGGGCAGAAGGCACAGAAGAGCAGCACATGGCATGAACTCTCAGCTCCAAGCATGCTTCTCTTGCTTGTGCAGAAAAGGGTAAAGGCTGTAGGGTTCTGAGCTCCATCCCTAAAGGGATTTGGTCTCAATGGTCAGGCAAGGCCAGGCAACTGACACTAACACTAAGTTTCTCAGGCCATCCTGGTGCTGAGAACCCATTGATCTCTAGAGAGAAACAAAGCCAAGGGAGGCAGAGTTCAGAGTGGACTGGGATGGCTTAGAAATGCTCCCAGAGGAGGGGAGTCATTAAGTAGGTCATATATATATATATATATTTTAAATCACAATGAATATTTCTTAACCAGTGCCCTCTTCACACTTTCCAGAAACAAACCACTATTCTTCAGGTCTGGGTGTCTTTGAGGAGAGGCAGAGACCAATTCAGGCCACATATCCTGCCTTTGGAACGAATGCCTGAGAAGATGCCAGGAGGTTCTGGTCAGCTCTGAGGGCCCCAGTAAACAACCAGGATCCTAACCAACCAGAAGAAGGCTCAGGGGTGACTCACTCGGCTTTGGGTCCAGTTGCCTGGATGGAGACAGCTTCAAAGGAAACCTAGAGTTTACTCAAGTGCAGCTGTGAATCTGTGGCAGGGAGGGGAAGTAGGGAGGTGGGAAGGTGGAGGAACCTAGGAAAGATTTGGGAAGCAGGGAAAGAGAGCTGGTGGAAGGTTTAGTGAGATGAACAGATGGGTTTGGACCTTATTCATAAGGGGGGGTGGGTGTGAATCCTTGTGTGTGCATGCACACACATAAGCACGTGTGCATTCATGTGGGTATGGATGTCAGGCATCAACATGGGCTTTTTATTATTCTCACTGTGTTGGAACTCACCAGTTCAGTTGGATTGGCTGGCCAGTTAGCCCCAGGGATCCCTGCCTGCCCCTGGTTTATAAGGAGGCATCACCAGGTCCTTGTGCTTGGAAGGTGAAGGGTTTGCTGACCGAACCATTTCCTTGGTTTTCGCTTCTGCATTTCCGTCCACACTCAATGGTCAAACTGTTCTGATAATCCCTTGGGTCTCCTCACAGAAAATGTGTTCTTAGATGGTCAGTGCCTGCGCTTCTCAAAGCCACCCAAACATCCCACACCAGAAGGGAGCCAGCACGGGAAGCTGGCCATCCCAGGTCTCATTTCCTCCCAGCAGATACTTATATGTGAGGGATTTCAGTTTTTCTTAAGGCAAAGTGAATGCAGGGAGTTTGACTAAGGGGTGACGAAAACCCCAAACTAACAAAACCAGTCACTTAGGATTTAGAGCTGTTCAGAGCCAGGGCCTTGTTCTATCTCAGGAAGACAAGAGAACATCCCCAACCCGGGAGCTTTACAATAGGTAAGAATACTGAAAGGAACAGAATGCTGTCTGTGGCTTAAGTTACAGGAGGGAAAACATGCTCAGAGCTTGGAGTTTAGAAAAATAACATTAAAGCAGGGACTGTTCAGAGAGGGCAGAATGAGAGGGAGAACATGGAATTTCCAGCCCCGGAGCCATCCTGAGGGTGTGGGGCCTTCTTCATCATAGGTTGTTTAGAGTAATGAACCTGATCCCACCTCTGTGCCTGGGAATGGACTTGCTGACCCAGACGAAGAGCTTTCCAGTCCAAACAATTCCCTAATTATTGACCCAGGTGGTCAGGGGTTGTCTCAGAGGAAGAGGACTCCATTCTGAACAGGCTTATAAACAATCTGTTGCCAACAGTGCTTTGTCACTGACTGGATCATTTTCAAGCCCTAGTGTTTCAGCAAAGTCTCCAGTAGGGTGGTTCCCCTCAGCAGTGACATCTTGGAAGGTCCTCAGAGCTCAGTTCTTTTCAGTCAAATGGAGTTCCCATTTTCTTTGGTCTGGCTTAGAAAGGTACCAGGGGTCAGCCGAACAATTCTGTGGCTCCCAGGAGGAAGGGAAGCAGCAGGGATCTTCATACAGATGCAGCCTCTCTAGCTGGTGGCTGAAGCTGTCTTCCCAGGGTGTGGGTATTGAGTAGCCCTCTGGGTTGTTCCTAGCCACTAATGTGTAATTGCTCTGATCTCCTCTTTCCCGTTTGTTTATTTGCCCTGTTTTCTCATCATGGTGGCCTGATATGAGACTCTTCTATTCTCAACATTCTTCAAAATTCCCTGCTATCACTTCCATCTTCCAGGCCTAGTGATCGTCTTGAAAGGATTTTTTAGGCTGAGGAGATGGCTCAAGAGGCTGTTGCACATGCATGGCTGAGCTTGATCTCCTAGAACTCATCTTAAAAAGCCAGTTGTGATGGGGCATGCTTACAATCCCAGTGAAGTGGAGGCAGCAAGATGTAGATGCTTGGGCTTCTCCCCAGCCAGCCTAGCTTCCTGGGAGAGGTCCAGGCCAATGAGAGACCTTTCTTAATAAAGGGGGTGGGGGCGGATGGGTGGGTGGATAGAACCTGAAAAGGGACACTAGAGACTGGCTTCTGGCCTTTCCATACATGTGATGTGCACGCCTCACACAAAGGATTTTTAGTTTGAAAAATTAATTTAATATTTCACATCTTTAGTCAATAAATACTTTGTACCATGATATGATAATATGCATTATGTATATAATCCTGTTTACTCAGGCTTTATCAGAGTGAAGGGATAAAGGACTTCCCACTAAGGCGTCAACCATGCATTCCTGGTTGTTGGCCCATTTGAATCATATAGATGTTCTGTGTGAATATCATCTGTCCCCTCCCCAAAGTCACATTGGAATTTAACCCTCATTAGGAGGTATGGTGAGGGTGGAGCTCCAGAGTTGACTACTGGTGGCTACATAAATGGAACCAAGACCAGGAGAGACAGACACTGTCAGTCTCATCTTTCCTCAGATGAAGTCACATGCTTCTTTGAGACTTTGCCAGCAAGAACTCTATTACCAGGTGTAGCTAGTGACCTTTCCTCCAAGCTGTGAGTTAAAAATAAACCTTTTGGGCTGGGGTAATTTATTTATAATTTATTCTGTCTGTGGTACTTTGTTATTAGTAACAGAAAATGGACTGATCCCGCCCTCAGAGCACAGCATCCTCTGCTTATCCTTTAAGGGGTCTTGCATTAGCTCTTGGGCATCCTACAGAGGGGGAATTCATCACCATTCCTGCTACAGGGACCTTTCCCTGGGATAACAGATGCCTGCCTGGATAGCTTTATGATTATGGATGCAAAGTGGGAAAGCCAGAGGCTGCAGAGCTATATTGCTTGGACACTTCCCCATGCTAAATTTACAAATGCAAGGCCACTAAATAAGGGGGAAAGCCTGTGTCTGTCAAGTGCCACCATTGCTATAAGACTGAGACAATAGTAGTCAGATACGACCAAGGTGTTAACACCTGGGATACGTAGAACTATGCCCCTTTCCCCAACTCTGTCCTGCACTGGGATTCTGTTCTTCACCTATTATTACCAGATAACTAGGGTTGACCCAAGGACTGTCACAATTTTTATTACACTTTATGCCCTGGGTTAACAATTATATTTGAGTCTTATGTAGGGACAACCTCAGACTATAGGAAAGGATAGCTTTATACGTAAGGGTGCTTCTTAGGGACAAAAATCAGAAATCACAAAAATGTTCTATCATCAAAGCTCTCTGAGGAGAGGCACACATCACAGTAAAAATATGTTTAGTGAGGCTTTGGAGGGCTGGAGGGAAAAGCTTACCACAGACAAAAACGATTAAGTATAAAAGCTAGAAGTAAATGCCCTTTTAAAGATTAAATGGCAGTAAATGATTTAAATAGAGTCACCAGGACCTCATGCAGTGGAGATTTCTGGGATGTCGCAGCAGAGTACAAGCTATCTCTCCATGGTGACTTTCCACAGGTAAGGTTGAACATTTCCTCATGAGTTCCTGTTGTTGCTGCTGGCACCCACAAGCCACACGTTTGGGTGTCAGGGAGTGTGTTGCATTGCTGCACTCTTGGGTTCTTGGGGCCTGGCTCCTCCTCACAGAAGATGAATACTTATGGAATGAATGAATAAATGAGTCAAATGGAGGCCTGCTGCTCTTAGAGTTTCTTTGTGCCTGGAAAATTTTCTCTGTATGTATCTGAATAAAGAATGTTAACTGATGTGGGATACTGCTGAAAATAAAAGCAAGCAAGCAAGCAAGCAAACAAACAAATAAATAAAAACCAGTAGATAAGTAAATAGCTACATTAAAAAAGGAAAATATATGGTATTATTTTCTGCTGGAAATAAAAAGAAACTCTTCTCAGCCAAAAGAAAAAAAATTTTTTTTCCCATTAGAAATGTATTTTCAAGATAGGACTCCGTGGTGGTTCATTTCTGTTGGAAACTGAGGCAGGAGGATCATAATTTTTAGGTCCATTTAGGTTACATGGAAATACCCTGTCTAAGCTAGTCTTCCTGTTACCATGGTAGCACACCCTGGCAAAGGCAACTTAAGAGAGAAAGTGTTTATTTTGGCTCATAGGGTTTTTTTTTAAATTTATTTACTTTTATTCTTTAATCCTATTTTACAGTCCAGACTTCATCCCCTCCCGATCTGCTCACTCCCAAGTCGCTTCCCAATCCATACCTCCCAACCCCCTGCCACTGCCTCTGAGAGGATGTCTCCCTCACCCCCTCCCCACCAGGCCTCCCCACTCCCTGGAGCCTCAAGTCTCTAGAGGGTTAGGTGCATCTTCTCTCATTGAGTCCAGACCTGGCAGTCCTCTGCTGTATATGTGTTGGGGCCTCATATCTGCTGGTATATGCTGTCTGGTTGGTGGCTCAGTGTCTGAGAGACCTCAAGGATCCAGATTTATTGAAACTGCTGGTCTTCCCATGGGGCTGTCCTCCTCCTCAGCTTCTTCCAGCTTTCCCCCAATTCAACTACAGGAGTCTCTGTCAGTTGGTTGAGTGCTAGTATCTGCACCTGACTTTTATCTGCTTGTTGGGCCTCTCAGAGGTTAGCCATGCTAGGCTCCTATCTGCAAGTATACCACAGTTATCAGTAACAGTGTCAGGGCCCTGGGCCTCCCCTTGAGCTTGATCCCAATTTGGACCTGTCACTGGACCTCGTTTTTCTCATGTTGTTCTCCATTTTTGTTCTTGCAGTTCCTTCAGACAGGAACAATTTTAGATCAGAGGTTTTGACTGTGAAATGGCAACCCCATCCCTCCACTTGATGTCCTGTCCCTCCACTGGATTCTACAAGTTCCCTCTCCCCACTGTAAAGCATTTCATCCAAAGTCCCTCCCTTTGAGTCCTGAGAGTATCTCACCTCCCAAGTCTCCAGAACATTCTAGAGGATTCCCCCACCTCCTACCTCTCGAGGTTGCCTGTTTCCATTCTTTGTGATGACCTTCAGTCCTGTCTCCCCCTAATACCTGATCATGTTCCTCTTTTCCCCTCCCTGTCCCCTCTCCCACCCAGGTCTCTCCATCCCCCTAGTTTTAAGAGTACAGTCCATTATGGAGAAGCCACACAGGCTCTACTTTCTCCAGTGGAGAAGCAGAGAGCGATGGATACTTGTGCTTAGCTTGACGTCTCCTATATGGTCCAGGAGCCAGTCTCAGTTAAACTACACCAGATACTTTCCCACAGGCATGCTCAGAAGAGGAGGATTAAGGTTAGTGTGATGTCATCAAGATGACAGTTGAATTGACAATAGGCATCATAGAGTCTATCTAAAACAAATTAAAAAAATAGTTTTAGATGGGAAAAAGGTAGGCATACAGATGTCTAACTTACTCTCTCCAAAATGTAGAACAGTGAGACATGTTGTTTCCTGGAAGGTAAACTTTTGATAAGGGACAAAACTCATCAGAAATATTAGATAAATCTAAGAGAGGAGAAATAGCTATGGAGGCTGGGGAAAATATTGTTTTTAAAAAGCAAAATCAATTGGGGGGTGGTTCTAGAGGAATAGAAAATACAGACAGTGTCTGTGAGAGTTTCCACATACACCTTGCCCGCTGCCCTTGCCATCACATTCCTGCATGACCCTGGTGCATTTCTTCACATTTAGAAACCAGCATGGATAGGCATCTATTGACTGCTAACTAAACCCTAGATGTTTGCATTTTGTGATCTTTCTCCCCACAGAAAACCCTTTTCTCTTCTGGATTCCAACCCAGTTTATCTGTAGAGCTGCCATTTTGTACGACGAGTCTTCCACACCATGTGTAGAGTGTACCTGCTCCTCTGTATTTCTTAATTTTTATGTGTTGTCTTCAACATAGAAGTCCCCTGTGTGCTTTGCTGGATTTGTAATCACATGTTTTCATTTGTTTTG
This sequence comes from Mus musculus, assembly GCF_000001635.26. Taxonomy (NCBI): domain Eukaryota; kingdom Metazoa; phylum Chordata; class Mammalia; order Rodentia; family Muridae; genus Mus; species Mus musculus. The sequence goes on along the minus strand of NC_000085.6, from coordinate 60,133,303 downwards.
AGGTGGATATCAACAAATCAATAGATACATTTTAATTTTAAGTTGTGTTCGTGTGTTTGTTGCTAATATAATATTTTGTTTTCTCATTCATCCCATATCCTGAAGCCCTGGCCAGTTACCGGTTGTAGAAATTTTTATTTTAAATTGTTGGCACCTCAATCCTCCACAAACAAGGATGGCTTTATGTCTTCGTTTCCAGTCTGACTTCAATTATTTTTTCAGTATTACCCTAAATAAGAATTCTAGCACTCTGGTGATGTGAGCAATGAGGGTAGATGATCCAGACCTTATCCTTTCATGGTTCAACGTGGCGTTAACTGTCGGCTCTTGACAGATCCTCTTTATCAAGCTGAGTCCTTTGATTCCTATTTCTCTAAGTTTATTTTTTTAGATCATGAATGAGTGACAAGTTTTGTCAGGAGTGTCAAATTGTGATTATATGATCATGTGATTTTTTTTTCTGTGATTATGGTGTGTTACATTGATTCATTTTAAAACATTGAACCAACCCTTCACTGCGGTATAGAATTCCCTTTACATTTTGCCCAGTTATATTTGCCAATATTTTGTCAAGAGATGTCTTTTGCATCTCTACTCATAAAGAACATTTGTCTATGAATTTTTCTCCCTGTTTGTACAGTTTTGTCAGCATTTGCCATAATTGTAATGCTAGCCTTATAAACTGCCGAGCTGTTCCTTATACTGGTGTAGACCATGTTGATTCTTAAGGTACTGAGTAGAGACCTCAGTTGAACTTCTTGGCCTACAGGTCCCCTCCCATTTTTGAAAAATTTCATTTAATGGATTCAACTGCCTTTGTAGTCAAAGTATCTATTTCACACTGAGTTTTGGTAGTATTTTTCCCCAAGCAATTGGTCTGTTTTATTGAACTGTAGAATTATGCATAATGATTTATTTTATTACTTTTTTGATATTTAAAGGTCCATGTTAGATTTCATACTCCATATTTCGTGATTTTATATTATCTGTTTTTTTATGTCCTGCTATATATGTGAGTGTTATTTATCTTAATTTAAAAATTATATGTGTATGTGTACACTTTTTTTGTTTCATTGAAGTACTTCTCTATTTTACCTGTTTCAATTTAATTAATTTTTTTATTCACCTTGAAATTTGCTTTAGATTCACTACACTCTTTTTCTGAGTTTTTCATATGAAACCTCAGATAATTGCTTAAATATTTTTGTCTTTCTTAATGTAGGCTCTGGTGAGTACTATTGATTTTCATGCTAACACTACTTTCTCCATGTCTGCCAAACTCAATCTATTTTTATTCTCTGCTTGGTTTGTGTTTTTTGTCAACATCTCCCAAGGTGCCCTCTTCCTCACAGATTACTTAGTAATGTGTAATTTATTTTCCAGATGTTTTACATAAGGTGTACTACATATATTTCCGCTATTGTTTTCTGGTTTGAATACAAATATGGTCAGAGAACATCTTTTGTTTGATTTTCTCTATATTTGTTGTTTCAAAAAGTAACTTAAGATGTGATCGCTGTTGGATATTTCCATAACTACTTGACGAAAGCGAGCACCTGAGTGTGCTGGATGAGTTTGACAGGTATGAGATTCTCACGGTTGATACTGTTGACATCTTCCTGACTCCATAGCTGTTATGTGAAACACTGACAGAGGTACTCTTATCCCACTATAGCCGTGGATCTACCATCCCTTTCAGTACCGCTCCCCATTGCTGAAATCTTGTTGGCTTGTTCCTGGTCCACACACACTTACCATGGCTGCATCCTCATTGCTTGGTCTACACACACTTATGACGGCTGCATCCTTGTTGCTTGGTCTACACACATTTATGATGGCTACATCTTTTTGCTAAACTGATCTTTTCATCCCTATAAAATGTTCCTCCCTGTCTTAGTCAGGGTTTCTATTCCTGCACAAACATCATGACCAAGAGGCAAATTGGGGAGGAAAGGGTTTATTCGGCTTGCACTTCCATACTGCTGTTCATCACCAAGGAAGTCAGGACTGGAACTCAAGCAGGTCAGGAAGCAGGAGCTAATGCAGAAGCCATGGAGGGATGTTCTTTACTGGCCTGCTCAGCCTGCTCTCTTTTAGAACCCAAGACTACCAGCCCAGAGATGGTCCCACCCACAAGGGGCCTTTCCCCCTTGATCACTAATTGAGAAAATGCCTTACAGCTGGATCTCATGGAGGCATTTCTCCAACTGAAGCTCCTTTCTCTGTGATAACTCCAGCTTGTGTCAAGTTGACACAAAACTAACCGGTACACTCCCCATCACTGGAAAATGTCTTTCCTCTGAAATCCTGGCTTTCATTCATTGTATCTGCACAGCCTGTCTTTCCCCATCTTTCCTTCCTACTTGCCTATTTATAGTTGTGATGAGATTCTTGTAGACAGAGAACACCCAGGTCTTGGTTTCTGATTTACTCTGCCCATCTCTCTCTTTTAGTTGGTGTATTTTGATCATTAATGATTATTGCCATGCTAGATCTATCATTTAATATTAATTTAATTTTATCCTTTTCTGCTGGTTCTCTGTTTTCATTTCTTCATTTGCTTTAAATTCTTTTCCTGTGTTCCAGTTGAACACACACACACACACACACACACACACACACTTTGTAAATGCATTTCAATTGATCTTATTGCTTTGGATGCATGTATCTCTTCCTATTACATTTCTCTGACTCAGGTATTACATTGTATTTAGATAATTACCAGCCTGTCAGAGCCTCCTTTTTTTTTTCCTTAAAAAAAAAAAACAAAAAACAAACAAACAAAAAAAACAGTTTCACTGAAATCTGGAAATATTATTTCTCCTTTTTCCCATTTATCCTTCTTCAAGGATTGAGACTTTGTTAAATATTTTCTTTAATATATTCTGAGACATGTCAGTGTTACAATTCCTTTCTCTCTCTCTCTCCCCCTCCCTCCCTCCCTTGCTCCCTCCCTCCCTCCGTGTCTTTCTTTCATTTATTTGCTTTAAACATCAAGAACCCATGAGGAGAAGGCATCATATGTATCTATATTTTTTGCTTGCTGTATTTTTTCCCTTTGGTGTAAAGATTTCTTCCTCTATCGTTCCTCACTGCTAGCAGTTCTTTTACCACAGGTCTGCCTTTCCTTTTACTTCACTTGAAAATTTAACAAGTTTTCCTTTCACCACAGGATATTTTCCTGGATATTGTTTTTTTTTTCTTCAGCATGACAATGAAATACCACTGACTATGGACTCCACAGCTTCTCCACTGCTGTTTATTATTTTATTTTGTTTTGAAACAGGGTCTCACTACATAGCCTGGGTTGGCCTTGAACTCACTGTGTAGATCAAGCTGGCTCAGATCCATCAAGATCTCTGCCTCTGCTTCTGTCTGCCCAGATATAAGGTATATGCCACCACACCTGCTATAATCAGAAATATTTTCATATAGGCTTGAGCAAGACAGTTAATAAAGAGAATTGTTCAAGAAGATAAGCCCAAGAGCATGGGTGTGGGTTTCTCTAAGAGGAAGTTATAATTTATCTTTTATTTCAGTTACAAAAATTTCCTCATATCTTCTATTTCCTGAATGAGACATTTTTAATAGCTTCAAGTTATCCACTATCGCTCATCAAAATATTGTTACGAGGCTGTTTCAAAATCTTAGATAATTTTTGAATGTATTTGTCACCCAGTGTGGGCATCTGTTGACTGTCTTTCTCCTTCAGTTCAACATCAGCCTGATTCTTGGCTTCCTGAGTGATTTGAGTTGGAATCTGAACATTTTAAATACAATGTTATATGACTCAGAATCTCTACAAGAAAACTCTTGGAGGCAATTAACATTTTCAGCAAAGTTGCTCAATACAATATTAACATGTAAAATCAGTAGACTTTATGTATCAATAAAAACATGCTGAGAAAAAGATAAACACATTCCACTCACAATACCCTCAAAAAATATCTGTGAATAAATATAACCAAAGAGGTTAAAGATCTCTAGAATAAAGTTTAAAGTCTCTAAAAAGATTGAAGAAGTCACTAAAAGATGAAATGACTTCCCATGTTCATGCATTGGCAGAATTAATATTGTGAAAATGACCATTTTCCTAAAAGTAATTTACAGTCAATGCAATCCCCGTAAGAATCACAATTACCTTCTCCATAGAAATAGGAAAACAAACAAACAAAAACATAAACAAAAACCAAAGAAACAAAACCCTAAAGTTCTTATGGAAGCAGAAAAGATTGCAGATCACCAAAGCCATCCTTAGCGAAAAAGAATGATGCTGACCTCAAGTTATACTACAGAGCTATTGTAATAAAAACAGCATGATACTGGCACAAAAATAGACCCAGAGATCAATGGAACAGAGTAGAGAACTACCTGTTCTACTAAGATATCAAGAATACACACTGGAGAAAAGGTATCTTCAATAAATGATGTTGGAAAAACGATGTCATGTGTAAAAAACTAAATTATTATCTCTCATTCTGAAACTTACTTTTTACCCAGTTAATTTTCTTCTGCACAGCTTGGGCAGGAGGACAGAAGGTGGGGACACCACTTCATCATGGACAGGAGTGGGTATCCAGTTGCCTCTTGCTTTCTACTGATACCACTTTGAGAGAAAGTCCCCTTGCTAATGTTGGGTGGGGATGTGAATTCTCACTTGTCACTAGCTCAGGTTGCAATTCTCTTGACTTTTCAGTTGCCTTCTAACTCCCCTGCTGTAGAGTGGAGGCCTTTATTGCTTTAGGGTGAAATCTTTTGGTATGATCTCCACTGATATCCACAAACGCTCGGTGGTTTAGTGGTAGGGGACACTCATTACCACCTGGCAGGGATCAAGGTTCAACTCCAGGAAAATGACATCACATGTGATGCCCATCAGAGGTTGGGGTAGTTTCTATTTTCCTCTTGGTGGTCTGTGAGCTGAGAAGTCTTGGTTCCCACTCAGGCTCTGCTGTTTCTCTCTGAAGCACAGCTGCATCAGAGCGATCGCTAGATCTCTCCTTTCTAGCCTGGCTGCTCTTCTACTTGTCTCCCAAGAAAGCAAGCTTTTTGTTTGGGTATGTTTTGGTTGTGCTGGTTGGCTTTACAAGGTTGCTGGTTCTTTCAGCATCCAATATCAATGTGGAGCCTGAAAGAAAACCAAGGTCTCTTGGGTTGAGCTGCTCTTTGGGTTGAACTGCTCTTGGGTTGAGCTGCACCCGGGGTTGAGCTGCTCTTGGGTGCGCTGCAGTGCCCACGCAGCCTCCATTCTTACCCCCGCAGGGTCTTTTGTTTCTCACACAAGTCCATGGGTTTAGTCTCGGTTAGAAGGAGGAACAAACAGGATGAGATCCCTCTGCCTCACTTCCTGTCTTCGCTGATTGTCACTTTTTGGGCAATAAGTACCTTTCTTTAAAAATAAATTTGAAGGTACAGGTTGCTCGGAAGAAAATGAAGTAGAGTAAAGTGAAGCAGACATGGATGTGGACACGGGCGCTAATGTTCACGGAGCCCTCTGGGGAAAACTGTTCCTTCGTTTGAACTTCAAACCCCTCTAAACAGAAACGAGGCCTCTTTGCCTGTAGATAGCTGTATTCTTAAAGCAATTCTCATCTTGTTTATAGTGGATCCTTCTAGAAACCTGGTGAGGGAGGGAGGGCAAACGTTATGCTAATTTAACAGGAAAGAGAACAGGGCTGTGTAAACTGGGACAAAAAAACATAGGCTCTAGCAAATATTTGCCATTAAAAAATTGCAACATTTGTATTTTTACTGTGAAATTCTTAACAGTTCTCTTTTGTAGAAAAACAAAAGCCCCAATGTTAACAGAAGCTCTCCTCCCTATCATCTAAAACCTGAATATTTTACCTGCTCGAATGCTTCGAGGTTGCAAGCACGAGAACACTTGTTTGGAATCAACGAGAGAGGATCGGGATTTACTGTTTTTCTGCCCCTTTCAAACACACAGCTCCATAACTCCTCCAGCTCATGAATCACGCTTTGAAAGTCTTAAGTTATATTTTGAGTCCTCATCTGGACCCAAGCTGGAGAAATAGCCTCTCTTTTTAGTTTCAGATTCTTTCCGTGCAACTGAGGCCAAGCCTCACAGCGTCTTTCTCCACCTGCCTGTGCACATGTGGCACACCAGGATGGGGGGGCCATTCTGAGGAATATGTTAGGATGCAAAGAGATGGCATGTTTCTGACATGAATTAAAGACAGGAGTGCACTGTAGTAGAATCTTCCTTGGGTACAAAATAATCTCACAGGATGAGAAATTTTCTGGGTTCTCTCTCTCTCTCTCTCTCTCTCTCTCTCTCTCTCTCTCTCTCTCTCTCATTTACTTACATTACCCTGCAAAAGACCAGAGAAAGGTGAACTAGGAGTAGGCTTTCTCTTGAAGAAACATAATGGAGAATAACTTAGTTGCTGTGTGCAAATTTGAGAGGCTCAAATATAGAATCTACTGAAGAGGATGTTTTAAGACGTAGTACCTTACATTAAAATAGGAGACATTTGGTACACCCCTGTAATCTTAGTTACACAAGAGACTGGGGCCGGAAGATTGCAGTTCAAGGCTGACCTGGGTTATTTGTGGGTTTGAGGCTCGGCTGAGCAATCTAGGGAGACCATGTCTTCAACTAAAGTTTGAAAAAAGAGCCCATGAGTTTACTCAGTGGCAGAATGCTTGCCTAGTGTGTGCACAGCCCAGAGTTCCTTCCTCAAAACCACACAACAACAAACCCAAGTCTAGCTAGAAAAGAATGTATTTGAGAGTAAGGAATTGAAAGCTGGCAAAGTGCGTTAATTGAGGGATGCAGTAATGAGTAATCTAGGGCTCACTATAGATCTGGGAATGTTGTAGAAAACCCATTTCCATAACTAAGTAAACCCAGACTCTCCGTTTATTCATCTGATGCTCATAAGCTTTCTTTAAGGCCTCTTCTCAGGGCAAGGACATCCATCTTCACCCTCAAAGAACTTCTGATCCAGTTGAGGATTCCACATCCAATAAATGATGAGATGGGAGGACTACCAAGCAGGTCGCACACACAAGCCACTGCTTCTGTGAATTTTGGACTAGGCTAGCCATGAGATTCCTAAGGGGTAAGAGGTTCCTGCCAGGAAACAACAAATACAGGCAGAAGGGTGGTCTCTACCTTATGTTGATGGACAAAGCATAAGGTGACCATTGGCAAAGAGAGGTTTCTATACTGTGGGAAAGGAAGCCAAGGGGGAAGGGTATGTAAGACAGAGACTACTTGGCCCGCAGTGGTCAGTGGGGAACAGAGTAACATGAGGGAGGAAGGGCTTTTGGAACATGAACCCAACACCGGAGCATAAGATGGATTGCAAAGAAGAGACCCACTTCGAGTGGTGACAGGTCGTTTATTTAGAAAGAAATGTGCCCTTCGTGTTTCAACAACAAGCCTCCAAGGGGGAATAATTAGTTTGAATCCTCTTGAGCTGTTTACAATTAATATGGATAAATAAATGTCCAACGTCCAAATTTAGCCAAGTCCAAAATCTGTCAACCCTTGGGATTTCCCTAATGGAATCCTGAAGTCATTAGTCAACATCCTCCAAACATCTCTGAGCCCCTCCGCTGGATTATACTCAGATGTGGCCTAAACCATGTGCAGATCTGCAACTCCTCTCTCCCCTTTACTCACAGAGAAGAAAATAGTTTACAACGTTGAAATGCTATTTTTGCTCAACATTGTTCAATTTTGTATCACGTTTTTGTAAACATTATAGAAACCCGTTGGTGTCTTAGCTACGAACCCTGTAGGGGAAAGATGAGAGAATTTTATACAGAGGTAACCAAGAAGTTTAAATAATGTTAGAAATATTCGATGGGTTTTGCAGTAGTTACAACCATGGGTGCCCTGAAGACGGTATCTTACAATACAGGCCAGTCTTGCTGGTTTTATGGTCAGGCAGGATTGTATGTGATAGACTTCATAGTCCCACCATCTAATGATCCTTCCAGAGACATATGTTTCTGTCACTCCCTGCTGTGTCCCTTCTGTTGGATGATAACTTTGAGCATCAGATCCTCTGGCCATATTGGGCAGCACATTCTCTATAGTCCCTCCAGAGTACATACTTTGACGGGCCTATTCCCAAGTCTGTTCAAGTTTCTGGCCCATACTTTTTTCTTCTTAACACGGACCAAGATCTTCTCTACCCGTTCTACAGTGTGGGTCATGAACACTGGAAACTCTGGAGAGGGCACAGCACAGTGAGTGTTAGGACATGACAACCATTCTAAGTCTCTCTCATTTCAAATGTGTAGAGTGGTTTGTTCTTTCAAGAGAAAAAAGAAATGACTCACATGTGAGTCAAACAATTCTTTATGGTAATTCTCTTTGTAGGGAAAAAACATACTAAGAGCCGAAGAGGTCAGAGAAAGATCCACTTCACTGGAAGTGGCCACAATCCCAAAGGACTCCTCTTATTAAGGCCACTTATTAACACGCCAGGCAAGAGTCCAGCATGGGCTAAGTGCTAAGCCAGCCTGAAGCATGAGTGAGCAGTACATAAAGCTGTTCTGAGGAGGGAGGTTCACAGAGGAAAGAGCCTAGGTTAGGGCCCACTATGATGGTAACTTGTGGGTTGTAGCTATTTTGATCCTGCTGTTTGTCTTGAAAATACATGCAACACTTCCCTTCTTCAGCAACCACACTTCCCCCAATAGTACCAATGTCTAGCTGTTCTAAAGAATAAAGGCCGTTATCCATACATCACTTGTCACATCTACCTCAGGCAGCCCATGCCCCCTGCTCCCATTCAACTGTTTTGCACAGTGGAAAACCTCTCTAGCCAGTCTCTTTGGATGCCTTTGTGTATGTTAACTTTCTCCAACTGTTATCCCATTACTTTGGCAAAAGTAAAGGCAAGGATGAAGACACCCTGCAGTGATTTGACTAAATAAAGTAAAGAGGGGGGTATTAGTTTTCTAGGAGTCTCTCAGCAACATACTGGAAGCTGGAGGCTTAAGACAAAGAAATCCTTTTTCAGTTTTTCCTCAGGGTGGAATCAGAGGCCTCCTTGCTCGAACCTTCCTAACTTATTGAATTCCTGGCACTCTTGGCAGAAAACTGAGTACTTTGATATCAGCCACCATTATGGTGTGGTCCTCTTCCTGAGTCTCTCTGTCTCATCCCTCCTCCATTCCTCCTCCTTTCAGGAAGAGAGAGAGAGAGAGAGAGAGAGAGAGAGAGAGAGAGAGAGAGAGAGAGAGAGAGAGAGAGAGAGAGAGAGAGATATCCAGGTTAGTTTTGTTGTTAACTTGATAAACTTGGGAAGAGAAACCCAAGAGTTTCCTGGATAGTATTGACACGTGGAATGTCTTTGAGACATTTTCTTGATTACTAATTTGTGTAGGAGGGCTCAGCCACTGTGGGTGGTGCCATTACCAGGCAGGTGGGCCTGGGCTCTTAGAGAAAGCATTAGTCTGTGAGGAATATAACTGTCAGACCAGCAGTGCTCTTCCATGGTTTCTGCTTCACACTCCTGTCTTGAGTTCCTGGCTTGACCTTCCCTAATAATGGAGTATAATCTGTAGCCTAAATAAACCCTTCCCTCCCCAGCCTGGTTTTGGTCAGTGTTCTATTGCAATAACAAAATGAAACTAGTACTGTCTGTGCAGGAATGGGAGGGTATGAGGGACAGAGGTCAGTTACTCTCCACCTTATGTTTTGAGACGGAGTCTCTCATGAAACCAGAAGTTGGCTGGTTCATCTTGACTGGCTGGACTATGAGCCCAGGGATCCTCCTGCCTTTACCTCGCCAACACTGGAATTACAGATGTGATCTGCACTCTAACCACTACCTCCCCACATGAATGCCAGGGACCAAACTTAGGTCTGCATGTCTTCACAGCAAGTACTTTACCGACCTCAGGCCCTTTCTTCTCTTATGAGGACAAAGTACTTGGATTTATGATATAGCCTAATCTAGTGTGACCCTGTTAATATATTTGCAAAGGCTCTTTTTCCTGCAATGACAGGGACTTAGCCTGTGGCATTGAAGACAAATATATTACTATCAAGCAACATCCCAGCCAAAGATCTTTTTTCTAAGTAAGATGACATTCTGAGGTTCTGGGTACACAAGAATTTTTAGAAGAACACCACTTCTCTTATTACAATGAGAAGATGAAGAATGGAGATGGGGAAAGACCTGTCAAAAGGAAGCGTGCTAAGATGTTTGGTCCCCCTAAAACTCGTGTCTTGAAGTTTACTAATCAAGATGATGGTATCAGGTGGGACATTCGGTCGGTGGTCGGTGATTGTGTTTCGAGCTTCTAGTCATGGATAGGATTTATGATTAGTGCCTTGTGACTCCCTTGACCAGATGTTGAGTCTTGTGCTTCTATCTTAGCTGTCCCACCTTCGACAACCATAAAACCCTGATTGTTTATAAACAGATACTTGGAGTGTCTGCCTATAGTTCCTGTTCCTTACCTAAGAACACTGTCAGATTAAGAACTTGAGGACCCACCATAGTCTGACTCTAGGATAATGTCGCCGGTGTAATGTCAGGTGAGGGAATTTCTTAACGTCATTCTCTGTGGCTCCAGTTTTGCCTCTGTGAGATGTAATGGCAGCTGTCCAGGGATGAAATGAAATACATAAGAACACTTGGTTCAAGGTGTCTTCTCAGTAAGATCTAGTGGTACATTGCTGGCTAGGTGAGGTCTGGGGCACAGATGGTGAAGGTTGCTATAAAGTTGTGTGAAGAACTTCCAAAGGCATGGAAGCATTCAGCTGGAGCTTGGGGGAAACTTCAGGGATCATTGGAACAATTAATACAGACAGGGAAATGTGGGCCTCGGTTAATCCAGCATGTCTAGCTTTGAGCAAACAGGGTCAGTAGAGTTTATATGGAGATAGGAAATAAGAGGGCATGTATATGGGATGATTGGAAGATAGTTGGGGCGAGCAGTAGACATTGGGGTGAAGAGTGGTCACCTATACCCAAAGTTCCCGTTTATGTGTGGGTCCTAGGAGCTCAGGTCCCCCAAGGGAGAAGCATTCCTTGGTCTCTATAAGAGCTTAAGGCAGCTTGGGCAGTGCTCTGTGCCTGCCTCTCCTTATGCCTGTTGGCTTTCAACCCCACTGTAAATTCTGGTTTGCTTTGATGTGTCACAGCCATTTCCTCATTCCCTTTGGTGGAAGCATGACTGCCCACTGCCAGGTTGTACACTTACCTCAGATGTTTCATGCCAAATGCTAAGTTTTACAACCTTGTATCATACATGTCTCTGCCTCTGCACTTCTTTATCTATAAGCAGGGTTATATATGTGACTCTGTGTCTGGTACACTCTGACCTCTGGATCATTTCCAGCCTGTGTCTGGGGTCTGCAGGATTCTAAATCTTGTGTGTCCTAATTTGTGTCTTCCTTCCCAGCAGGGCATCCCGATGGGCTCTGGTACTGCTCTGTATCAGGGATGTAGCAGGCTGTTCTCCCCTCCTCAGCTACAAACCATAAAATTAAGAGCGGCAAGACTCTCTTGATTAATTTCGTTCAAATGACTTTAAATCCATTGACTAAAATGCCTGTTTAAATCATTCATTTTTGCAAATGTATTTGTAAATAATACTTAAAAAACGCTTCATCTAATTATTTTTTACCACAGCTGAATGTTAACAGATTGAAGATGAGATTTATGTTTAGACAGCATTAAGGTACTAATTTTTTCTCAACAAAAGGCACTGCAATTGACAAAATTAAAACAGAAAATGTAGACCAACAAAAAATTAATTTGCACCAGGCTTAATAGTTTCTCTAAGTAAATCCAGCCACTCCTTGGCTGCCTCAGAAAAGCCATAAAATTTTCTGAGAAGAATCTGGCACTGAGGATTCCACACTAATTATGTTTCCTCCCTCTGTACCTCACCCCCTTTCCTCTGTCCGGGAACATGCAGTTTCCATATCCAAAATGCTCTGGGCTCTGCTGGGGTAAGAAAGCCAGGGGAGGCAGGGGCAGGCTGGGAACCACATAAATAAATGGGAATTTCCATGTAGACATGAGGCTTTTCTTTCTCCATTTTTTTTCTTCAAAAATGAGAATAAGGCACGAATATAAATTCCAAAAAGAGCAATTTATTTAAGTCTATCATTTTTGGCAACACAATAGAACACACGTCGGGTGAGCAGTCACAAATCACTTCCCTTCCCACCGTCTGTGGGCTCCACCATATGTTGGTGGTGGGGATACAATTTGCATGTTGAGCTTTGCCTTCTTCCCATGTGAGACGGCATATTGAGATTTCAACAGCTTGCCAGCCCAGCCAATGTTTTGGGACAGTGGAGGTGCAAAGACAGAGGAAGTAAAACTGTCCCTGAATTCAGAATATTTTTAATTGTGTAGTTATTTTTATTCTTTAAAACCCACAGCTCTCAGTGTAAGGGTCAGCACATCCCGCTGGATTCCCTACTTATAAGTTCTCAATGGACTGTTGAGGCCAGTAGGCATCATTACTTCTTCTTGTCCAGTTTGGTTTATGGGAAGATGTCATTCAAGAGGTCTGTGATCACCAGATGAAAAGGAAGTATATAAGGTCTTCATTCCCTTGAGCTGCTCCTCATATCTGGCAATCCTGACCTCTGATTGACACAGAAGCTCAGGATAGCTCTCCGTGTCCCCATTCTTTATCGCTTACTGGACATTGTATTTATACGGTAGCTTGGAAAGTTAAATTTCTTGTATAATCATCCACCAAGCTTGACTTTGAGATATTGGCCTTGGGATAAACCCAGACATGGTTGGTGGTTTGCCTGGTTGAGTTCAACTTGGAGCTGAGAACTGGGGATTCTAGGCGCTTAGCAGCATTTGATTTGAAGTATGATCTTCTCAAAGCTACACAATCAGTGTTTTTTTGAGCAAGTTTACGCCAAGTCATCTTGGGATCCTCTACTGACCAGCACATGTCCTGTCAAACTTTCTTTGTCCCAGTTGTCACTTTTGTACACAGATTCTCCATTCTTACCCATAACCAGGAAGATGTGATTCTGAGGTATCTACTTGGTAGAAAGGTTACAATATTACATGTCTCCTATGGATAGACTTGGTCATCTGTGAGGTAAGCAGTGTTAGTGGATGCGCTGGTAAGCTAAGGGTGCTTGCTGTCAAATCTGAGGACCTGAGTCCAATCCCCAGAATCCACACAGTGGAAGATAAGAACCAATTTCCTCAAATTGTCCTCTTATGCCTACATGGCATGTGCATACTCTCCACTCTCAGATAAAGAGTTGTTAAAGGAATGAGTTGGTAGAGTGAATAAAAGTGATTGTAAGGCAAACAACCCATCCTCAACTTAAGTTGGCGTCCATCCATTGAACCACATCTCCTCATATCCACACACCCAGAGAGACTAAGCGTCTATTGCTCTTCATTGTCAGCTTACTCCTCAAAAAATGATAGGTGGACATTCCTCGTGTTATAGCTTTTGTGATCTCTGGACCCAAGTACACAGTGCAGATGTGCGGAGGGGAACAGGGCTTCACAGAGACACTCGGGGCTGACTCAGTATGAGGTCAAATATTTTATTAAGCCCTGTTCTTTTAGTTGCTTAAGAAAAGAAAAAGAACTTGTGTTTTCATTTATAGCATGACAGTGTTTGAAATAGTATTTGAAACAAGTGTTTTGGTCCGTTACCATCAAACCCCTATGAAACTTAAAAATAAGGGGAAAAAACACCGGTTTTGGTTCTTGGTGAGTTCTAAGAACAAGTTAAAAAAGTAAATTTGCCTTTCTAAATTGTGCCTCAAACTCTTCCTCTGAATTAAAGTGAAAAGATGTGGAAAAAACATGAGCTGTGTGTCCCTGTTTGACTCCAAATGTGCTTTCAGCCTGTTTCCTACAGCCAGTTTTAGCCTAAGCTGCCTTATTGCTAAAGCCTGTAACTTGATACTAAAAGCTTGTCAAAATTAAGTGCATGCTTTATAAGTTTACATTTTTACAGTCTAACTGTTTTTCTTTGATATTTGACAGGGACACAGGTTCCTATGTCATCTGGCCTTGAGTACTTTCAGAACTTTCTCCTGGGCCCATGTGAGGGAGCTCAAGGTTGTAGTGAGTTATGGAATCCTTAAGCTGCCTGCCCAGCAGCCGGCCCTTGGCCTGCACTTGAGGGCTAACACCTGTTGGCTGGACAGAGCAATTAATTTCTTAAAAAAAAATGGTAGGCTGCCAGCAATCAAAGCTAAAAGGATAAAAAATATAATTTTACCTCTTTAGCTTCCAGAAGTGGCCTTTGATCTTTCCCCTCGCCCTTGGGACAGGAGGCACAGATCTTCAGTATTCTCCACAAAGAAACATCTTTAGAAATCACAAACAATGAAGAGCTGGCTGTACTTCCCCCACCCCTGCCCCCAGCTCTGTTACATTTTTTGTATAGCTGCTCACTCTGAGATTGAACAGAGACAGTCACTCACAAGCTAAAGTCTTGTCTACCAAATATTATCCTTAGGAGAACTTACATTGCGGGGCCTTAAGTTATGTTCTAGTCCATCCCTTGCAAGATCAAATGTTAGTTGAGTTTTCTCCTTGATGATTATAATGTATTTGTTGTGGGATGTGTGCATGTGAGATAATTGTGAACTTCAAAGAGCTGAAGTACCAACTGCGGGCCGGGGCTCGGCCACACATACAGCCTCCCTTATTCTCCAGAACCTTTGGTAGTCAAGACAAGGTCACTGATCAGGGTAATTTGCAGGAAAAGTCAATTTCTCAAGTACCAAAGCAGGTGCTGTGGCACTTTATGACAATTTACTGAATCTAAATTGAGGAAGTTGAAAAAAGCAAAGGTCGTGAGCCACAGGAAGAAAGGAGGAAAGAAAATCCCTCTGACTGTGTGCTTAACTCCTCTTCTACCAAGATGCACTCGCCAGCTGAGACGATTAACACCAAAAATAAATAAATGGGAATCACAATCTCTCAGTCTAATCAGCAACTTATCCGATTTCTTTAAATAAAAGGGGGGGGGGATTTTGTGTTTGCCCGAATTCACAAGGAAATAAGCTCAATTTATCAGAGTTAAAGAGCTGTTCTGCTCATTAGAGATTGAGATAAAAATCAAACCAAGAAGTCAGAACTTACTTTACATCCTTTTTAGAAAAAAAGGAGGGGTGGGGGTTGGCGATTCAGTGGTAGAATACTTAAGTTGAATGTGTGAAGTACTAGATTAGTTTTTAACACTGCTTTCCTAAACTATCAAACAGATAGTACATGGTTAACTATAAGATACATGCTAAGAGCGTAGAGTATAAGGTATACATTGTGGTTTAATACATGATAAACATGCAATACACATTCTGCTCATTTTATTGTGAATCTGTGCATGCCACACTTCTCCAGCACTGTGGCTATAGAACAAAGTGGGTAGGAAATGCTTTTGGGATAAGGAAGACAAATACAGGCAATGGAATCAGAAGGTTGGTATAGCAAGGAACAAATGGGATGGGAAAAAGTTAGAAGATTTGAATTTGAGATATAGCTAACCACTCATCCTGTAATTACAGAAAATCATTAAGTCATCTTAAGGCTCCATGCTTCACACCTGCAAAACTGGAGGTTTATTGTGAGGCGTTAAATGAGCAAATATGCATACATGTCTGTAGATATGCACCTGACAATTATAAGTACTAATTATCATTATTGATAAAAAGGCATGCTGCGGTATAGGCTGATTTGTGCCTCCTTATGTGTGTTAGACTTTATGGGTGTTTATAGTTCCCCAAATGAGTTAATATGAAGAAAAATGTTAAGCAAATCATAGTACGGATGGAGAAAAGATAGAAATAGCATGGCGAAGCCTTCCATTTGGGGGAATCTCTCTAGATTTAAATTTTTCTTAGTAGAAAGGGGAGAAGGAATAGAAACAAAATTCCCATTGGTTTCTTATTAATGAAAGTATTATTTAATGTATAATCTATCTATCTATCTATCTAACTATCTATCTATCTATCTATCTATCTTCATCATCATCTATCTGTCATCTATCTATCTATCTATCTATCCACCCACCACCTATTACTCATAAATTTATCTGTAGGTATGCATTTTGAGAGAGGTCTTTGCATATCCAGGCTGGTTTAGAACTTTTATATGTTGCTGAGGAAGATCTTGAATTTCTGATCCTCCTGACTCCACCTCCTAAGTTAGAAGGTATACACCATCACCCTCTGTGTATGTGGTTCTGAGGATCAAACCCAGGGCTTTGTGCGTGCTGGATATTCTACCAACTGAGCTACACCTTTGAGCCTTAAAACAGATATTGTCTAAGCAGGTGTCTACCTAGTAAATTGTAGGTAAATGAATTGCTTTTATTTAATTCTAACATTAAATCTAAAATGAAGGTACTTATAAGGCTTCCTTGTGTGTCATGATAAAGAACATTTTTAGTGAAGTACTATTTCCCAATCCAGATCTCTAAGTTCTAGCTGGAGGGACTTGGTGTGTTGAAACAACTGAAAATGCAGCTCAAGACTTTCCAAAATGTTCCTCTGGACCCATGTGCTCTGTGGGTGAAGGTTACTCCACTAAGGGAGTGCCTTGGCAGTACTCTAGAGGCCCACTCATATGGCCACAAGATACCTTAGCGGTGTCATGTATGCTAATGTCTTCATCTTAGTGATGGGGAAGAACCAGAGAATGGTGATAATTGGTGCCTGTATACATTACAGATCCAGGACTGTTTTTGACCCCAGTGTCCAAGTTCAGAACTTTTCCTAATCCCTAAATGAAAGTACTTCATGTCCATCCTGAGTCACATTTATTTAACCCACTTTTATTGAGGTGTTTAAGTGTACTAGTGCTAGTGGGAATATTGAGTAAAACACAGCTGGTAGCCATAGAAAGCATTAACTTTTCAGGACAAGGGTTGAGACAGAGGCCTTGGATGTGAGTCTACTTTTATGAGTGTTGCTTATTTAATCTTCCTCCTGGGGACGGATTCTGTATTTATGATAATATTTTAATATTTTGCATTGATCACTATAAGCCCAGCCCACAAAACATGTGTTTATAAGGAAAATAATATCAGTGCTGACATGTGTTACTTTGGGGGACCTGAAAGCAGGCTATTGTTTAAAATGCTGGTCACCTTTGTTTTAGAAAGCATCTACTTTCCAGTTGGTAGTCAATTATATTATTGGTAAAAAATTGTTCTTTAAACCATAGATCACTTTGGCATTTAGAAATCAGGCTGCAGAAATGTAGAGAAACATCCTAGCTATGACCACTCTCCTAACACCACAACACTAAGTCTCACAGGATCAAAAGTCCATCTCAGAATTTTAAAGTTTTTCTTTTTGAATATTCCATTTTATTTTTGAGTTAGGCTCTTGTAAAATCCAAACTGGTCTTAGAACACACACACACACACACACACACACACACACACACACACACACACATATATCTGGAGATGATCTTAAAAATTTGGTCCTCTGCCTACACCTCCAAGATGTCTGGATTGCAGTGGGTGCTACCATACCTGGTTTTGAATTACATAGGCACAGAACTCAGGGTTTTAGGCAAGAACTCTAACAACTGAACTACAGCCCTGCAAAATACAATTTTTGATTTTGGATTTTTTTCAGATAGATTCTCACAGTAGCCCAGGCTATCCTCCAACTCACAGGATACTCTTGTTCAAGCCTCCTTGTGTCATGAGATCACAGACATGAGCCACTATGTCTGGATGCATTTCCAATCTTGAAATAGATTCAGTCATACAGATACAGTGCAGAAGTACTACAAAAGTTTCCATCTAGAGTCTACCTTGATTGTCAGAATGTGTACATCTCCCACAATTGCTTTTCCAGTCTCTCTCATAGATCACATAAACAGATTTTTCTTGAATAATTTGAGAATAAATAGTGGCTTAAATATATTATTCCTTTATCCTTTGAATACTTTAATGTTTATGTCTCCCATGACCAATGCACAGCCATCGTAGTCAGGAATTTAACATCTGTTCAGTGCTATCATGTAGTCTAGAGATGCTCTTCAATTTCCCCAAGTTGTCCCATGAATTACTTTGCAGTATCTTTGAAACTTCACATTAGCTGTTTGATGCCCTTCCCTGTGGTATAGCAGCTCTTCTGTGAATCAGAGTCTGCTCTTTCCATAGCAGGGTTTCTTACCTAATGCTTGATCCTTTAATACCCTCATGGTGTGGTGACCCCCAACTGTAAAACTATTTCATTGCTACTTTGTAACTGCAATTTTGCTACTGTTGTGAATTGTAATGTAAAATATCTTTATTTTCTAATGGCCTTAGGTAAGTCCTGTGAAAAGGTCACCCCCACAGGTTGAGAACCATTGCTATATAGTTAGTTTAGGTTCTTTAGATAAATTAGCATCTAGTTGCTTAGATGGATGGAGTACTCATCTTTGAATCAGACTAGTCAGAATGTTGTCAATGTGAGTCCCATTTCCTTGTGTCTGTACTGAGCTTGGGGATTTGCCTGACTAATTTATCCCTAAGACTGGAGAGTCAGCCCCCATTCCCAGACTCCAAATGTCCAGGAGAGATTCCCCCCTGCAACGTATTTGATGGCAGCCTGTTTCTTTCTCTGGTCACAGGGATGAGGGCTTCCCATGTTCTCATTATGTGAATTCCAGGAGACAATACAGTGTTTAGGGGAGGGGCCAAGTCACTTCTTGACATCATGAATTTTATTGGAATGAGCTACTAGGGAAATATTAGAGTAAAATCTACTTTCAATTCAACTTGGCTCATCTTTTCCTACTGCTTTACTAATCAAGCTAATACTAAGTGTCCTCTAGGAAAGACAAAATAATCTTGGGTCCTGTTAAACTAGGGGATATATTAAATAAGAAGATAGGACAGGTACAGGGTATATATCTTATTTGTATACAGCAGCAGACATTTTTGTTTGTTTTTTGTTTATTTTTTCCAAATAGGAATTCTCTGTGTAGCCTTGTCTGTCCTGGAACTCACTCTGTAGACCACGCTAGCCTTGAACTCATAGATCCACCTGCCTATGCCTCCCAAGTGCTGTGATCAAAAGTGTGTGCCACCACTGCTCAGCAACATTTTTTTTTTAAATAGTGTGATAAAACTACAAACTTTCTGTTATCAGGTCTTCTTCCTCTTTCTCCCTTCCTTTCTTTCTATTTTTTATTTTTCTCCCTTCCCCCTCCTTCCTCTCTTCTTTTCCTCCCTCCTTCTTTCCCTCTGCTTTTTTACAAAGTGACCTAGCTAGCTTGGGAATTCAACCTTGAGTCGATTAGCCAGGCAAATAAACAAATACAGTAGGATACAGATGCAGGTGGATATGTCTGCAAGCACTTGTTTGGGTGAGAGGGGCTCTGAGCATACCGGCTGGCCGTCTCCCAACATTGACCATCCTTCAAGTATAGCTGACACCGTTTTGCCTCAAGCAAGGTCAGAGCACCAGGAACAGAAACAGAGGGCCATTGTTCTCACAGAGGCACTGGCCAGTGGGCTCTGATCTGCAGCTGTGTCTTGGCCTCCCATGGTGGTAGCACTAAGCAGGGCCTTCTGAGGCAGCCATCCGTCCTCTCTGGTTAGTCATCTTCCTCCCACGAACCTGATTTCTAGAGGGTGTCTTATTTTGACTTTGGGGAAACTCTTCAATCCTGAGACTATGAGGACTCTAAATCTTCTCTTTGTACAAATTGCCTTTAAATTAGAAGTTACTTGGCCTGTGGTGAGAATGTTGCCTGGAACTAAAGGCTTCTCGAGAGTGATGATTGATGACAGTCCAGTAAAGTCAGAGTGTGGAGCCAGGGCGTCACGCCAGCGCCATCCCAAGCAGGAGTGTGGACATATTTACCCAATGCAAAAAAAGTTTCTACAAATTGGAAGATTTTGCAGAGATGACATGTTTTTAAAAGCTTCCTGTACTATTAGTCAAAAGAAATGAAAAGCAAGCTTTATTACGCCTATGTTGAGAGAAACTTATTACATTTGAATTTCGGCTTAGTTACACACATTTTTTGCCCTGATTGTAAATGAAGTTCCAATGGTTTAAGATTTTAAGCAGTTCTATACGTAATCCATTCTTGGGAAAAAAATAAATATACCTTTAAATGAAAAGTTCTTAATTACCAAAAGATTCTATAAGGAAAACAATCAGGGGGAAATTTTGGTCATTATTTGTTCATTTATTTTTCTTATTGAGTTAATTTAATTATCAGCGAGACGCAAACATTAGCTTCAGTGCGGGGCTTCTCACATCTGTTAGTAAAGATTTGATTAGGGCTACACAAATGTGCTAGATTAAACTATCTAGTTGGTGAAATTCAAGCCACCTGGATATTTTAGCAACATCAATAAGAATAATTCTCTTTTTCCAAATCAGTAAATCCAAGCTATATTAAAAAGAATTAATTAATGAGTGCCAGATAGGCAAAGCAAACATGTGACAATGAGCTAGATTATCAAAGGTTTTGAGGGAGATCCTTCTTAGCTTATGTTTAGATGTCAAATTATATTACCAAAAACCAAACAATCTGTTAAAATGATGCCTTAATGCAATAAGTCTCTCATGGTGTTTTTAAACTTCTTAGACATTCTTAGTAGAAAAGGGTTCTATTTACAAATAATAACCAAACCATAAGACATTTGCCTCCACATTTTACCTTAGTTATTTCCAAGAGCTGTTAATATCATTTAAATCCTAACAAGAACAGAAAAGAAACTATTATGGAGTTCTGTTAATGCATTCTCTTGAACTTTGCCTTGGAGAAAGAACATAGTAAAGATAGAAGGAGTGGATAGATTAATATATACAGAAAAGAATTCTACAGCCAAAGGAACAGAATTGTCAAGTAAAGAAATAGTTACTACCTTACCATTCTTATTCTATCCATGGGCACATAGTACATATTTTAGTTGATGTGCACTAATGATTTCTGTTACAACTACTGAATATATGACTTGTAGCCATAGTGGATATGATTGTGTTCCAATAAAACGTTATGTTCAAAAGTATAGTGGATTCGGCCCACTCACAGTATCCTAAGGATCCCTCGTGAAATCCACATTCTGTATTTTAAGGATCAGAAACCTTACGCCTCTTTTAGGAAAACCACTTACTTGCCCCAGGTTCGATAGACATCAAATTCAAATGTAATCGGTTGAGCTGCAGCTGAATCTGGCCCTTCCAGTATCCAGGCGAGCATTCATCCTAGGATGAATTAATTATAATGACATGTGGATGGTTGGCTCCCTCCAAATGTAAGCTCTGCCTTCCTTGTAAAGCACATCTGAAATGCTTCGTGCATTTGATGTGGACAGGACTGGGATGTGTAGATGATTCCCGGAATCTCCAGAGAATAAGATGCTTTTCAGGGACCTAAGCAGAATCACAAATAATAATTTTGGGGAAAGAAACACGAACATCCTGACAGCTAACCAAGCATGAAAATGTTTGACTGCAAAGCCACACATGGCTTGCTTTATTAAAGACCATCTCAGTCCTGGAAAAGTGCGCTTCTATTGAATATTTATAACAAATATGATTGAATAAGAAGAATTTAAAGTGGGAAAAAAAAGCCCTGTGTGTTGGGACTCTAAATTAAATCTTATTTTCATGGTTGACAGTGTTTTGTATTCCCCAGGTTTGCTTTATATAAAGAACCATCCTTACCCATTCCATCCTGCCCCATTACGGCAATGAGTAACAAGACTTCTCCATTAACACTTCAGGCACCAGCATCCATTTTCTGGTGGGATTTCTCCTTGCACAGAACTCCTTCTGTTCATGTGGAAGTGTTGAAGACCGGAGTTCTAAGAATACCGAGTGGGATCTGTGCTCAGTCTTCATGTGAGGAAGCTTAGTAATCACAGCTCTAAAGCCTGACAGTCCAGAAAGACATGATTGATGAGAGGCTATGCAATGTTGGAGTCAAAATGCACCATCATTAACTACCCAAACCAAGAGAATGAAACGGGGTTTCCCAGGGGCAGCAGAACACATTCTTCTCGGAAATACAGGCCTAACATTTAGGATATGTTTGACCAAAGGCGGCTGGGGGAGTGGAGGGAGCCATTACTTAATGGTTCCCAGCTTGCAAAGGTGAAATGACCCCCACACTATGTCTCTCTCTCTCTCTCTCTCTCTCTCTCTCTCTCTCTCTCTCTCTCTCACACACACACACACACTTCCATTTCAGTTCAGGTCCGATGTATATTTCTTGACATCACACAGTTGTAGGTTATTTCTTCTCATATGCCATGTACTTCCTGGTCCTGAAATTTATTAGCAAGATTCCCTTACAATAAAAATAGAGTTTCACTACCATTGCTAATTTCTAAAATAGACAATTTAAGCAAGTTAGAAGTGGATTCAGCATACTGCTGGTGACTTTAGCTTGTGTAAACAAAGAAAATACATCTCGTGGGGGATAAAAATGTTTTGTGTGAAATCACACATAGGCCTTTTCACAGTCACTATAAACAAGTTTTTCATATTTATATCTGTTAGAACTTAGCATATATGTAACACAAAGGACACAGAATATTGTCTAAAACACAAAATAACTCAAATACTATATATTTGCAAAGTATTGTAACATATAAACTTTAAAAAAAAAAAGGAAGAAAGAAAGAAAAGCTTTCGATAAAAGCTCAGCTTTCTCTCCTTCCCCGAAACCTACCAGATTGCTGAGGTCAAGGAAAACAAAGCCATGAATGATTCAGACAAACACCTTTTGAACTTTCCCCAGGAAGACTTGGGTGTGTGAGAGTTCAGGGCTTTCAAGGAGATGTGTGCAGGTGGCGGTTTCTCCAGACATCTTGAAACAGTTTCCATGACTAGCAAGGAGGCCCTGGCATCAGAGCGTGGCTTGCGTGAGAGTGAGGGAAGGCCAGTATGGGAATGACACACGTGTACTACATCAGGAGTGCTGCCGACCACCTCAAAGGACAGCAGGGCAGAAACTCATTATCCTTCTCTCAGAAGCTGACCCAAAAGGTAGAGAAATCCACCAAAAATGCATTATTATTATTAATTTACTTCATTCACTGGAACAATATCTGTCCTGGTTTATATGATAAACTATTAAGAATTATCAGACAGAATACAATATTTTATTATGCAAGAAATCAGACGCATGATGAACTATTGACTGTGGGTGGATTTTATGGCAAACGTTACCTGCAAGATTTAACAGATATCTGTGAATTGTTAGTAAGTGAAAATTTTGGTTGAGCCATTGGAACTACTCTTGCTTATGGACTAAATAGTCCGAAGTGAGTTTCTAAGACTTTGTAGTTTGTAATTTTACAACCACCTTGTTTCTTGCTTCGTGTTATATTCTTAGTCCCTGCCCCATAATGTTTGTTCTCTGAAGTATCTTAGGCACCCTTAAATTTCTTTTTAGAACTAGAAAGAGTTACACAGAGTGTGAATTTTATACAGTTATGGAAATTTGGAGATGTTATCATTCACTGATAGGCACAAATTATAAGAAAAGCTGAAGTCATTAGCCAAATAAAGGATTAGAGTTAACAATGGACGTGAACCTAGAGTATAATTAATGAATTCTCTAATTGCTCTTCCTGTGTTAGTTCATTAAGCCTGACTCTCGGCTGGATATGCGGGCATCTGTCTCCAGCATCTGTCGCCTCAATGATGCCGCAGGTTGACTCTATTGGAGCCCTGTGAAGGAGGCTGCGGCTGCCTTTCTTCCCTCTGCGTTTCACCCAGCAATCCGAACCTGCAGTTCAAACAAAAACCTTTCTTTCATACATTAATACAACAGGCAGAACCACCCTGAGAGAGGTTTAACCAGCTCAAGACTTACATGGGAAGACTAGAGACTGATCAAACTTGACTAATGTCAGACAGATCTTTAGCTTGTCAGTGCCTAGCCTTGTGCCATCTTTAGGAACAGAGCTTACTGACAGGAAAGTGAATGGGTACATATCTGCTCAGACAGATGGACATTCCTGGCACCACAGGAATTTTATTTGGGGAATTTTATTTGGGGAAACAAGAACTTCAAGGTCACTGTGTGGTCTGTACCACATGACCCTCCCCAACAAGAAGAGTCTAAATTGTGCTAGAGATTAAAAGCATGGAGAAGACATGTTTATCTTGGTCCTTTCATCTGTCTGTCCGTCCTTCCTTCCTTCCTTCCTCCCTCCCTCCCCCCTCTCTCTTTCTTTCTTCCTTTCTTTTCCAGTAGACTTTAGTGGACTCGTGCTCTGGATAACACATGTATACCTGGAGGAGTAGGAAGTCCTAGAGGGCAGAGTCACAGAAAGAAGACACAGGTAGGTGATTTCTCAGGTAAGATTGTTAAGCACTTTACATCTAAAAGAGAATAGTTGCTTAGGATTTCATTATGAAGAAAAAATGATAACATTTTGGCTGGCAGAAACAATCCTAGGATGACTGAGTTCAACACTTGGAATTATATTGGTGGAGATACCATACTGGGTTAACATTTTCTCCTCACATGTTGGTGACAATTTGTATACTCAGTTGAAATGAATCCAGAAAATCAAATTTCAGAGTTAGGGAAGCTATATGACACACATATGAGTTTAATATACA
Organism: Mus musculus; assembly: GCF_000001635.26. Taxonomy (NCBI): domain Eukaryota; kingdom Metazoa; phylum Chordata; class Mammalia; order Rodentia; family Muridae; genus Mus; species Mus musculus. Next base: position 60,108,750 of record NC_000085.6, on the reverse strand, counting down.
TACATATATATATATGATATATATGATATATATGTATGTATGTATATATATATATATATGATATATATATATGATAGGGTGTAACATTTGAGTCCCACTTGCATGGGTTTGTTGGGAAGTGCTCTTAGAAACGGAAACTCGTTAGTTTTCCCAGACTAAACTTCCAATTGGTTGGAAGATGGGGAGTAGATGAGAAGAACACAGCCTAGAGAATGAGAACTTACCACCAAACTGTTAAATGAAATCAGTAGGTCTTGTCCTTGTCCCATCTTGGTCTGTCAAAGGAAGGAGTGAAATGATTGATTTCTAAACTTTCTTTCTAGGTTTGACTCAAGCAGACACAGCATCTCCTTCTTATTCCATAGGGGTGGACACATGGAATTTAGCTGGATGGATAAACCACTCTTCTTTCTGTGATCTGGGAGTCACAACCTCTTCTTCAAGTTGCTAAAGAAGATAACTTTTTGAGAATATCTGAGTGCCTGGTTAATCCAGAAGACCCCATGGCATCCTCTTCTGAGTAAAGTACACTTGAACAGCTTCATTCACTCGCTCAACACATCTTTGAAATGTTCTGTGGGCATGCCACTATGAAGAGGGTAAAGTAGAGGACAGGAGAGAGTGGTCCTTGTTGTTCTGGAACTCAACTGAAGGATGAGGTGAGTTCCACAGTAGCCCCAGCTGAAAGGATAGTGTCTCCCTGAGGGTGGGGGGAGGGACAGGAACAAGGGGTATTCTGATGTAATCTACTAGACCCTAGATTGGCAGGATAGAGCTGAGACTTAGAAGAGTGGCGAAGAACCTGGGGTTTATAGAACAAAAAAACCCAGGGAGGAGAGAAGTCCTGTAGGGGATGCGGAAGTCAGCCTTACAAAGAAAAAACTGTGGGATGGAGAGCAAGGTGCCACAGCCTCCTGCTACTCCTCGAAGAGTCCTGATCTGCCCTAGGTGGCATTAGATCTAAGATGGCTCCCAGAACACTGGTGAGACAACATAAAGGAACTGAGGCACAGGGTGGTGGCTGCTTCCCCCATCTTCATGGAACATGAAGACAGATGACAATGCTCTCTATCCCTTGCTCCTTATGAGTTACCTCATCAGGCAGGGTTTCCATTGGGGCACGATGAAGGTGTGGTGAGATACAATTGGCGGAGCACGTAGGGGCCTGGGATTGGCTCAAACATTGTATATAAGCTTATGTGCTGGGCAATAAACTCAGATCTGCACCTGGTTGCTGCTCTGCAGTCAGATTCCCATACTTAACACATGACTTCATTGCCTCTCACCCTTCAACCTTGTCTTATTCTCACAAAGTCCTATACTGCCCGAGAAAACTCTCAGCAAACCCTAACCCTAACCCCTAACCCTAACCAGAAGAACTGGTCTGACCACTCTACTGGCAAATTTTATATTAAAAAGAAAAGGGGCATTCCACAAAAAATTTCAAGAAAGTTTAAAATGAAGGAATGTTTCCCTGATCATTCCTCAGACCCACATCACCTTAAAAGACAAAGCAAAGTGAAAACATCAAGGAGGAGATAACTATAGAACAATGCTTTGTGAACCACAAGGAACATGTCATAAAAAACAAAAACCCAAAACAAACAAGCAAACAACAACAACAACAACAAAAACCCAGCCATTTGAATCAACATGCTTCATGAGAAAACTTAATCCAGACCATTCCGTGCAACAGGTCTAATATCAGAATGGCAAACACCTTTCATCATGTGAATAATATTACTTTGTGGTAAAGAAAACCTAAAAAATGATCACAGCCTATGAGTGAAAACCATCTGATTACATTCCTTCTAAAAACTCCCAGGAAACTAGGAAGATAGGACTTTCCATGAGCTAATAAATACATGCTTTCTGAAAACCCAGAGGTCCCCATATACTGTGGCAAATGCTGTGTTCTTTTGCAACATTACAGAACATCTATCCTCCACCTCTATTCAGCTTCTACCAGGACTTCTAACATCTGTCAGTTTGAATAAAAATCATCCAGAGACAATCTGATGAAATCTACCCAAATGCTACCAGAACCAATACAGTAAATTTAGTAAGTTTGCAGATTACAAGCTCAGTATGTGAAAATTTATATATACAGCATCAAGCAGGCAGGGTGGAAATTGTATAATAGCATTTTATAACACTATCTACTTAGAGATAGATATTACAAAAGATCTATCCTGAAAGAGAACCCTGATCAAATATAGATAGGAAGATACCGAAAACTACAAAAATATTGCTAAAAGTTATATAAACAAACTTAAGTAAATAGATGTCTGCCAGTTGTTGATAAATTTTATCTTCGTTGTTTCATTAGTTTGTCTATAAATTCAGTGTAAGTACTAATTATAAATTCAGCATGGGTAGGCATTGTGGGTTTCTCCTTATTCATGCTGGAAGTTTGACAGGGCTTGTTGCAGGTAGCCACAGCTGCTGTGAGTTTGAGGAGAACCACCATGCCATATTCTTCACAGCCCTCCACGGTATCTCCTGGCTCTTATGTTCTGACTGTCCCTTTTCTGCCTTCCTGTGGGGTTGTTAAAGATGTTCCATTTAGGGCTGAGCACGCACTGTACCTTATTCTCAGCACTTTGACCTGTTATGATTTCTGTATTAACCATTCGTTATCCATTGCTAGACAAGGTACTCAGTCCACAGCATGGAACCCATGCATGGACTACAACTGATGAATAGTTCATTAGCATGCAGATAATCACTTTTTACAGAACAATTTGGATACTCATTTTCAAGTATGTGTAAATAAAATCTAAAACTGTGAACCTTTGAGAAGCCTAGCATAGGGATACACTTCTGTAATTGTAGGTAGCACTTGGGATGCTGATGCAGGAGGAGTTTGAGTTTCAGGAAGCCTAGACTACATAGTATCTCTTTGTCACAAACAGATCTTTGAGGAAAAAAAAAACCATAAGAAAAGTCTTTGTAACTTTAGGTTAGGCAAACAATACTTAAATATGGTACAAACACACAGTCCATAAAGGAGCCAAATTATATACCTTCGTGTCAATGATGTTTAAAATTTCCATCATCCAAAACTTCCAACAAAACCCTCATCGAAGGAGCAGACAGGATGGCTACAAACACAGTCTCAACTGAAGATGAACTTTTCAGTAAATATTTCCAACTATGACACCCTATGACAGAACTCACTTGCAAACCTACCAACGCTATTTCAACCCATTTCTGCGTGTATTTCCACAACGGAGAGAAATGTCAACTTATTCACATTTTCATCGGCATCTTGTGGCCATCCTGTCTGCTCCTTCGATGAGGGTTTTGTTGGTCAGTTTTAAAGGAGACTGGCTCCAGTGGGAAGATCCCCAGGCTCTGGAGAAGGGTTTCATAATGTGTCACACTGAGTTTATCACCTCTTCAGGACAAGGTGGCATATTTTCTATGTCCAGGAGCAGCTGGGTTATGGTGGAGGTGCTACAGAAACACCTTAGCTCTTTGCAGTTTTTCTCTCAAGTTGTTGGAGGGGTTTATATATTGTATAAAGAAATAGTGCTATAGAGCCCTGTCCTGGGATAATGGCCTAGGCATCACCATGCATGGGTTCTGGGGACTTTTACCTCTAATTGGCTCAGCTCCCAGGGCTCTGGAAATGGGAATAGACACAGCTGAAGGTCACAGAGGTCATGTTGGCCCATCTCTACTTAGGACGGAGCCATCACATGGGGACTTTCCACTTTAACCAAGAATAACAATTCCATTCAGAAGGCAGTTATGTATAAGATAGATGTAGAAAGACTGTGTCCCCATATAGTCCCTTCTCAAGAGGCCTGATATTGGAGCTGTCTTGGAATGTCTTTCTCTCCCTGAACCACAGACCACTAACTAGCCTCTTCCAAGCTTTGTTCCCAGGAATTTGAACTTTGAGAGAGGAACAAACAGATGGAGCGGGCAATAATCATGTCCTCACAAAAACTGCCTGAATCTGACCACAGTACTGGAGAGAGCCTGTCACCCAGAATGCAAGTCATAGGTTCCTTGCAATGGCCTCCCAGTAAGTTTCCTTTAGTGGCTTTTACACTAAACATGCTGTGGTCCTGGTTATCTACCAAGCAATGTTCACTGAGACCTTTGTTCTGCTTTTGTATGTGTCTCTCTGTGTGTTCATCCTTGTTTGTATGTGGGTTCACATATGTGTGTGCATGCACATGTTTGCTGAGGTCAGAGTTCAATCTCAGAATTCCTCAGGAGCCACAGGGTTTCTTACTGGCCGGGTTTCACTGATTAGGCTAGGCTGGTTGCCAGTGAGCCCAAGGGATCCACTCGTCTCTGCTGGTATTGTAAATGTGTGTCACCACTCCTGGCTTTTTTGATATGGGTTCTTGAGCCAAATTCAGGTTCTTATGCTTTCATGGCAAGCAATTTACAGACTGGGAGTCTCCCCAGCCATGACTCCCTCCTTCTCATATTGCCAGATTCTACTCATGTTCCAGACCCTGTGCAAACCTTTTCTCCACAAGATCTCCAGAATTCTCATGTTCCCATTCTGGTCCCAAAGCAACACTTGTTCTTGCCTATTCTTTCCTGCGACCTTTGATCGATCTTCCTTTACACTGTGAACTGGACAGTGCTTGAGCTTCATTCTCAACCTGTGCTGGCTGTGAGAGTAGCAGCGAGATCGTTGGAAATCTTGGGGCCTCCATAAACTCTGTACACTGACTTTTACATGGCAGGTTTTCAGGCAGGCCCACCAGGGAGGAACTGGTGAGTTAGGAGATCTCTCTGGACAGTTTATGGCCTCAGCTTCTTTGCCAACTGCATGTGTGATGGTTCTGTCATGTCTTCTCTGTTGTGAGGACAGCAGAGTAGTTCCTGGAAGCTGAATGCGTTAGAGAGCTCACTCCAGTAGCAGTCTTCTCATCTGCTCAGACTGTTTCTCTGAGTTAGAATCTTGCTATAGAACCCAGACTGACTGTGCACTCATTCTGTAAGCCCAGGATGAACTCAAACTCATCCTTCCTCCTCAGGCTACTAAGTGTTGCCATTATGGTTGTGTGCCACCACAACTGCTATGCTTTGTGTACTGTGTGTGTATGCATGCATGTGTGTATATATATACATGTATGTGTGTATACATTGTTTGTATGTGTGTTTGCATGCATGTATGTATGTGTGTATGCATTGTTTGTATGTGTGTTTGCATGTATGTATGTATGTATGTATGTATGTATGTATGTTTGCATGTATGTATGTATGTGTGTGTATGTATGTATATATTGGGGGGGCATATGTGAAGGTTAGAGGCCAACATCAGGTGTTTTCTTTATTGTTCTCCAATCTCTCTCTCTCTCTCTCTCTCTCTCTCTCTCTCTCTCTCTCTCTCTCTCTTATGATGATCTCTCAGTGAACTCAGAATCTACCAACTCAGCATGACTGGTTTTACAGCAAGCCCAAGGAATATGCTTGTTTTTGTTTCTCCAGTGCTGGGATTCTAGGTATGTGCTGATGTCCCTGGATTTATGAGGACACTGGGGATCTGAACTTCAGCTCTCATGATTGTGGAGTCAGCATGTTATCAACTGAGCCATCTTTGTATCCCCTGTAGTCAGAGGACACCAAGTTGATGGCACAGAGTGAGATGTGCCTTGCTTGTAGCCTCTTGTGTAAAGTCACTTGAGTAAATGTATTCTTCAGTCGTGATCAAACTTAGGGTGATCCTAATGCACTCCACACTCAGAGGAACAGGAGAAGGCCCAGAGCGTCCCAGATACAAACACAGTGAAATCTGCCTCGTGGGCAGGGTGTGTCAGGGTGGATGCAGGGATGCTTCAGGGAATCAGTGTTGTGCGGCTGGTTAAAGAGGATTTTAGAGAGCAGATCAAGAGAGCCACTACTGCAGATTCCTGTTTGCTATCTGAACACTACTGCAGCAGACTGACTAGGTCAAAAGGAGCATCATCGCCTGGACTCCATTTTTACAAAATGTCCTAATACATTGACACCTTCAGAGCGTACCATGTCCCAGTGAAGGGAATCATAGCATCTAATTTAAAGACTGCCGCGCTGTTGACATCTTTCTACTTATACCAAGTCCTGAAATGAGTTATCTTTGGGCTATGACTCTGCTAATATGAAGTAGAACGTTCGACTTCTTTAGGGACAGGTTAGGACTTTTCACATTCCCACTAGGTCTCCTTTCCTCTCATTCTGCACTGTGCCTCATCTATCACAGAATACCATATTTGGAAGGAAACCTAAAAATTCTTAAATGTGTCAGGCACTATTTTAATGGGTAGAAGCCTTTATGAAAAATTGCAAGCCTTATTTCCTTTCAAGGGCATCTCATTGCAGGGCTAGTTCTGCTTGTCTGTGTGCAGGGCCAAGGAAAGCCAGTGTAGTAAAAAGCAACACACCCGTGTCATCTTTCTGACATCTGGCAAAGAACGTGACACAGCAAAGATGCTCAGACACTTGACGGATACAAACATACTTGACTTCATGGCGGTGGAGCTCAACTCCCCACAGAAGCTTGGGCTCAGGGTGTCCTTGAGACTTTTCACTGTACAGTGTCTACTGAGGTCTAAAGCAGTCCTGAATGAAAACTCACCTTACTTACTAGGCCAATTATGAACTCAGGTTGAGCGGGTGGAACTTAGGTCAAGGAAGGCCACCTACACCTTGGCACCTGGACTCACATCCGGTCACTGTCTTTTTTCATTTCATTATAGTGCTTGACATACTGTTTCATTATTTCAGGCTAGCCCTGTACTTGTGGCCATTTTCCTTCTGGGTCTTAGGACCACAGGGGATTCCCTCATGCCTAGCTCTCTGTCAGTCTAAAATCTGTCCATCTTCCAGATCAGTGAATGCCTGACTTTTACCCTGTCACACCCACTGCTCACTCAGCTTTCACCAAATCACTCCAGATCTCATTGAATCTCATCTACTTCTTCTTCACTCATTAGTCTGGGCTTTGCCTTGTTCCTGAACCATGGTCAGACTCCTATTGCTCTCATTTCTTCTTGTCTCCCAAATATTTGAGACACCCCCCCCCCACACTAATGCAGAACACATATATTCCATTCTGGTACTACATAGACCTTCAACTTTGCCCCAGCCTTCCAGAGAGTTACCTGGCTACCCCATTTTTAATCTTATGTCCCACCCTAAATCCCTGAGAGTCCACCATTAGATGGTGGATGTCAGAGATGTTCTCACCATTTGAATAGTACTTTTCATTTTAAACAAAGGGCCAGAAAGAATACTGTTGGCTTTCTTAGCTAGAGAGTCTCTGTAGCGACCACTCATCCCCACAGCTTCAGCAGAGGGCAACCATTACAGATAATATGTAAATGAAGAACACGGAATGTGCTTTACTAGTAAAAGGGATAGTGGCCCACACTGAATCCATGAACCACATTTTGCCATTCTCCTAGGCCTGAGAGTGTTCTGTGTTTTGCTTCAGAATTTCTACAATCATGTGTTACTATCAGTCCGTCTGTATGGTTGTCTGCTCCTTAGGTTTCTTTTCCAAGATGATAGAGAACACACTTGCTTTGCAGCATCCATCAGGGACAATAAGCATCTAAATGCAACAGCGACTCAAGCCATGTCATTTCCCCAATCAAACCAAACCTTCAGTCCCATGAGTCCCAGTCTGTTGATTCTATGGGTAGTGCCCTTGTGGTATGTCCACAATCCCTCTGTAAAATATTGCTTATTCTATGTAGCTTCTGTGTGTGTGTGTGTGTGTGTGTGTGTGTGTATGTGAGAAAGAGAGGGGGGTGATAATGATGATGATGATGATGGTGGTGGTGGTGGTGATGATGGTGATGGTGATGATGATGGTGGTGGTGATGGTGGTGATGATATATATGTCTAAGCATGTGGAGGCAGAAGAAGATGTTGGGTGTCCTGCTAACATTATCCCCTTTAGACAGAGTCTGTCAGTGAACTTGGAGCTAGGCTGACACACTGCAAGCCCCAGTGAACCTTTGTGTCTTCCCATCACAGTACTATGGTTATAGACTCATGAATAGTTCTTCCCAGGCTTTTCCATGGGCACAGAAGATTCAAACTCAGGCCCCCACTTTTGCACAGAGCGTGCTTTTGCTCACTGTGTCATCTCCTCGTCCCTCTGTGTAGCATTTCATACAATGCCTCATAACCTAGGAGAGTCCTATTTATCGAAACTATATTAAATTTTTCTGTTGGGTGTATATGAGGCCTGATGTTTGCTTACTCATGCAATGGGGGTAGAACTCAGAAGGTTACTGTGAAAATATGCATAGTATGCCTAGCAGAGTGTTACACATACAAGCCACTCAAGTTTGCTGAATCAAAGTTTGCTGAATCAGTGAGTAATAGTTCTCACTAAGAGACACATGTGATTTTGTGAAGTATTGTTTATAGTAAGATACATTTGTTTTAAATTTTAAATCTTTCTCCCACTTCAATTTTTAAATATGGAAAAAATAACACCATTGCTTATTAATGAGAAATCAAAATAGAGAACTTATCTGGTTTTATTTTTTATAATGTTGCGAATAGAGTTCAAGGATTTGTTTGTGCTGGCTAAACTCGTCACCCCTTAGCTATCCATTTAGCCCTGGAGAGCTCTAATTGTCCTTAGTACAAGGTACCATGAAGAGGGAATGCCCATGATAAGATTGTATTTTACCTGCTACATCAAGAATAGATATCTTGTGTGGAAAGAGACTTCTGATGCCTCTCCAAAAATATGCAGATGGAAAACAAGTATCTGGAGAGATATTCAATGTCATAGGTCATTGGGGAATTATAGGTTGTAAATACATGGAGATACCACTGTGAAGCTGTGTCACCAAAATGCTGCCATCAGGCACTGGTGAGAGTGTAGAGCCACAAGAACTGTCTGTTATAGCTGATGGGGATGGTCCTAGTGGGGACCTATAGTGTATGTATCTATACATATATCTATATCTATTTACATATATGCATGTGTATCTACACACACACACACACACACACACACACACACACACACACACACACACACACACAAATCAATCAGTGTAGCATCACACAGAACAGCTCACTGCCCTAAAATTTTCTCATTGTTTTGCCTATTCCTGGCTCCATTACTCCAATCGTTAGCCACCACGGATATATTTTACTGTTTCCATAGCTTTATCTTGTCTACAATGTCATATAGTTGGACTTACACACTATGCAGTATCTGAAGATAGCTGTTTTGTTTTGCCTTGTTTTATTTTGTTTGTTCAAGACAAGGATTTACTATGTACTCTTGCTGTCTTGTAACTTACTTGTAGATCAGGTTGGCCTATAACTCAGAGACCTGTCTACCTCTGCCTCTGCCTCCCAAGTTCTGGGATTAAAGCAGTGGGGCATCACACCAGGCTTGTGAGTGGTTTCTTTTTGATAGTAATATGCACTTAAGGTTGTGCATCTTGTTGTCTAGGTGTGCCATGGTTTATTTATTCACCTGAGGTTGTCAGCTTTATCTATTATCTTGACATAGCCTAGATTCATCTAATAGAGTCTTGTTTCAAGAACTGAACATTTCAGATTATTCCATGGCCATGTCTGTAGGGAACTGTCTCGATTAATGGTTGATGTGGGAGGTGCTAGCCCAATGTAGATAGCAACTTTCCTATGCATGTGGTCATGGGCCATATGCAAGAGCTAGCGAAACATAAGCCTTCAAGAAAGTCCGCATCCTTGACTTCCTGACATGGAAGTGTATGGACTACAAGTGACGTGCCTCTGTACTGGGGCTGACCATCGAGGAGGCCATGCATGTGGATGGTAGTATAGGGGGACTTTATGTACTCTGTTCAGTCTGGCTCTGAACTTAAATAATTAAATAATATCAGTATAAGATATAAACCATAGCTCACTTTCCCCATGATGAGCCCGTTTTTCCTACCCAGCCCATCTCCCTTGTTCTGAGTTTGTTTCTTCCATGTGACCCCATTCTCCCCACATTGCACCTGTTTTCTCCATGCTGAGCCTGCTTTCTCCGTGCCAAATTCATTTCCTCAATGTGAGACCATTTTTCTTATTTGGAGCCATTCCTGACTTACCTTTTTTACTTCACTTAAATCTAAACCCTCAAGTACTCAGCATGTTCCTGCGCATAATTAGTCTTCACTTGCTCCCCAACCTCATTCTTTGCGACAGTTGGTCAACCACCCTGGCTTTCTTGTCTGTGCCTTGGGACCTTTGCTGTTCTCTCTGCCTGTGAAGTGCTTCTCTTCCTGTCATTCCAGTCTACTGCCTGATAGAATTCCCTGTCGCCAGCACGGTCATCAACTCTACTTTGGATCTCTCTTCTTCTCTTCTCTTCCTGGCATTTTTCTGTAGCTCGAATCACTGCCTGCTTCTATTATACTTGGTTTTCTCTGACTGTTCACGTCTGACTCTGCCTTTTTCTTGAGCTGCTTTCTGTCACCAGGCTCTGGCATCCTCACCTTTGCATGTACAACTCTCCCTGGTACACAGAAGCAACTCAAATATTTATTGATTGAGTTCATTGCAACCAATTTCTATATGTCAACCTGGCAATCACATTAAATTCATTGCTCGACTTCCTAACACTGAAAAGCAATCTCAGTAGGTGTGCCCCCACCCTCTGACAGCTCACTCCAAAGGCTGAGTCACAGGTGACCAGGAGTGCAACATGTCTCATTTATTCCATATCAAACTCAAACAGTCATAATGTACAGAATATCACATGCTTCCTCAAGAAGACATACTTTTCAAGAGGATTAGCTTGTAAGAGTGAGATAATCCTCCCGGGTTGGATAAATAGATCTTATAGAAATTCCTGGGGCACGTTCTACATAAGGCCTTTTACTCAAATTAAATTAGCAGCAAAATGAGCTTTTCTTAGAGTAAATTAAAGTTGGTTTTTCCTTAACAAGCTGTTTAAAAACTATCACAATCTGATAGGCAGAGCCTTCCCCCCAGGCACACAACATCCCAACCTTTTGCAGAGAACAGCAAGGCCCTATTCCAAGGAGAAGAGAGGGAGGGAGAGGATGTGGAGAGAGCAAAGAGAAAAGATGGAGGGGGAGAAGGAAAGTATAGGAAAGGGAGAGGGAGGAAGATAAGAGGGACAGAGCAGGCTTGTCGCTCTAGAAAGGACACTGGCCATCTTTGCAAAAGAATATAGATTTGTCAACATTTCCCATTGACTAGAAAATTCCATTGACTCTGGGAGACTTCAGGTTGGAGTTGGTAACTATGTCAACCTGAAACATCTATAAGGATCTTGAATACATTGAAGAACCAGCTCATTAGCTGCCTTTCCACCCCAAGCAAACCAAAGCTGAGAGTTTGATTATGTCGCAGACTCACAGGACTTGTTAGTGGCTGCCACCAGGGCAGTGACCTCACTGCAGACACACTCACAGAGTACACACAATACTAAAGCTTGCTTTTCACCTACAAAAATGTTGGTCTGGATGATGTGCAACTAAGCCCCCTCTCCCCCACCCCCCGCCTCTCCCTTAGGTGCAGAACCGTGTCTGCTTCAGACTGAATCACACCACTGTGCAAATATTTTCCTTTCATATATCATCTGTAGCAAGTGTAATACTGAGATTTAAAGGTAAATAACTAGAGAAATTGCAGTTGTGTTATCAGACTGACAATCCTATCACTGCAAATCAAATTTTGCCATGTACAGTCAAAAGCAAATAGTGGTTTTAGTCACAACCCATTTTGTGGGCTCTTCAGACAGTATATAGACAAGGCTGTGATTTTAGTCAACAAACAATCAAATGAAAACATACTTCATAGGAGTTATTCTCAGCTAAAGTCTTGGGCTCTTTGTTTTAGAATCCTATATTTTATTCATCCCAGAAGGCTTCATAATTATACTAGAGGAAATTAACATTCTTGATATGATGGAAAAAAGGGAGGAGTGACCCAAATGGGCATATTAAGGTACAATTAGCCTGCAAAGGAAGCTAGCTTCACTGGCCATGTCTTTGTAGACACTTCCACTGATGTGTTCAGAATTAAGGCAGCCTCTTCCGGGAAAGTGAGGAGGAGGTGTGGCTTAGAGGAGGCAAATTAGGATCAAAAGTTGCTTGCTCACTCACTCATCCACCAATCACTTGAAGATAACCTTGTGCCAAAGCTCTGTGCTAGTATTTGTGTATAGGGAACCCATCATTTGCTTAGGTATCAGCTCATGGGAAGCAGTAGCATGAAGTGAGCACTGCTATATAGCACATAGCAAAAGAACCCTTCCCTCACCCAGGAGAAATACTCAGGTGTCTGTAGAGCCTCCAGCTTAATCCATGGCCATGATAGAAATCCCTTCAGGGACTTGGATGATGCTGCACTCTACAGCTACATCTAAGGATACATGGAGGGTGGAATGGGAGAGGCATGAAGGGACTTAGGAACCTGTTGATGAAGTCAATGTTTTTCCTGTATGTGTCCAGATCAGAGCAATGACCATGTTTGTAGGAATGCTATAGGCTGAGTGGCTTACTCAGTTCTAGGCCAAGTACTTCCTGTGGAGCCAAAAATGGAGATGCTGGAGGCCCAAGAGTTGGGAGCAAGGGTGGGTTGAGTATAAGGCAAAGGAAGGTATGTACACCAGAAGAGTAACATAAGGCTGGAGAGCAGGGAAAACAGACATCCACTGGGATAAGACAGTTGTTTAAGCTCATGTAGAAAAGAACAACAGTGTTTGATCCATGGACAGTGGCTCTACATTCATTTTTCCCTAAGTAGCAGGTTCTAGGTTCAGCCTCTCAAGATAGCTAGTGATCCTTCTGCAAGAAGAGGGCCTTATGAGATAGCTCAGTGGATAAAGGTTCTTAGTGCCTTGAGTTCAACCCCCAGAACCCACAGAAAGGTGGACAGAGAAAATGAACTCCACAAAGTTGCCCTCTGACCTCCAGACAATGCTGTCGCATGTGTACCCATGCAGGTAACCAATAACCAATTAAAAACGAAGCCATGAAAGTCACATGTGTTGAGTTTCTTCTGCTCTAGCAATTTCAGAAGTTCATAAGGAGCAAGGTATTTAATGTTCCCTTTGTCCCTTCTTATATGCAAGTACAGATGAATCCCACTTGGTTTTATTCAGCTCAAGCATGGACTCAGAAAGTAGTCAGGTCTTCAGGCTGAAACAGGTTTTAAACAGCTCGTGGCACTTCTAAGAAGAGCAAAGGAAAGAGGGCAAAGGTATCCAGAGTTCTTCCTGTTGAATTCAATCCCATCTCTTATACCATTTCCTCCCTTTGGGCTTTTCAGACCATCTTGCCTTCTCCATCTTACCCTAGGCTATTCCATTTCCTCATCTCATCTCAACCTCTTCTAGCCCAACCCAACTTTCCTTTCCTCTCATCTCTCCCTTCCTTCCCTCCTTTCTCAGATTCCCCCATCCTATTCTTTCTCTGTCTTTCATGTCCACTCTTTCCACTCCAATTCCAGTCCCTGAGTTATGGTGTCTGCTTGAACCCTGATTGAGTAGAGAGTGTACAGTGAGGAGGACATGGCTTCCACCATCCAGTAGAATGAAGTGTTAAGAATGAGAGAATTCTCTTCTGATTTTGTCCTCTTGAAGGAAAGAATTCAGCCAAGAGACACAGTTTAGACAGAGGCTTGCTTAGGAAAGGATAGTATATTCCAGAGAGAGAGAGAGAGAGAGAGAGAGGGAGAGAGAGAGAGAGAGAGAAATGGATTGACCCAAGCTGTGTGTGTGTGTGTGTGTGTGTGTGTGTGGTGTGTGTTTTGTGTGTATGTTCTACTTCTAGATGTTTTACAAGTTTGCATGGTCCTCTTCCTCTTGTGTTTTCATTCTTCCCATTGGGGTACCACCTTCATTTTACCTTTACTCTATAATGCATGCTTAGGTCAAGATGTCCCTGTTTTGTTTTGTTTTTTTCTTCCTCTGCATATCAGGATGTTTGATGGCATATGTGGCCATTGAGAAATTTCTTGGTGTCTTAATTTCTAATGCAAAAGGAGCACTGCAATTTCAAGGATATTCATCCATAAAGGGACATCTTATCCATCAGAAGGCATAGCTACTAAGTTATAGCCATAGCATCAAGCTTACATCTCACTCTATGTCCTCCTGGTCAGGATGTTTGTGACCACAAAACAGGTGAGTCTTCATGATACCTTCTTCACACCTGCCCATGTCTACTTAAATAACAAATCTAACTGGGCCACATGAACCACAGATAGCAGCTTATGCATCTTGGGACAAGATGGTCTGTCTCCTATGATAGATGTGGGAAAATGCTAGAAACTCACTTTCCTAGTCTCCATTGAAATGAGTTCAGGTCAGATTCACATAGACCCCAACAGTCAGATTCAATCACTCTAGACTTTTTCAACTTGTGATTTCTCTCTGAAAAGAGTAAATGGAGGTCCAATGTAGGTTCCCACTGTGGTGGTGGTCACAGTCATGCTGATGGCAGAGTAGCAGCATCAAGTCTGTCTAACTCAATTCTATGACACAAGACCACTTTTTGCTAGCAATGATGTGTTTAATTGGTTTGGAGAACTTTGCTCAATCTTTTTTAAGTGACAATCATCTCATTCTATTTCATTTTGCATTTATTTGTGAGGAACTGAGGGTTGGCCCCAGGGCCTGAATTAATGCTGGGGAACTGCTCTACCACAGAGCCACAGCCCAGCCAATGACTTTTCTTTTTTAATTAGCAACTTTGTAGAGATATACTTGACCTAAAACACATTGTGTACATCTAAAGTATTCAGTGTGACAGCTGGACATACATAATCCATGTAATTGCCACAGTTAAGATAAGACAGACAAGGGAGCTGTGGATTACTGTGCAGACATAGCCAAGTCCAATAACCATACCCCATACAATCAGTTCCATAAGTGGCGAAGAAATGGCATCAAGAAACCCAGGTCACGAAGATATGAATCTCTTAAGAAGGTTGATCCCAAGCTCCTGAGGAACAGTGCTTTGCCAAGAAGCACAACAAGAAAGGCCTGAAGATGATGCAGGCCAACAATGCAAAGGCATTGAGTGACTGTGCAGAGACAATCTAGGCCCTTGTGAAGCCTAAATGTCAAAGAGCCCCAGCTGCAAACTCAGTCATCTGGCTTTCATAGCTTACCCCAAGCTTGGACAGCAGATTCAAAGATATATATATATACAGCCAAGGGTTGTAGACTCTGCCAACCAAAGCCCAAGGTTCAAACCAATGCAGAGGCCATGGCTCCAGCTAAGGCCCAGGCTTCAGCTCCAGCTCAGGCTCCTGAAGGTGCCCAGGTCCCTGTGAAGGCCCCATGGAAAAGGCTCCTGCCAGTATGAAGACAAATGGACTGCTTTGACACACCTACATACACACTATTTGCAGATGGCCAGTGTCCTATGGTATTTTTATTAATAAACTTGAGGCAAGAGGGGAAAAAATAGGATAGACACGTCTTTATATCCACTTTATTTTTTTATTTTTATTTTTTTATTATTGGGTATTTATTTCATTTACATTTCCAATGCTATCCCAAAAGTCCCCCACACCCTTCCACACCCACTCCACTATCCACCCACTCTCACCTCTTGGCTGTGGCGTTCCCCTGTACTGAGGCATATAAAGTCTGCACGACCAATGGGCCTTTCTTCCCACTGATGGCTGACCAGGCCATCTTCTGATACATATGCAGCTAGAGACATGAGATCTGGGGGGGGGGGGTTGTGGTTACTTCATATTGTTGTACCACCTATAGGGTTGCAGATCCCCCCAGCTCCCTGGGTACTTCCTCCAGGTCCTCCATTGGGGGTCCTGTGATCCATCCAATAGCTGACTGTAAGCATCCACTTCTGTGTTTGCTAGGCCCCGGCATAGTCTCACAAGAGACAGCTATATCAGGGTCCTTTCAGCAAAATCTTACTAGTGTATGCAATGGTGTCAGCTTTTGGAGGCTGATTATGGGATAGATCCCCGGGTATAGCAGCCTCTAGATGGTCTCAGCTCAAAACTCTGTCTCTGTAGCTCCTTCCATGGGTGCCTTGCTCCCAATTCCAAGAAGGGGCAAAGTATCCATACCTTGGTCTTCATTCTTCCCAAGCTTCATGTGTTTCGCAAATTGTATCTTATATCTTGGGTATTCTAAGTTTCTGGGCTAATATCCACTTATCAGTGAGTACATATTGTGTGAGTTCCTTTGTGATTGTGTTACCTCACTCAGGATGATGCCCTCCAGGTCCATCCATTTGCCTAGGAATTTCATAAATTCATTCTTTTTAATAGCTGAGTAGTACTCCATTGTGTAAATGTATCAAATTTTCTGTATCCATTCCTCTGTTAAGGGGCATCTGGGTTCTTTGCAGCTTCTGGCTATTATAAATAAGGCTGCTATGAACATAGTAGAGCATGTGTCCTTCTTACCGGTTGGAACATCTTCTGGATATATGCCCAGGACAGGTATTGCGGGATCCTCCTGTAGTACTATGTCCAATTTTTTGAGGAACCGCCAGACTGATTTCCAGAGTGGTTGTACAAGCTTGCAATCCCACCAACAATGGAGGAGTGTTCCTCTTTCTCCACATCCTCGCCAGCATCTGCTGTCATTTGAATTTTTGATCTTAGCCATTCTGACTGGTGTGAGGTGGAATCTCAGGGTTGTTTTGATTTGCATTTCCCTGATGATTAAGGATGTTGAACATTTTTTCAGGTGCTTCTCAGCCATTCAGTATTCCTCAGGTGAGAATTCTTTGTTTAGCTCTGAGCCCCATTTTTTTAATGGGGTTATTTGACTTTCTGGAGTTCACCTTCTTGAGTTCTTTATATATATTGGATATTAGTCCCCTATCTGATTTAGGATAGGTAAAGATCCTTTCCCAATCTGTTGGTGGCCTTTCTGACTTATTGATGGTGTCTTTTGCCTTACAGAAGCTTTGCAATTTTATGAGGTCCCATTTGTTGATTCTCTATCTTACAGCACAAACCATTGCTGTTCTATTCAGGAATTTTTCCCCTGTACCCTTATCTTCCAGGCTTTCCCCCACTTTCTCCTCTATAAGTTTCAGTGTCTCTGGTTTTATGTGGAGTTCCTTAATCCACTTAGATTTGACCTTAGTACAAGGAGATAGGAATGGATTGATTCCCATTCTTCTACATGATAACTGACAGTTGTGCCAGCACCATTTGTTGAAAATGCTGTATTTTTTCTACTGGATGGTTTTAGGTCCCTTGTCAAAGATCAAGTGACCATAGGTGTGTGGGTTCGTTTCTGGGTCTTCAATTCTATTCCATTGGTCTACTTGTCTGTCACTATACCAGTACCATGCAGTTTTTATCACAATTGCTCTGTAGTACAGCTTTAGGTCCAGCATGGTGATTCTACCAGAGGTTCTTTTATCCTTGAGAAGAGTTTTTGCTATCCAACATTTTTTGTTATTCCAGATGAATTTGGAGATTGCCCTTTCCAATTTGTTGAAGAATTGAGTTGGAATTTTGATGGGGATTGCATTGAATATGTAGATTGCTTTTGGCAAGATAGCCATTTTTACTATATTGATCCTACCAATCCATGAGCATGGGAGATCTTTCCATCTTCTGAGATCTCCTTTAATTTTTTTCTTTAGAGACTTGAAGTTCTTATCATACAGATCTTTTCACGTCCTTAGTTAGAGTCACGCCAAGATATTTTATACTATTTGTGACTATTGAGAAGGGTGTTGTTTCCCTAATTTCTTTCTCAGCCTGTTTATCCTTTGTGTACAGAAAAGCCATTGACTTGTTTGAGTTAATTTTATATCCAGATACTTCATAGAACCTGTTTATCAGGTTTAGGAATTCTCTGGTGGAATTTTTAGGGTCACATATATATACTATCATATCATCTGCAAAAAGTGATATTTTGACTTCTTCCTTTCCAATTTGTATCCCCTTGATCTTCTTTTGTTGTCGAATTGCTCTGGCTAGGACTTCAAGTACAATGTTGAATAGGTAGCGAGAAAGTGGGCAGCCTTGTCTAGTCCCTGATTTTAGTGGGATTGCTTCCAGCTTCTCACCATTTACTTTGATGTTGGCTACTGGTTTGCTGTAGATTGCTTTTATCATGTTTAGGTGTGGGCCTTGAATTCCTGATCTTTCCAAGACTTTTATCATGAATGGGTGTTGGATCTTGTCAAATGCTTTCTCCGAGTCTAAGGAGATGATCATGTGGTTTTTGTCTTTGAGTTTGTTTATATAATGGATTACGTTGATAGATTTCCGTATATTGTACCATCCCCGCATCCCTGGGATGAAGCCTACTTGGTCATGATGGATGTGTTCTTGGATTTGGTTTGCAAGGATTTTATTGAGTATTTTTGCATCGATATTCATAAGGGAAATTGGTCTGAAGTTCTCTATCTTTGTTGGGTCTTTCTGTGGTTTAGGTATCAGAGTAATTGTGGCTTCATAGAATGAGTTGGGTAGAGGACCTTCTGCTTCTATTTTGTGGAATAGTTTGTGAAGAACTGGAATTAGATCTTCTTTGAAGGTCTGATAGAACTCTGCACTAAACTCATCTGGTCCTGGCCTATTTTTGGTTGGGAGACTATTAATGACTACACTATTTCTTTAAGGGATATAGGACTGTTTAGATCATTAACCTGATCCTGGTTTAACTTTGGTACCTGGTATCTGTCCAGAAATTTGTGCATTTCATCCAGGTTCTCCAGTTCTGCTGAGTATAGCCTTTTGTAGAAGGACCTGGTGGTGTTTTGGATTTCTTCAGGATCTGTTGTTATGTCTTCCTTTTCATTTCTGATTTTTTTTTTTTAATTAGGATGCTGTCCCTGTGCCCTTTAGTGAGTCTGGCTAAGGGTTTATCTATTTTGTTGATTTTCTCAAAGAACCAGCTCCTCATTTGGTTGATTCTTTGAATAGTTCTTGTTTCCACTTGGTTAATTTCGCCCCTGAGTTTGATTATTTCCTGCTGTCTACTCTTCTTGGGTGAATTTGCTTCCTTTTGTTCTAGAGCTTTTAGATGTGTTGTCAAGCTGCTAGTGTGTGCTCTCTCTAGTTTCTTTTTGGAGGCACTCAGAGCTATGAATTTTCCTCTTAGAAATGCTTTCATTGTGTCCCATAAGTTTGGGTATGTTGTGGCTTCATTTTCATTAAACTCTAAAAAGTCTTTAATTTCTTTCTTTATTCCTTCCTTGACTGAGGTATCATTGAGAAGAGTGTTGTTCAGTTTCCATGTGAATGTTGGCTCTCTATTATTTATGTTGTTATTGAAAATCAGCCTTATTCCATGGTGATCTGATAGGGTGCATGGTACAATTTCAATATTTTTGTATCTGTTGAGGCCTGTTTTGTGACCAATTATATAGTCAATTTTGGAGAAGGTACCATGAGGTGCTGAGAATAAGGTATATCCTTTTGTTTTAGGATAAAATGTTCTGTAGATATCTGTTAAGTCCATTTGTTTCATAACTTCTGTTAGTTTCACTGTGTCCCTGTTTCGTTTCTGTTTCCATGATCTGTCTATTGATAAAAGTGGTGTGTTGAAGTCCCCCACTATTATTGTGTGAGGTGCAATGTGTGCTTTGAGCTTTACTAAAGTTTCTATAATGAATGTGGCTGCCCTTACATTTGGAGCATAGGTATTCAGAATTGAGAGTTCCTCTTGGAAGATTTTACCTTTGATGAGTATGAAGTGCCCCTCCTTGTCTTTTTTGATGACTTTGGGTTGAAAGTTGATTTTATTAGATATTAGAGTGGCTACTCCAGCTTGTTTCTTCAGACCATTTGCTTGGAAAATTGTTTTCCAGCCTTTCATTCTGAGGTAGTGTCTGTCTTTTACCCTGAGATGGGTTTCCTGTAAGCAGCAGAACGTTGGGTCCTGTTTGTGTAGCCAGTCTGTTAGTCTTATATCCTCTTTAATACCTCCAGACCATGCCCATATCCCCCCATTCCCTGGTATATTTTCTAATAGATTAGTTGCATTTTCTTAACATATACATTAAACCCTACACTAAATTGGACTGAGTGTTTGGGTCCCCTTTGGACTTACAAGTTGAGACCCTGGCTCTGGGAGCAGCATCATTATGAGGTAAAGTCTTTAGTGGCTTATGTCCTACCCCTCTTAGCACCCTCATAGAAGAGGTCCCAGGTATCTCCCTCCACCATATGAGGACACATAAGGAAATGCTTATGCATGAATCAGAAGGTCTTTACCAGACACCAAATCTTCCTTCTGCTACCTTGATCTGAGACCTTCTACCTTCAGAACTATGAGAAAAGCAAATTTATTGTTTCAAATACCCCATTTGAAGTATTCTATTGCAACACCCCACTCCAACTAAGACCTCCAGTGTGTCTCAAAGTTCTCCCCAAGTGATGTACCTTTTCTAACAAGGCATATATAACATGCAAAGATAGTCTCCCAGTCTATGATTGATATTTTTATTCTTTAGTAATTCTTTTTGTCTTACTTTCTTCCCCTCCTTTCTCCCATCCTCCCTCCCTTCCTTTTTTTTTGTCATAAAAAACTTAATTATTTATTCAGCTTTTGCTTAATTTTTTTGTTTTGTTTTGTTTTGTTTTTCAAGACAGGGTTTCTCTGTATAGCCCTGGCTGTCCTGGAACTCACTTTGTAGACCAGGCTGGCCTCAAACTCAGGAATCTGCCTGCCTCTGCCTCCCAAGTGCTGGGATTAAAGGCATGCACCACCACACCCAGCATAATTTCTGAGATTGGATCTCACTATGTAGGCTAGCCCAGGCTGGCCTGGAACTTGCAATCTTCCTGCATCTTCCTCCCAGATGTTGGGATGCTAGGCATGTACTACCACATCCAGCCAGAATTTCTGAAAATACCAGCCCCAACTCAAAACCTACAATCAGTTCAATGGACTGAAACTATATGAAATACGAATGGTGACCATTGGGCTGTAAGCAATAGATATCTATCTGAACCTTAGAGTGTGAGAGTGGGTGACCTCAGGGTGTAGCCTGAGAAAGTCAGAATAGAGGAGAGGTGCTAGGGGCCAGAGACAGAGAGACACTGGGCCTTTCTGCTTCTCTCAGGGCCAGTAGATTTCAGTGGAGGGCTTTTTTCTTCTGAATAGGGCAGGGTCTTCAAGATACAAGGACCCCCAAAGTTCTAGAAACCCCCTTGTTCTTCAACTCCATGAACCTGGAGCCCCTGAAAGAGGGAAAAATCAGATGGAGGCCCAAAGACACAGTCATCTTCCTGGCTTGGAGGTTGGGGCACAAAGGTCTCCTGGGGTCTTGAATGGAACCAGATGTTTTCATAAGATGTAGGGCTAGGGGTGAGGCCTTCCAAGAGGGGCTGAGTGGAGTTAGAGTGAATGTACTGCATTACTCCTGGGCTGGTGGGGCTCTCAAGCACCTGACCATAGAGGACCTGGTCACCAGTGCGAGAGGGAGGCTGGGACTGGTTGGAAATTTCTGTTGGATCTCCTTGGAGCACATAGGCCTGAACCAGGGCTGGAAGGCTACCATTCCCAGAACTTTCGGAATCCCAGTGGGTCGGTTTCTTTTTCTTTTTCTTTTTTTTTCCATTTTTATTAGGTATTTAGCTCATTTACATTTCCAATGCTATACCAAAAGTCCCCCATATCCACCCACCCCCACTCCCTGCCCACCCACTCCCCCTTTTTGGCCCTGGTGTTCCCCTGTACTGGGGCATATAAAGTTTGCAAGTCCAATGGGCCTCTCTTTCCAGTGATGGCCCACTAGGCCATCTTTTGATATATATTCAGCTAGAGTCAAGAGCTCCGGGGTACTGGTTAGTTCATAATGTTGTTCCACCTATAGGGTTGCAGATCCCTTTAGCTCCTTGGCTACTTTCTCTAGCTCCTCCATTGGGAGCCCTATGATCCATCCATTAGCTGACTATGAGCATCCACTTCTGTGTTTGCTAGGCCCCGGCATAGTCTCACAAGAGACAGCTACATCTGGGTCCTTTCATTAAAATCTTGCTAGTGTATGCAATGGTGTCAGCGTTTGGATGCTGATTATGGGGTGGATCCCTGGATATGGCAGTCTCTACATGGTCCATCCTTTCATCTCAGCTCCAAACTTTGTCTCTGTAACTTCTTCCATGGGTGTTTTGTTCCCAAATTTTAGGAGGGGCATAGTGTCCACACTTCAGTCTTCATTCTTCTTGAGTTTCATGTGTTTAGCAAATTGTATCTTATATTTTGGGTATCCTAGGTTTGGGGCTAATATCCACTTATCAGTGAGTACATATTGTGTGAGTTCCTTTGTGAATGTGTTACCTCACTCAGGATGATGCCCTCCAGGTCCATCCATTTGGCTAGGAATTTCATAAATTCATTCTTTTTAATAGCTGAGTAGTACTCCATTGTGTAGATGTACCACATTTTCTGAATCCATTCCTCTGTTGAGGGGCATCTAGGTTCTTTCCAGCTTCTGGCTATTATAAATAAGGCTGCTATGAACATAGTGGAGCATGTGTCCTTCTTACCAGTTGGGGCATCTTCTGGATATATGCCCAGGAGAGGTATTGCTGGATCCTCCGGTAGTACTGTGTCCAATTTTCTGAGGAACCGCCAGACTGATTTCCAGAGTGGTTGTACAAGCCTGCACTCCCACCAACAATGGAGGAGTGTTCCTCTTTCTCCACATCCACGCCAGCATCTGCTGTCACCTGAATTTTTGATCTTAGCCATTCTGACTGGTGTGAGGTGGAATCTCAGGGTTGTTTTGATTTGCATTTCCCTGATGATTAAGGATGTTGGACATTTTTTCAGGTGCTTCTCTGCCATTCGGTATTCCTCAGGTGAGAATTCTTTGTTCAGTTCTGAGCCCCATTTTTTTAATGGGGTTATTTGATTTTCTGAAGTCCACCTTCTTGAGTTCTTTATATATGTTGGATATTAGTCCCCTATCTGATTTAGGATAGGTGAAGATCCTTTCCCAATCTGTTGGTGGTCTTTTTGTCTTATTGACGGTGTCTTTTGCCTTGCAGAAACTTTGGAGTTTCATTAGGTCCCATTTGTCAATTCTCGATCTTACAGCACAAGCCATTGATGTTCTGTTCAGGAATTTTTCCCCTGTGCCCATATCTTCAAGGATTTTCCCCACTTTCTCCTCTATAAGTTTCAGTGTCTCTGGTTTTATGTGAAGTTCCTTGATCCACTTAGATTTGACCTTAGTACAAGGAGATAAGTATGGATCGATTCGCATTCTTCTACAGGATAACCGATAACAACCAGTTGTGCCAGCACCAATTGTTGAAAATGCTGTCTTTCTTCCACTGGATGGTTTTAGCTCCCTTGTCGAAGATCAAGTGACCATAGGTGTGTGGGTTCATTTCTGGGTCTTCAATTCTATTCCATTGGTCTACTTGTCTGTCTCTATACCAGTACCATGCAGTTTTTATCACAATTGCTCTGTAGTAAAGCTTTAGGTCTGGCATGGTGATTCCGCCAGAAGTTCTTTTATCCTTGAGAAGACTTTTTGCTATCCTAGGTTTTTTGTTATTCCAGAGAAATTTGCAAATTGCTCCTTCCAATTCGTTGAAGAATTGAGTTGGAATTTTGATGGGGATTGCATTGAATCTGTAGATTACTTTTGGCAAGATAGCCATTTTTACAATGTTGATCCTGCCAATCCATGAGCATGGGAGATCTTTCCATCTTCTGAGATCTTCCTTAATTTCTTTCTTCAGAGATTTGAAGTTTTTATCATACAGATCTTTCACTTTCTTAGTTAGAGTCACGCCAAGATATTTTATATTATTTGCGACTATTGAGAAGGATGTTGTTTCCCTAATTTCTTTCTCAGCCTGTTTATTCTTTGTATAGAGAAAGGCCATTGACTTGTTTGAGTTTATTTTATATCCAGCTACTTCACCGAAGCTGTTTATCAGGTTTAGGAGTTCTCTGGTAGAATTTTTAGGGTCACTTATATATACTATCATATCATCTGCCAAAAGTGATATTTTGACTTCCTCTTTTCCAATTTGTATCCCCTTGATCTCCTTTTGTTGTCGAATTGCGCTGGCTAATACTTCAAGTACTATGTTGAAAAGGTAGGGAGAAAGTGGGCAGCCTTGTCTAGTCCCTGATTTTAGTGGGATTGCTTCCAGCTTCTCTCCATTTACTTTGAAGTTGGCTACTGGTTTGCTGTAGATTGCTTTTATCATGTTTAGGTATGGGCCTTGAATTCCTGATCTTTCCAAAACTTTTATCATGAATGGGTGTTGGATCTTGTCAAATGCTTTTTCTGCATCTAACGAGATGATCATGTGGTTTTTGTCTTTGAGTTTGTTTATATAATGGATTACATTGATGGATTTTCGTATATTAAACCATCCCTGCATCCCTGGAATAAAACCTACTTGGTCAGGATGGATGATTGCTTTAATGTGTTCTTGGATTCGGTTAGTGAGAATTTTATTGAGGATTTTTGCATCGATATTCATAAGAGAAATTGGTCTGAAGTTCTCTATCTTTGTTGGGTCTTTCTGTGGTTTAGGTATCAGAGTAATAGTGGCTTCATAAAATGAGTTGGGTAGAGTACCTTCTACTTCTATTTTGTGAAATAGTTTGTGCAGAACTGGAATTAGATCTTCTTTGAAGGTCTGATAGAACTCTGCACTAAACCCATCTGGTCCTGGGCTTTTTTTGGTTGGGAGACTATTAATAACTGCTTCTATTTCTTTAGGTGATATGGGACTGTTTAGATGATCAACTTGATCCTGATTAAACTTTGGTACCTGGTATCTGTCCAGAAATTTGTCCATTTCGTCCAGGTTTTCCAGTTTTGTTGAGTATAGCCTTTTGTAGAAGGATCTGATGGTGTTTTGGATTTCTTCAGGATCTGTTGTTATGTCTCCCTTTTCATTTCTGATTTTGTTAATTAGGATTTTGTCCCTGTGCCCTTTAGTGAGTCTAGCTAAGGGTTTATCTATCTTGTTGATTTTCTCAAAGAACCAACTCCTCGTTTGGTTAATTCTTTGAATAGTTCTTTTTGTTTCCACTTGGTTGATTTCGCCCCTGAGTTTGATTATTTCCTGCTGTCTACTCCTCTTTGGTGAATTTGCTTCCTTTTGCTCTAGAGCTTTTAGATGTGTTGTCAAGCTGCTAGTGTGTGCTCTCTCTAGTTTCTTTTTGGAGGCACTCAGAGCTATTTGTTTTCCTCTTAGAAATGTTTTCATTGTGTCCCATAAGTTTGGGTATGTTGTGGCTTCATTTTCATTAAACTCTAAAAAGTCCTTAATTTCTTTCTTTATTCCTTCCTTGACCGAGGTATCATTGAGAAGAGTGTTGTTCAGTTTCCATGTGAATGTTGGCTCTCTATTATTTATGTTGTTATTGAAAATCAGCCTTATTCCATGGTGATCTGATAGGGTGCATGGTACAATTTCAATATTTTTGTATCTGTTGAGGCCTGTTTTGTGACCAATTATATAGTCAATTTTGGAGAAGGTACCATGAGGTGCTGAGAATAAGGTATATCCTTTTGTTTTAGGATAAAATGTTCTGTAGATATCTGTTAAGTCCATTTGTTTCATAACTTCTGTTAGTTTCACTGTGTCCCTGTTTCGTTTCTGTTTCCATGATCTGTCTATTGATAAAAGTGGTGTGTTGAAGTCCCCCACTATTATTGTGTGAGGTGCAATGTGTGCTTTGAGCTTTACTAAAGTTTCTATAATGAATGTGGCTGCCCTTGCATTTGGAGCATAGGTATTCAGAATTGAGAGTTCCTCTTGGAAGATTTTACCTTTGATGAGTATGAAGTGCCCCTCCTTGTCTTTTTTGATGACTTTGGGTTGAAAGTTGATTTTATTAGATATTAGAGTGGCTACTCCAGCTTGTTTCTTCAGACCATTTGCTTGGAAAATTGTTTTCCAGCCTTTCATTCTGAGGTAGTGTCTGTCTTTTACCCTGAGATGGGTTTCCTGTAAGCAGCAGAACGTTGGGTCCTGTTTGTGTAGCCAGTCTGTTAGTCTTATATCCTCTTTAATACCTCCAGACCATGCCCATATCCCCCCATTCCCTGGTATATTTTCTAATAGATTAGTTGCATTTTCTTAACATATACATTAAACCCTACACTAAATTGGACTGAGTGTTTGGGTCCCCTTTGGACTTACAAGTTGAGACCCTGGCTCTGGGAGCAGCATCATTATGAGGTAAAGTCTTTAGTGGCTTATGTCCTACCCCTCTTAGCACCCTCATAGAAGAGGTCCCAGGTATCTCCCTCCACCATATGAGGACACATAAGGAAATGCTTATGCATGAATCAGAAGGTCTTTACCAGACACCAAATCTTCCTTCTGCTACCTTGATCTGAGACCTTCTATCTTCAGAACTATGGGAAAAGCAAATTTATTGTTTCAAATACCCCATTTGAAGTATTCTATTGCAACACCCCACTCCAACTAAGACCTCCAGTGTGTCTCAAAGTTCTCCCCAAGTGATGTACCTTTTCTAACAAGGCATATATAACATGCAAAGATAGTCTCCCAGTCTATGATTGATATTTTTATTCTTTAGTAATTCTTTTTGTCTTACTTTCTTCCCCTCCTTTCTCCCATCCTCCCTCCCTTCCTTTTTTTTTGTCATAAAAAACTTAATTATTTATTCAGCTTTTGCTTAATTTTTTTGTTTTGTTTTGTTTTCAAGACAGGGTTTCTCTGTATAGCCCTGGCTGTCCTGGAACTCACTTTGTAGACCAGGCTGGCCTCGAACTCAGAAATCTGCCTGCCCCTGCCTCCCAAGTGCTGGGATTAAAGGCATGCACCACCACACCCAGCATAATTTTTGAGATTGGATCTCACTATGTAGTCTAGCCCAGGCTGGCCTGGAACTTGCAATCTTCCTGCATCTTCCTCCCAGATGTTGGGATACTAGGCATGTACCACCACATCCAGCCAGAATTTCTGAAAATACCAGCCCCAACTCAAAACCTACAGTCAGTTCAATGGACTGAAAATATATGAAATACGAATGGTGACCATTGGGCTGTAAGCAATAGATATCTATCTGAACCTTAGAGTGTGAGAGTGGGTGACCTCAGGGTGTAGCCTGAGAAGGTCAGAATAGAGGAGAGGTGCTAGGGGCCAGAGACAGAGAGACACTGGGCCTTTCTGCTTCTCTCAAGGCCAGTAGATTTCAGCGTAGGGCTCTTCTCTTCTGAATAGGGCAGAGTCTTCAAGATACAAGGACCCCCAAAGTTCTAGAAACCCCCTTGTTCTTCAACTCCATGGACCTGGAGCCCCTGAAAGAGGGAAAAATCAAATGGAGGCCCAAAGACACAGTCATCTTCCTGGCTTGGAGGTTGGGGCACAAAGGTCTCCTGGGGTCTTGAATGGAACCAGATGTTTTCATAAGATGTAGGGCTAGGGGTGAGGCCTCCCAAGAGGGGCTGAGTGGAGTTAGAGTGAATGTACTGCATTACTCCTGGGCTGGTGGGGCTCTCAAGCACCTGACCATAGAGGACCTGGTCACCAGTGCGAGAGGGAGGCTGGGACTGGTTGGAAATTTCTGTTGGATCTCCTTGGAGCACATAGGCCTGAACCAGGGCTGGAAGGCTACCATTCCCAGAACTTTCAGAATCCCAGTGGGTCGGTTTCTTGTCTTCCTCCAGTTCAGTGATCTTGGTGATTGATGGCAAGCTGGAGTCCCAGAAGGTGGGTAACTGGAAGGTTTCCTCTGTCATGATGGTGGGCAACCAGGAGCTCAGACTACTGTGGGCTGGGTCTGGCACATCTGACCAGAAGAAAATCTTTCCTCTGTGCTTGTAGCAGAGCCAGGTGATTACACGGGTAATGGACAAGAATACTAAGCAAAGTATGCCCAGGAAAATGTTTATGTCAGATGGATCTAGGGTCCTCAGGGTAAGGCCTGTACTGTTGGTGGACCCTGCTCGACTGGTGGCCATGAGGTAGACATGATACAAACTGGCAGGCTCCAGGTGCTTCAGGACAAAGTCATGGAGGGAGATGTTCAGGGTGAAGGAGAAGGAGTGGTCCCCAGCATAGGCCCAGAAGATGGTGTAGTGGGTGAGGGGTATCATCCCTAGCCTAGGGGCCTCAGGTACCCACTCCAGCTGTCCCCAGGTTGTGCCAACATGCTTTAGATGTAGCGCTGGAGCATGAGGAAGAGCTCTCTCTCCAGTGTAGGTGTAGACATTTATAGGGGGTCCCACGATGCCTGGGTATAGGGGAGCCACTGTGATTCTGTAGAGCTGAAAGGGATTTATGTTGTCCTTTAACAGAATTCCAGTGATGTTCCCATTAGGTTCTATCATCCAGGACTTATAGCTGTTATTGTAGCTGGGAGAACTCATTTCCCACTCAATGAGATAGCCCTGAGGCAGAAGGCTGGGGGCTCAGTCTACCCAGATGGTGTTAAGGTCTTGGGCCATGGCATGGAGTCCGGTCACAGCTGGACCTTTGTTCTCCAGGAAAACCACTGTAGTAGGTGAAGAGGTCCCTGCTTTGTTGTAGGCCACAAGGGTCACGTTCTGGGCCTCTGAGGGCAGGAGGAAGATACAGCTGAGCTGTGTGGTGTTGCAAAGGTGTATGTCCTGCCCTTGGTGATCTGAGGAACTCCAGGACAGCAGGTAGCCCTGGATCTGTCCACTGTCTTCCTGCAGGGGCGTTGGCTTCCAGAACAGCTGCACACTCACTATCCCTGGATCCAGTTGCTTCTTCTGACATCACGTGTCCAGTCTGATGGTGGGGGCCAGTGTCACTCACCAACATCCATGAGGTCGAGGTACAGCTTTGGGGACTCGCTGGACCCTAGCATATTCTCTGCTTGCACCCAGATGACCATATTCTGGTACAGGAGCAAGTTTTTGCGGGGGATGGAGCAGTTGTTCTGCCTCTTCTTTGACACACAGTCCGGGATGGTGTCCCCTTGGTACTGACAGTCGGCGCGGCTCCTGCCAACGGGCTGGGCTGAAGCCCTTTAGGATGAAGCTGGTGGGCAGGTGGGTCTCGGGGCCTGGCTCCCACTAGCAGACCAGGCTGTTGGTGGTGAGGTGCATGAGGCAGGAAAGGTTGGAGGGGCTGGCAGGGGGATAGCCTGCGTGAAGCTCAGCTCGATCCAGGAGTTGGACGCTGTCGTCCCATGGCACTAAGCAGAAGAGGAAGGCCTGGGTGTAGTTCAAGTGAGGCAGAGTGATGAGGGACTCCTGGGTCCCATCAGGCAGATGATGCTGTCTGTCCCCAGGTTGGATGGGCTCATCTTGCAGTCTCCATAGGATCTTTGGCTGTTGGTCCAGTTTGCTGCAGTTTGGGCTGATGGTGCAAGAGGCCAGGACAGGGTCCCCCAGATGGACAACAGGGGGTGAGATCTTGATGTGTCCACAGCTCTCCAGACCTGGGAAATCCTTAGGTGCCTTGGCACTCCCAAGGTGGTACTGAAGACCTGGAGGGTATCTGGTCCTCAGTCAATGCTGAAAGCCCAGAAACTGAACTATAGCCTTCTGTAAGAGGTAAGTGCTTTTAACTTCCGAGCCATATCACTAGCCCCAAAATAACTGTTTAAAGTTACATGTCTAGGCTTGGAGAGATTGCTCAGTGGTTAGGAGCATGCTCCTCTCACAGAGGACCTTATTCTCAGTACTAACATGGAGTGATTCACAATTGTCTGAACCTCCAGATCAGGAGGATACACATATATGCACACACACACACACACACACACACACACACACACACGCACACGCACACTCATACACACATGCGCATGTTCATGCACACAAACGCACACACATGCAATAAAAAACGAAAAGGGCTGTATCTAGAAAATGATGACTTCTGAAAAACAGAAAGACGTATTATAGACATTTTGAATACCCCACTGAGAAGTGGATAAACAATGATCTTCAAAATTTAGATGTCACAAAGGCAGAAAACAGCCTTATAAAATAAGCATCAAACATTCACCCTGGTCACAAGGGCTGTTCCTTTTTCCATAGCTCATAATCTTTTGCATCACCAGTACTGTTCAAAACAAATAATAGCTCAGTGCTGAGCCTGTGGCTCTTCTGAAACCTGCCAGTGACTGGTTTGTCATTAGTAAATCAGTTCCTTGTCTTGCTTTGATTTCTTAGCTTCAACTTAGAATGAGAGAGGAAAGAGAAAAGAGGTCTAGTAGAGCAAATTTTATACTCTCAACATGGCTTTAATATTTACAATATTAGAAACAAAATAAATTTAGGTCAAAGAAACCGTTTTCCTCCTCTGCCTCCTTTATATGGAACAGCAGATTTCTATACAGTATTTTGAAAACCAGAGCTGCCTAAATAAGATTTTAAAGTTATTTCTTGGTACTTGTTTAAGGAGTTTTGGATAGGGTCATATTTTGAACATATGTAGAGAGCAGCATTCCATAATTGATTTATTAACATATGAGGTCATGTTTATGATTTCTTTCTGAAATATTTAAAAGCAAAGTATAACTGCATAATCCTGTAAAATCTATTCATCACAAACCTGCTTCAAAAGTTCATAAAAAGCACAAAAAGAGCCAGCATATTGTATTTAGTTACGGTTGAAGTTTGTGCTCCGAAGGACAAATGAATACGATTTGTATTTGCTATGGGTCTGCCTGCGTTCTCTTCACAGCACAAGGCATCTCCAGAGAGTTTGCTAAATAAGTCCAAATGGCAGAGATTCAGAAATCTAGAAAAAATGCAAACATCACATTCTTCTCCCCATGGTGGACAAGACAGGAATGGTTAAGAAATCCTTTAGAAAATATTACGTTTTCAAGTGTTTTCAAAAGGCCATGGAATTCCTGAAAGCTAAATCTCTCCCCATCCGTCCATCTCCAGCTTTCCTGTCAATGACTGTGATCTCTAAGAATGTGATGCGCAGGCTTTGTTCTGCTAAGCCTTTCTAATTTAGGCTTCATGGATCCTTCAGGCTCACCCATTTCTTGTCATCCCCTGTCGATCTCAACAGTTACCAGAGAAAGCTAAGACCCTATGCTGGCTCAAAGATAGGCTAAATTGACTCCCTTGAGGGGCAGTGTCTCGGTTACCAGGAAGCTTTCTTCCTGGAAAAATTACTTCCAAAATGCATATATATGTGTATGTACGTGTATGTAGGTGTGTATATATACACACACACATGTTCACATGGAGGTGTAAGAGGGCAACATTGATTATTGCTCTTTAGGAGTCATTGTTCTGTGAGACAAGGTCTTCCTCACTGGGACCCAGAGGCAACTGACCCATTTAGTGTGGCTGGTTAGTGAGCCCCAGGCATCCACCTGCCTCTGCCTCCCCAGCTCAGAGATTACAAGCACATACCTGGAAATAATGGATCCTTAGGGATCAAACTCAGCTCATATGATTGTGTATCTTTGTGGTAGAACCATCTTTCCTATCTCTAAAATCATCTCTTAAAAAAAGTTTTAGTATCCTTACATTTTATGTGTATGAGTGTGTGTGTGTGTGTATGTGTGTGTGTGTGTGTGTGTGTGTGTGTAGCTGGAGTTATAGGCAGTTGTGACTGCCTGATGTGGGTGTCATGAGCCACACTCCAGTCTTCTGGATGGGCAGCAAGCACTCTCAATGGCTGAGCCATGTCTCTAGCCCTCTCTGAATGAGGTAGCCTATGCCTCTTGCATGACGTTTATTCCAAATAGTGTATCATGAACTTTCCTAGATTTATTTCTGAGCTAATTTTTTCCTGGTATTTCTGGGAAATTGTAGAACAAAATGAAAAGAAGGAAAAGGAGAAGGAGAAGGAGAAGAAGGATAAGAAGGAAAAGAAGAAGAGGGGAGGGAAGGAAGGAAGGAGGGAGGGAGGAAAGGAAGGAAGGAAGGAAGGAAGGAAGGAAGGAAGGAAGGAAGGAAGGAAGGAAGGAAGGAAGGAAGGAAGGAAGGAAAGAGATTGTGAGGAAAGGGTTAAGTATCAAGAAATAAGACTGATTAGTCAGAACTATGAGATCCAAAAACCAAGGTTGGTACTTTTAGAGACTTTTCCAGAGCTATGGGCTTTGATGGGTTTGTTCTCATTTTGGCAGGTCTACATACCAAATTTAATGGCCTGAATGGTGCTTGCAGCATGGAACCAGTTGAACTTAGCACTTGGCACCAGTTACCTCCATCACCAATTATGTCTGTACCAGGATGATATTCCTTTCTGTCTGTACAGATGAGAACCATCAGCCTCTCCATCACTTTTCTGCAATTTTCTACAAAGTTGAAAGTTCTTCAAAAACAGTGAGAGTGGAGACTCCAAAACACCAGATAATCCCTATCATATTAATCTTGTCAACTTGGTTGAGCCTGGAATCAAATAAGAGACACCGTTGGGAGGGTTTGGGTGGCCATTTCCTGGAAGCATGAACTAAGCGGGGTGGGGAAGCTCTCACCAGTTGACATTCTCACACATGTTCAGACATGGAAAGGCCTGAGTGACAAGGGCTGCTCACTTTGTCCGCTCAACTTTGTGTCTAGCTACTGAGTGCATGTATTGTTATTGCAGCTCCTGTCATCAGGCTACAGCTAAGACTGACCTTCCAACATTACCTAAATACCAGGTATTTCTGTGAATCCTGCAGGCCTCCAGCACCAGCTCAGGACAACTGAAGCACCCAGGTTCAGGGAGTGAGCGAGCAGGTGCTGGCTTTTCGGCCTCTTTGGCATGCACAAGGCTGTTTGTTATTGGGCAACTTACCCCACAGCATGTAAACCATTCTAAGGAATACCCATTTATAGCATATAGTCTTCTATTGTTTCGGCTACTGATTGTCTCTGCTCAGGAGGATCTGTTTGAACCTGGTTTTTCAATCTTACTTTGGTAACTTTTGACAGTAGCAAACCACCAGGGATTCAGGTGCCCAGCCGAAGGAATGGTAACAATCCAGTTCGTTTTCAACTCTTCTTCAGTTTTCTTTGTCAGAAAGAAATTCAAGGAAGTTCAACATTTTAGCTAAGACTGTATCTCTTTGAGAAGGTAGAATTGATTTCAAAACAATTTCTAACCCCAAAGCACATTTCTCTTCATCCCCCCTCTATGAAAACAGAGTTGATGATATTTAGTTTCTTACACGTGATGTGACACTTTAAGATGTTTGGTGTCATTATGAAAAGGAAAACAAATAAGATTCCAAAGGTTTTGAAAAGTGATAAATGCCTTCACTCAAATCCCTCACACTGAAGACTTCATCACACAAGCAATAGCAAAGCTTCCCTTAGGTGTGGGCATTGTAGCTCCACATAAACCAGCCATCTTTCTATGCTATTTTCTAGTTCTCAGTCTTTAGCAGAACAGAGTTTTAGAGGGGTCAGAGAGGGCTAACATGGAATCATATTTTTATATTTTTGCCCTGATGTATAAATAATTTTTCTCTGGAGATGT
This sequence comes from Mus musculus, assembly GCF_000001635.26. Classification (NCBI taxonomy): domain Eukaryota; kingdom Metazoa; phylum Chordata; class Mammalia; order Rodentia; family Muridae; genus Mus; species Mus musculus. The sequence goes on along the minus strand of NC_000085.6, from coordinate 60,075,438 downwards.
GAAGTCAGATGCCCCATTCCAGGGGCTGGTTTGGGAAGATTCTGATGGTGACAATCCAGTAGCAATGAGTTATAGGCACCCAGATCTTGGTTTCTAAATACCAAGTCCCCTGGGAGACAAACAAAGGCTCTAGTGATGCCTCCTGTGAGGGACAGATCAGAGAGCCCTGGAAGGGCTCAGAGATCAAGCAAACATGTCAACAAGATTCTGGAACTGGTTAAAGACATTCCCGTGGCCAAATCTGAGACAACTTAAGCAACCGAAAGAATAATGGCAGCTGTGAGTCACAGCTCAGTGAATCCATGAGTCCGTGGTGTTACAAACAACAGAAGGGCACTTGAAAAACCTGGAGTTGTCAGTGGCAAAAAGAGAAGGGAAAGATTATTCTTGTTAAAAATGGCAACCAGTGAGTGCTGAAGGAAGGGTGGACTGGGGAGGGTGTCCACAGCATTCCTGTGTGGTTGAACAGTCCCTTTAACCACCAAAGTAAAGACAGAATAGGCGTGAGTCTGTGTGTCTACATTTGGAGTGCTAGGATGATAGCTCAGTGCAAGAACACTTGCACTGAGTTTGATTCTAGTGTCACAAGCACTAATTAAGCAAACCATGTATCTACTAGGATTTTATGCAAGCATTTCTAGGTTTTCCTGATAATAGAGACTTGAAGCTCATTCTGTACCTTAGCTGCACATATCTTTTGTGCCCACCAGGCTCCATGTCCAGTAGTGTGCAGGCATAAGTAGTTTAACTGTATTTAATTTTTTTCTTATTCATTGAGAGTTTCATGCTTGCGTTTAACACATCTTGATTATGTCTTCATCTCTGACTCCTCAAGCCCTCCATCCTCCTCTCAAATTCATGTCCCCGTCTTTTAGTTTCTGTTTTTTTTTGTTTGTTTGTTTTTCGAGATAGGGTCTCTCTGTATAGCCCTGGCTGTCCTGGAACTCACTTTGTAGACCAGGCTGGCCTCTAACTCAGAAATCTGCCTGCCTCTGCCTCCTGAGTGCTGTGATTAAAGGCATGTGCCACCACACCCGGCTGGCTTCTAGTCTCTTAAATATGTCACCTGCTGGGTCCAGTTAATGTTGCACACATGCACATATGCACATGGGTCTGGAGTTGATCCGGTGTCCATTCTCCAACAACTCTTGACTGTACTCTTTCACAACAAGCCTCTGGGGTGCCTCTGGATCTTAGAGTTTTTCTAAACCCCTCTTCTACCATGGTCCCTGAGCATGAGGGAAGTGGCTTTGTTGTTGATGTCTCATTTGGAGATGGACACTCCATAGACCCCCATTCTTTGCCCTTTGACCTGTTGTGGATCTCTGCAATGACCTTAGTGTTTTCAGAAAGAAGTTTCTCCAGCTAGGGCTGAGAGCTGTAGGAATGCGCTCAGTGTGAGGGTGTCAGGATAACTACTTAGAAGGCAGAAGGATGGTGTATCAATTTATCAAAATGGTAGTTTAATTATGCATCTACTGTTGCAATTTTGAAATATATTTCATGCTGAAATAAATTATTCATATCTGCCTGTGCATACTTTGTTTCTTTCCTCTGGATAAATATTGAGAAACAGGATGCCTAACTCAAAAGACAGTTTTAGTATCCATTTTCCAGTTTTCGTGCAGATTTCCCAGAAATGACTGATACCTCCCTCTGCAGCAAGTGCTTATGACTTGTGATTTATTTATAGTAGCCATCGGGCTAATTGCTATCCATTGGGCACTTGCACCTTGCCCCACTGCACATAGAGGAGTCTTCCCATGGTCCCCATCAGCAACTTTTCAATGCTGCCAATATTTTTCCATACAAACAAAGCACCCCGAGGCTCCAGGGGCCCAGTCATTCAGAATTACAATAGGGAACAAAGTGTGCTGGAATGTGAAGTCATTTCCTCCACTCTCTGGAGCCCATTCTCTTTTTACTTGGCTGAGCAACCTCTCACATGGTGGTGGAAGCAGGGCCTCATTTCCTGTGACTTGGTGTCTCTCCATGTTTAATTTTCACAAATGACAACTCACCCTTTACTCAAGGGAAGGGAGTGACCTGCTCTCTCATCCTGCTTGGATCTTATTTCCTGTAAACTTGGCTGGGTCCATCTCTGCCTCCCTACTCCAACAGTGCATATGCAAATACACATGTGTACTTTCACTCCATGGGAGCACATGTATGTGCAACCACACATCTTATACTTCCGAGTCTAATCCAAAACCACATGTTTTTGTCTCTTCCATACCATTATCTTAGGAAAGGCCCTAGTTCTTCAAAGCAAACTTACGTTTAGTTATCTGCTTAGTCTAGTAATATAATATCTTGATACCAATATTTCAACATGACTATCAACAACCTTGCATCATGTTAAATTCCCTGCTGCTATTTTATGTTCTTAGCCTTTCTACAACTGCGGGTATATGTTCAAAACTTATATTCTTTATTTCTGCCTGATATGTTATCAATTTTGTACACAGTTTTGTCACTTTGTTTCCATATATATTTAAATTTAGTATTGTTTCCATTTTTCCTTAACTTTACGTTTAAACACATAAGGCATAAACATTATTCAAAATTGAAAACAATGATGAATAGAAGTCTTATTTCTTTTTCCCTTTTAGTTTTTATCACTTGACTCTCATAAATAGGCACTTTTATTGTGTTGCCTTTTCATTTGGGAGGTTGGAGGAAATTTTATTTCTCCTTCTGTCTTGCCTGTGATACTTTACACACACGCTTCATTAAGTATAGTTTTGCTTTCTCAGTTTGCACTCTTTTCCCCTACAGCATACACCCCAACTCTATCATCCATCAGTTTGTGTAAAAAGCCTCATCCTTTAATCTTTCCTCCTCTCCCAGTTATGTGTTTGTTCTTACACATTACATTTAAAGCTCTCTTATTTGAAGTTTATTTTGTGCATTGTGTGAGGACAAAGAAGATTGCAAATTAGCTTTAAGACTATTAGTTGCGGGCTGGTAAGATGGCTCAGTGGGTAAGAGCACCTGACTGCTTTTCCGAAGGTCCAAAGTTCAAATCCCAGCAACCACATGGTGGCTCACAACCACCCGTAATGAGATCTGACTCCCTCTTCTGGAATGTCTGAAGACAGCTACAGTGTACTTACATGTAATAAATAAGTAAATCTTTAAAAAAAAAAAGACTATTAGTTGCTTGGCTTGTGGTTTCTTTTTGGAAATTTCTAGAACATGTGACTTCTAAAATACAAGTACTATTAGCCACACTGATGGCAACATTGTCTGAGAACCTTAGTCTGGGTGTCTTGCTACTAAACTGGCCCATACAGCAGAGCAATGTTTGGAATCCTCAGTCTGCATTAGTCTTGGAAGGAAGGTGTGGGTCTGGGCTACTCGAATCACAAGTGCACGGGGATTTCTTCAAGAGTTGCTGTTAGGGCTGAACTGAGGTTCAGTTGGCAGAATGTTTGCTTAAGATGCATAAGCTATGCTTATTGATTCTAAGCATATGGATTCCATAGCATAAAGGTGGCATAGTAGCAAGCACCTGTAACTCCAGGCCTTGGGAGTTGGTAGCAAGAGGATCAGGGGCTCAAGGCTATCCTTGGCTATACAAGTTTGAAGTCAGTTGAGGCTCATGAGAATCTGCCTAAAAACAAAAATAAATAGAGAGAGAAAGAAAAAAGCAAGAAAGCAAGAAAGAAGGAAGGAAGGAAGGAAAGGAAGAAGGAAAGACAAGTAATTTCTTTTGGAAAGAATGGGTGGGAGATCCAGCTAGCAGGGATGAATGGTAGAAATACTCTCTAGCAAGCAAATGAAACAGGTAACAGAGGAGTCAGCGATGAGGAAAGAGTGAATGACCAGGGTTGCCTTCTGAGGACAGCTGTTCTCTCCATCAAAGGCCAGAGCGAAAGAGCTTCGTGGCTACAAAAAGAAGCTCCCATAAAGGACCAGAATGCTAAAGATTAGAGTTGGGCTGGAAGCATCAGTAGAGGTATGCCAGGGCAGGAAGTGGGAGTGGGTTGGTTGGGGAGCAGGGGGAGGGTATAGGGGACTTTCAGAGAGGAAACTAGGAAAGAGGATAGTATTTGAAATGTAAATGAAGAAAATATCTAATAAAACATATTTTAAAGATTAAAAAAAAGCCACCTTAGAGAAGGTAGAGCTGGTGGTCATAGTTTGTTGCTGCCTGCCAGGAGAACTCATATTCACACACATTCTATAGTCTGCACCAAGTGCTTTGGATTTAGCTCAGCATGGAATGTGAGCTGTGTTCTTCAAATTCAGAGGTGGAAGAAGAAACTCAGCCATCTCAGAGAGTTTTATGGATAAGCCCCAAGAGCATTAAAGAATGTATTGCATAGAAACAAACACAACTTATAAGGATTTAGAGAGATTTCTGACATAGACCATAAAATCTGGCTCAGGGAAACATCCATGAGTTAAGAGCATTGCTTGATGTAAGAAATGACTAATTCCACCGAGTTACCACTGTACTTGAGAGCAGAGGAAGTTAGTGCTTGGCTTTATAATGTCACTATTACCATTTACACAATTCCCCTTCCCCGGTTGTGGCAGATTCTTCTAACCTCAGGTTGCAGAGACAGCTCAGAGAATTTGCTCTGGCTGCATATTCAGAAGTCAAACTCCCAAACTGACCACCTGAAAGAAAAGCAATGCAATGTCTTACCCCTTAGACTCCTTTGTTCTGGCCATCAAAGCCAAAACGTTGTGGAAATAGGCAAAGTCCCATTCTGACTATACAGAATGATCCCTGGGATTCACTGGCCAACTAGTCTAGTTAATGGGTGAACTTCTGGATCAGAGAGAGTCACTGCCTCAAAAAATAAGGTGGAGGGAAAATAAAGAAGACATGTGAATCAACCTTTGGCACATGCTCATATACACCCACATGTGTACACACACTTGAACACGCTCATTCATAAACCACACACACATATCCATTTTAGCATAATAAATGAATAAATGTCTTTCAAGTAGCTAATAATTAAAGTAGTGTTAAATTTATTAAACCTTGACAATGTAATTGTAGGAATACATAAAATGAGTTCTGAAACAAGAGCCTATAAACTTCTTTAGCAGGAAAAACATTTAAAAATCTATACAGAACCAAAATACATACATAGACACATACATACATACAATGACACATATATACATAGACACATACATACATACATACATACAATGACACATATATACATAGACACATACATACATACAATGACACATATATACATAGACACATACATACATACAATGACACATATATACACACAATGACACATATATACATAGACACATACATACATACATACAATGACACATATATACATAGACACATATATACATACAATGAGTGCATCTATTTAATGTGTGTGTACATTCACACATGTATTACTTTTAAATAGTTATCTCTTATATTGCTAAGTAGGAAAATTATTTTAAAGTTATGGAGATGAGTTTGTACTCTTGTACTGATAGCCATGAAAGATGTGGAGACAGATCAATGCAGTGTCTCTTCCCCACAGATATTCATTACAAATATAGCTAACATTGACGTCTGCTGGGATAAAATTTCATGTTGGTCTTCTTAATAAACACAAGAAAAATCAATCTTTCTATGGGATTCCAAACTGACAGCCATGAGACATGCATCTCTTTCTCATCAGCATGCAAACTCTTTCAATCCGTTTTCAGCAGACAGCTCAATTCTGAATGGCTGCTCTTTGGTCTGTCAAAGGCATGCCTGGGACTCACATGACTGATGGAGGTGCCCAGGGGATGTTCCAGTAGGTCCTTTATGCTCTATCCTGATGACAAGGTGGAGTATCAGTCAGAAATGCAGATATGCCTCTGAGAGCGGTCTTCCTTATCAGCAATGTGTCTGCTTTCCTAAACACTGTCTGCAGTTAGAACCCTCACTAACTAGATCTTATCTAGATATCTAGATCTAGATCTTGAATTGAATATCTCATTGGCAAAATTTATCACCTCATCAATGTTAATATTTTAGTACTGGGAAGTTTGTCCTTCCTGAAGAAATGCACACTGCTATTAGCCAGATCCCGAGAAGTACATGTCTTGCTGTTTTTTGTTTGTTTGTTTGGTTGGTTTTTTTTTTTTTTTTTTTTTTACTTTTCTCCTTAGCTACCAGGAAGCTCAGAACTGGGTTTACTGTTCAAAGAAGGCATCTCAGTAATGTTTCTGGCATCACTGTTTTATGTCTTATATAATTTATGACCTTGCCTAATTTAATTTAAGTTTATTGTGACTGGAGATTGTTATAATTTTAAAACACTGAAGTGCAGTTCTTGCCTACCATGTGAAAAGCTGTGGGTTCAGACCTCAGCACCATAAAACAAAACATGAAGCAAACATTGAGATGAAAAAGATATCATAGACATTCTCAAATTGGTCCTTGAGCTTGGTATTCAAAGAAACTAGATAGTTTCTAGAATATTCTACCAGATAAGATTACAACTCTTCCCTTGTCTCCTCTGTCCTCTTCCTGCTTGAATTGAATCTAGGTCCTCAGGCTTACTTAAGGGTCCTTAAGTAAGTAAGTAAGACATGGTCACAGACCAATGTGATCTGGGTAATTCTTCAGTCCAGTGTTCCTTCTTCACAGGTGACTCCAGGCCTGTGTCAAGTTGACAACTAAAACTAAAGATGACACCAAGCAAATGCTATAGTTTGAGGCAGGGTCTCACTAAGTTGCCCAGGTTATCCTTGAACTCCCTCTGTACTGGAGACTGCCTTTGAACTTTTAATCCTTTAGCCTCAGACTCCTGAGTAGCTACGATTACCAGCCTTTCTTGAGTGTCTTAAAACTGATCTCAAATACACTGAACTTGTAAACAACAATAGTGATAATGATTCTGATGCTCAGACAATTACAGCTGTCATGTTTTGACAGCCATTTTGTAAGATTTACTTCAAGTAGCCAAATAGGCCAGTTGCAGAGTGAGAAGCTCTTAATCAGTCTTATCGAGGTTGCCCCAAGTTCACCAACTCACAAGAGACCAACACTGAGTACTAGGAGATATGGTAACCATCCCTTACTTTATGAACTTCTACAAGCAGTCAAAATCATTTTGCAATATTGTTTTCCCCGGGGAAATGTGAAAAAGTCTATTCAGCAACAGAACAAGGAAACCATTGCATTCAAATGTAGCTTAGTGACTGATACATTTATTTTACTTAGAGGAACATTGGTGAGAGGTTACTTGCTGAACCATGGTTGACTCAAAGGCAGTGGCCTCATGAGTATCCCGTCTCAGTGGGTGAGGACACTTGAAGCTGCTTCTCTAGAGCTGGCTCTTTGCACTGCTTGCCAATCAATCCAGTCTCTCAGAATCTGACACTTCTTTTATATATCCTTGGGGGAGGAGCCTTGGGAATCCTGTAAGTTTAAAACTTCCTGGGCCTTGTGAGTTGTGTGTGGGCTTTAAAGTAGGGAATGTTTCAGTGTGGAAGACATAGATACACAAAGACCAGCAGTGTAGCAAGAAGGTTGAGAGGAAAGGTGAGCCTGATCTGGGTTAAGGATCTTCTGCTACTGATCTGACCTGGGAGACTGGACACTGACTTCATTTGTTGTGCTTGCTTCCTTTCTTTTCTCTGAGTGGACCTCACCCTATGGCTCCTCTAAGGATTTCAGAGGAGGTGTGCGCATGTCTCAGCCTAGGGCTGAGAACAGAATGGCTGAGTGATTCAGCAGGACTGCTGCTGAGAGGGTCTGAAGACAGTAATAGGGTCTTTCAGGAGCCACATCCAAAAATTACAATTAGAAAGGTAACTATTGAGCAAAGGTATTTCAAACCACAGGAAACGACATCTCAGTGTATCTCAACGTGAGGAATCTCCCCATTTCCTGAGCTCTAGTCCACAGACAAGGCCTGAGGAGAAGTGCTCTGTCCAAGAACCCACTTACTTTTCTTACCTCAGCCACAGGTTAAGGTGTCAAAGCCTTAGTGGGACCCAATGTTCTTTTCTTTTTCTTTCTTAGATGTTTTCTTCATTTACATTTCAAATGCTATCCCAAAAGTCTCCTATACCCTCCCCCCACCCTGCTCCCCTACCCACTCACTGCCACTTCTTGGCCCTGGCATTCTCCTGTACTGGGGCATATAAAGTTTGTTAGACCAAGGGGCCCTCTCTTCCCAATGATGGCCAAGTAGGCCATCTTCTGCTACATTTGCAGCAAGAGACACGAGCTCTGGGGGTACTGATTAGTTCATATTGTTGTTCCACCTATAGGGTTGCAGACCCCTTCAGCTCTTGGGTACTTTCTCTAGCTCCTACATTGGGGGCCCAATGGGGGTCATTCTATAGATGACTGTGAGCATCCACTTCTGTATTTGCCAGGCACTGGCAAAGCCTCACAGGAGACAGCTATATCAGGGTCCTTTCAGCAAAATGTTGCTGGCATACACAATAGTGTCTGCGTTTAGTGGCTGATTATGGGATGGATCCCCGGGTGGGGCAGTCTCTGAATGATCCATTCTTTCATCTTAGCTCCAAACGTTGTCTCTGCAACTCTCGTTGTCTCTGCAACTCTGCAACTCTTTCCATGGATATTTTATTCCCTATTCTAGGAAGGAATGAAGTGTCCATGCATTGATCTTCCTTCTTTTATAGCACAAACTTCCTGTTGGCTGGAGCAGAAGTTCAGCATACATCTCATATACCACCCTCCTAGTCATGTTTGTAGTAAGACTGTAGAGAAGATTGTTTTTGTTGTTGTTGTTTTTGTTTGTTTGTTTGTTTGGTTGGTTGGTTGGTTTTTCAAGACAGGGTTTCTCTGTGTAGCCCTGGCTGTCCTGAAACTCACTCTGTAGACCAGGCTGGTCTCGAACTCAGAAATTCGCCTGCCTCTGCCTCCCAAATGCTGGGATTAAAGGCGTATGCCACCACTGTTTTAAAACAAAAGATTGTTTTAAAAGGGAGAGCATAAAAGTATTTCAGTTTTGTGCATTTTATAACAGCAGATAACCATCCCCCCTAGCTTTTACACCACTGTGTCTCTGCGTGCTGTCCTATGTGTGTCCTTGTGTCTTACTGTAAGTTGCATCATATTATGTTTTATGAATATGGGAATGCTAGAGTAACTGTTTACAGTTGGCAATGAACTGGTGTTGAATTACCTAAACTGTCAAAGCAAACTGTTAATACTATCTATTTCAAGGTCCTGAACTGGCTCACTATTGGAGGAAATTTTACAAATGCAATCATTGGTGTTTGAAAAAAGTCTTTCAAATTAAGCACTTAAATAAGTTATGTCCTGAGAAAGAGGAAAGTGACGATTTTGTTAATTTAGAAAGCCATATGACTTGTGCTTAAAGAGTGCTTGCCTTGTACCCACAAGCACTGGATTTGGTACCTGATGTTCACATAAAACCAAAGCACTGTGGTGCACACCTGTCATCTCAGCATTGGGGAAGGGGAGACAGAGGGTCCCCAGGGCTCAAGGTTCAGAGACTTTAACTCAAAGGATAAGGTGGGGAAGGGACTGAGGAATATACCCAATGCTAGTACATGCTGTGCAGTGACACACACATGAACATGTGCAGACAAATACACACATGCGCACCTCTACAGGCAAGAATAAAAAATGGCACACACCTGCTTGATAGTGAGAGATAGAAGAAGAAAAATAGCTGGTTTAAAAATAATAGCAGCAGCAACTGCATCAGCCAGCAATAGCGTGTGACTTCTTTGCAAATCCAAGAGCAAGAACCAGACTTCAGGAAAACAGTGATGTGTGTTTTGGTACAGAAATAAGTCATAGGTTTTTCTTCTTTCAGTGAAATACTAGGCAAATAGAGCATTTATATGCTTCCTTTCACTAAAATGCTATTGAAAATGAATATGAACCTAGTGGGAATTTAAGCATTGCATATTGTCTAGCTGACAGAGTCATTTGTAAAAGCTGGGATATTTTATACCCCATTGGGGCTTCATTAGGAATTGTAAAGAGCACTGGCAGCTGCAGTAGAAAAACTGCGTTCTTCCTCCCACAATGACTTTCCCTTGCCTTTTATGAGGGCCTTTAAAACTCATTTAAGTCGCACCAATGTTAATCATAAAGATAGATACCAATGACCCTGGAAGGACTGGATCCCTTGCACCTTTCTGCTCCCCCCTCAATTTTTTTTTTTTGGATAACCATAGGCAGTTAGTTATAGATTTCTTCTCTTGAAAGGCCATGGAAAGAGACTCTCTTCAATTGGGGGAGGGCACTAAGGGGACTGAAAACCTCAAGACATCTGCACTCAGAGGATTTCAGCTGACTTAGACCAATAAAAAAAAAAAGAACGAAAATGCTGACAAATGGTATCTTTGCATGGGAGATATTAACACTCCGACCACGGGGGTGCAAACCTGAACAGATGGCACCTCGGAGTAGAAGGCTCACATTGACTGTTGCTGCTCATGTTTTTTTGTAAATGTTTATTTTAAATTTGGTGCTAAGAACAGGGGGGGAAATGAAAAGAAAATAGAAAGTGTGATAATGGCACCACCCAGGGCCGTACTTGCTTTAGTTTCCTTTTAAGAACACCATCAAGGCATTTCTAATACAGACTGGCTTCTCAACCCTTCCTGTTCTAATGTTCTCCAGGGAACCAAGGATGGAGATATTATGGAGCAGCCAGGTCATGTGTTAGGTCACATGATAACTAAGGTCTGTGTCAAAGTGAGACCTTTGACCATCAGAGTGGAAACCTCAGGCTGGTCTCTCTGGGGCTTAAGTTCTGTGGATATCATCATCCAGCACTTTATGGAACAGCACTTAAGACTCAGGGAGAGACAGAAATCTTAGTGTGTCACTATGACTATTTATTTATGAAGGACAACAGGTTGGCAATGGCATGCCTTAACTACCAGTTAATAGTTTAGCTGTTAATTTGTGAGCTGTGTCACTGTCAGGTAATGTTTGTGGTCACTTAGGATGTACACATTGCACCCATCTGGTGATGTCACATAATATGTTTTTTTGTTTGTTTGTTTGTTTTGTTTTGTTTTGTTTTTTTTGGTTGTATTGCTCCCAAAACAAGTATTTTGGGAGCTTGATTTTTATCTTGACATATGCACACGTCTGAGCTTCTCAAGAAAAATCTTGCAGGTTCTTTGTGTGCGGACTGTCTTATGTTTTCTACACCCCCTGATTTTACTAAATGCCAAATTAAATGTGTGTCGACTGGACTTTCCAACCAAGAAAAAAAAAAAAACAAGTGTAGAAAGATCATAAGCTGATACTTTGTAATAAAAAAAAAACTGAGAAGAAGGCTTGGAATATGACTATTGGTAAACTTGAGGTTGGATCCCCCAAATGAGGAGGGGGGAAGCTGGAGTGGTAGCATATACTACAATCCTAATACTAGGGAGGCAGAGATAGGAGGATCCCTGTTCTTTGCTAGTCACCTTGTCTAGAAAAATTTGGGAGCTCCAGGTTCAGGGAGAGGCCCTGTCCCAAAAAATAAGATGAAGAGATATTGAGGAAGACATCTGACAGGGAATTCTGGTCTCTCTACATATGCATAGAACACGTATATGCCCATACACACCACGAAGAACAAATGTTCAGGAAATAAAATGCTTAATAAATCACCTTATATAATATTAAATAAATGACCTCAACTTGTGGTCAATAAGTTCTGAGTGTCTTCTGACACACACTGAGTGCTAGTTACTACTGGGCTCCTCCTGTCTATAGACTATGGTATTGAACTGTGTTGCTATTCTTCACTCTTCTTTGTGTTGAACACAGGAAATCATTGCACAGCCCAGTCTACCCTCAGACTCAAGGCACTGGGACAAATGGACACTGTGTCTTCTATATTGAAACTGTATTGGGCAACTCAGCATCTTTGGGAGGCCCAGACAATGTGCCAAGAGGTCAAGAAGCCACAAACAAGACTCAAATGACGATACAGAGCCCAGATGCTAGATAGCACAATGGCTGTCACAAAGACAGACACCACCAGTGAACTGAATTGAGGTACCTCTGGAACCCTGCCATGGCCACCTCTGGGACTTAGATGTGTCTGCTACTGATCCAAGTCTGTCCTGTAACATATTTTGATGGAGAATGAACCATATATTCTGCTTGAAGTACAGGGGAAGCTGCAATTAGGGATTTGGCGTAGAAGAACACTTGAGATGTATCTGTCTAAATAGGTGATGTCTTCCAAGGACATGAAGGAATTGCAATACTGCCTAGCTAGGAGTGATGATGAATACCCAACTGCTCACACTTCATTAAATCCAGGCTCTCTTGGGACCTGATGTCCTCTAGCTTCCTTGAAGTTCACCCTTTAAGACACCACTTATATTTGGAAGAACCAACCTACCTCCTGGCATCGTCATTGTCCCATGTGTGCCTTGAGGAGAGCATTCATGTCTTCCTGCTGCCATAGTTTTTGATGCCTAGACTCTTGTACTTAATCGACTGATTGACAAAAATTCGTCTCCTTAGATTCTGGTGTCTGAATAGGTTAGAAAGGGTAGATGGAGCACCGTGGGAAGTCCAGCTGCTTAAACTTTGTGACCATAGGCTTAGGGCATCTCCAAGCCCTAGAAACTATGACAAGCAAGTCTGTTCATGGACATCTGGGAATGACTTCAGGGACAATACCCCTAATGTCCACCCACCATTAATCTTCTTAAGAGGACTCAAAAGCCCTGGAAAAATTCTCTTAGGGAGATGGCATGCTTAAAGGGGTTATGCCTGCCAGTTCTTTGAAGAATGCCTCAAAATCCCACTGGAGGCTCTTTCTCTGGAAGAGATTTTAGTATTCATTTCCATCTTCATATGTGTCTTCAGAAGATAAAAAAAAATGTTACTGCACTTGTGCTTTTAGCAAATGTAATACATGGAGCCAGTGGAAGGAACATAATAAGCCTTGAAACAAATTCTGTAGTCAACTTTGACTATGAGTTGTGCATCTTGGATGGTTGCTAGTCTCTCTGAACGTGGCCTTCTCATGGATAGAGTGCATCTTCTACTTCTGAGAGAGAACCATCCCATAGATAGAGCACACCTCCAATTTCTGAGACAGAGAACAACGCATCAACTGGTAGTATAAGTGGCTTTATAAGAAAAGGAAGAGAGACCTGAGATAAAACCACCATCTTTGTCTTGTTGAGAGACGCTGAGTTCTAATACAGGAATAAGACCTTTATCAGGTGCCAAGCAGATCATGCTACCATGCTTCTGGGCTTCCCCGTCTCCAGTATTAAGAGCCAAGTAAACATCTATTCTCTCAATGATCTAGTCACAGCAAAATAAAAAAAGAGATAGTTCTGGGGTCCACCAGGGTTTGCTGTGAAGACAACCTATGGTTTTTAATGGTACCTATCAGAAGATCCAGTAATATCTATTTCTTCCTTCTTAATGAACCATGGTGTCCAAGAAAAGAGCACTTAGTGTGGCCAAGTCTTCCTCTTGGCTGGGGAAGATCTTCCAAGTGCAGAAAGAATCTACATTCATCACTAGGGACACACCCCTCATCTGGATCCTGTCTGCAGAACCAACATCTCCCAACTCTGGCTGTAATCTAGAAGGAAAGCCTTGTTTTGTACATAAGCAATTGCAACAACCTTTGACAATAACTCTTCACATTTGTTTTTGAGAAATGAATACAGAACACATTACATTAACTGAAGAGATTAGGTTTTGAATTATTTAATTTGCTCTTAAAGAAATTCTTAGCAGTGATCCCAAGCATTCTGTAATGCACTTTCAATATAAGTGGGATGATCTGTCAAAAACTTTCAGAGATGGTGTTTCATTTTCAAAGCCAAGTCTACATTTCAAAACATCTTTAAAGAGTTATGTTGTGGTTTAGATAATTGGAGAATCTTTAGAGTTGGAAGGGCCCCTTGTGCTCTGGTAATTTCCAAGTCCATGGTGATTCTCAGCTCCTATCTCTGTGTACTTTCTGGGATGCCCAAGTCTCTTTTCCACATCCAGTTGTTGCTAGAGTGGATCAGTAAACCAGCTGCGTCATCACCATTTGAAATTTTTAGAAATGGGAAATTTCAGGACCCAATTCAGGCCAAGCGGTGGAGAATCTGTGCATCCTCAAGTATTACACACATGTGCTGGGGTGCAGGAACCATCTGCCTGCAGCCTCCATCAGACAGGTTCACTGTTGGGAGAGCTCTAGCCTAAGCTTGCCTTCAGCCACTTTAGACTAAGCAGCAGCTTGTGAAAACCATCTCCTTCCTCACATTCAGTGTGGGTCACCAAGGTTCTTCTTTAACTATATTCAGGCTGGATAACTTGCCTTTTCCACTGAAGTTACAAATGTCATTTGATGCTAATTTGGAGACACTGTCTGGGTAATGTTAAGTTTCTTTTCTTTTTTTTTTTATTATGTATTTTCCTCAATTACATTTCCAATGCTATCCCAAAAGTCCCCCATACCCTCCCCCCCACTCCCCTACCCACCCATTCCCACTTTTTGGCCCTGGCGTTCCCCTGTACTGGGGCATATAAAGTTTGCCTGTCCAATGGGCCTCTTTTTCCAGTGATGGCCTACTAGGCCATCTTTTGATACATATGCAGCTAGAGTCAAGAGCTCCGGGGTACTGGTTAGTTCATAATGTTGTTGCACCTACAGGGTTGCAGATCTCTTTAGCTCCTTGGATACTTTCTCTAGCTCCTCCATTGGGGGCCCTGTGATCCATCCAATAGCTTCTTGTCCTAACTTCTGCTCTTGGGAACAAGTAGCAGCAGCTACCTTGGTTTGTTCGGGAACATTCCAACAAGGTCACTTCAAGTTTCATATTCTCACTCCAGAAACCTTTTGGAACTCTGTCACCTCTCCATCTTTTTTTGTTCCTCTGGTTAAATATACCAGAGAAAATATCTTCAATTCACTGAATATATCTTCAACTCACTGGCCATTACTTACACTTTCAGGGAAACATCTAGGTCTGGTGTCATGCAACGTGGCATCTCTCAACTGGAGTAAGAAGGGCACAGTCACCAAATTACAGCACAAAATTATGTGGCAGTTACAGAGAGCCTTTTGTTGGTTGTTGTCTTTAAAATGTTAATTAAGAGATTTGGAAGGGACAGTAAATCACATCTTCTATGTATTGTTTCATAAATTTGGGTGCTAGACCCTCTGCTTATTTGATACTTTTTTTGTTTTTGTTTTTGGTTTTGGTTTTTGTTTTGTTTTGTTTTGTTTCGTTTTGTTTTTGAGGCAGGGTTTTACTATGTAGCCCTGGCTGTCCTGGAACTCTCTCTGCAGACCAGGCTGGCCTCGAACTTACAGGGCTTTGCCTGCCGCTGCCTCCCGAGTGCTGGGATTAAAGGCATGCACCACCATGTCTGGCCTCCAATTTAGTTTTAAAGTACTAAATGTTGTAGAATTACTCTTTGAAACTAGAAATAGTCACCTTCAGGATTTTTAGCTGTCATTATTCTGGTCTAAAATAATTTTCACAAGATAATCCTAATAAAGAAGAAAACTCTACAGGAGTAAATGGGCTCACTATGGCGATATTTATCACTAGGAAGAACACTTGGAATAACGTCAGTTATGAGTATAAACCATGGATGAGTCACTTGATAGAATGTGACCCTGTGCTTATGGTGACAATGTTCATCAAAAGTGCATAGGTGCAGCAGTAGAATTCCTTATGACCTAATATTAACTGAGCAAAACAAAAGCCAACCTTAAATCCAAGCTGGGACTACAGCATGTACTAAGTTTATGGTTTCATTTGGGAACAGAATGGAAGGAACTGTGTTTTAAATTACTTGCAGAGGTGGTACAAGTGCCCTGACCTTATCCCAGCTAAGGCTCTGTTGCTGTTACTGAGGTAAAAGTTATCAGATGTAGATGTTGATGTCTAAGTGATTATTTTAGTTTTGAGCTGTTTAAAGCAACATGTCTTTTAAAATTGTGTGTGTGTGGTGTGTGTGTGTGTTGTGGAGTTGGGGGCTGTGCATGTGCCACTCAAGGAGATCACGGGAAGGCTAAGGGTGTACTGCCCTGTCACTGTCTGCTTTATTCCCTTGAATCAGGGTCTCTGACCAAACCTGAAACTTATCATTTGGTATAGGGTGGCTATTGAGTGAGCTTCCTAGACCCATTAATACACCGCCCCCCTTTTTTTTTCCCATGAGAGAAGGCATGCACCTACAGCTGACCCTCAGCATCTCCTCCACACAGAACTTCCTCTTCTGGAACTGAGATGAGAACTGCTTTGCAATGTTTTACTACGTGGTTTGAAACAGATGTGTGTGACTTACATGCTGTGCTGTGGCATCCATACGCCGCATATATTTAGACATGTTTATATGTAATTTGTGTGTCTGACCTCTCCTCGTGTCTATGGGTGTGTGAGTCTCCAAGGATATGCTCACACCTCCATGTAAAGTTGTCTTGTACCTGGGGATGGGATTTTAGGATCATTTGCTGAGCCCTTTCATCGTATCATCTGATCTGAGCTGGGTGTGATGGTAGCATCTGCTCTCACTTGGCCATTTTGGAGGCTCTCACTTATGCAATATCAATCAGCCCCTAAACCCACCAGCTAAGTGATATGTTATGATTCTATCTTACAAATGAGGACCATCAGTCTGAGAAAAACCAGGTAGCTTCTGCAATAAACAATTTATGTTAGGAGAAAAGAAGAAAAAAAGCTAATGAAACCCACCAACAAAAAGATGTATGTCAAATACCGGTGAGATGATACTGTCATTTGTATTATTTAGTTGTCCTGAGACAGGGTCTCTCTCAAGTAGCCCAGAGTGGGCTCTAACTCCATATGCAGCAAATGACCTTGAACTTCTGACCCTCTGACTGCTGTATCATAGGTGTTTACTACTGTGGTCACTTTATGTGGTGCTGATGATCAAACTCAGGGCTTCTTGTTTGCTAGGTAAGTGCCTACCAACTGAGCTATAGCCCTGGCTCCAATACTGTCAAAAAAATAATTGCTTTTCCAAAAAGGCCATGAATTTGAGAGAGTAAGGAGGGGTTTATGGGAGGGTATAGAGAAAGGGAAGGGAAGGGGAAATTATGTAATTATATTATAAACTCAAAAATAAAAGTAAAAAGTTCTTAAACTTCTGTAGCTGGAATGGAATGAGAATTCTTCTGTGCTGCCAGCAAGAATATCAACCTGATATGACTCCTCAAGAGAGAAATCTGCCAATGTGCTCCATGGACTTGTAATTACCTGTTAGATCTTTGGTGAAGATTTGGAATGCATCAAATTCCATTCTGAGAGAGGACTCTGAGGCTGGGCTCTAGCATGCTTAGAGCATGTGCTTAACCATGTACGCGTATGTACAAGATACATGTAAGTAAAACTTTGTATAAAAAGATGTTCGTCGTAGTGCTATTTATGAGAATCAAAAATGAAATCATAACATCAATGAGCAGTAACAAACCAAGAGCAGTGTTTGAATATAGATTGAGTAGACACAATGTATTATTATGCAACTATTAAATATATTACTTGCCAAAGCGTGAGTTCTGTTACAAAGGTATCAATAGAAATCAAGTCACAAAGTAATGCGTATGATGTAGCTGCCATCATATTAAAATCAGGAGCAAAAGGAGGCCGCTCTACTCACAGCCTACCGTACTCAGTGGGGGCTCCTTTTATGGTTCTCTTTTATGATTTCTTTTTATTCTTGTACTTCTCTCCCTTTACTGGCTCTAAAATTAACATGCATAATTTTTTTTATTTTTGAAAAGTGATATTGATCTTTTTTTCAAATAACACACAACATGGGGGAAAAGCCAAATTTAAATCAGGTCCAATAGACACTGAAGCTAGGTACCACACAGTCTAAAGCGCTAGGCCAGTGGTTCTCAACCCATGGGTCGTGCCCCCCCCCCCAGGTTACATATTATATATTTACATTGCGAGATTTGTAACAGTAGCAAAACTAGTTATGAGGCAGCAATGAAGCAGTTTTTATGGTTTGGGGGTCTCCACAACAGGAGGAACTCAGTATTGGGGTCCCAGTATTAGGAGGATTGAGAACCATTTTTTTCTAGGTGCTGTCAGGTAAGGCCACCAGCCAAGGACTTGTGTGTCCTAGAGTTCAGTTCTTCCAGGTAACGACCCATGGGTTGAGAACCACTCCTCTTCCAGTCCACCTCTGCCCTGGGAGGAGACAGGCCCTGAAATGCTGGATCTTGTAGCATTTCAAGACAAAGCAGAACTCTGCCTTATCAGTGGCGATAACTATCAAAACTTTAAAGCACCAGTCACCAGGAAACAGCCTGGGCTATTTGATTTGCACCTGCAGCCAGGATTCCTGCCTGAATGGACCAGCATTTATCCTCATCCAGTTCTTGTAGACCTTGGCCTTGCTATGTGACCCCCAGCACAACTTAAATCTTTAGAAATAGATAGTGAGCTTTAATCAAATTTATTATGTCTGATACCCAATAAAAATGAAATAGACTTAAAGCAGCTTTTCTTACTCGTACTTCCCGAGAGACAGTTTCATACAGTTTAATCAGAGTTTACATTTATTTCAGGTGATAATTTGTCTGAGACTGCACAAGCAGATGTATTTTCTGGAAAGAAGTTTGGAAGGCCAATATCTTTCCCCCAAAGACACTTCACAGGTTATATCATAGAGCCTGAACAATGATAAAACACGATGAGGCTCTGTGTATCTAAAAAGATATGAAACCTTGTAAGCTTGCTTGCATAAATGTGCCTAAAGCTACAATCCATACACCTACACAAACACAAAAATATTAGCCTTTCAGGGCTAGGGAGATGCCTCAGTGGGGAAAAACACTTGCTGCATAGGTGTGGGGACCTGAGTTCAAGTCTCTAGCATGCACAAAAAAAGTTTGGTCTGGCCACTTGTGCTGGTGGGTACCCTACCATGACAGAGGAGACAGGAGGAGACGACAGGAGGTTCTCTGGGACTTGTTGGCTTTCAGTCTACTTCTACTTCCAGATTCAATGTGAGACCCTGCCTCAAGAGAAAGAAATAGAGGGCGATTGAGTGTGACTCCTGAAGTCTTTCTCTGGCCTGCGTGCCCACACACATGCACCTGTATACACATGGTTTTGAATAGCACACACCACACACAGAGAGAGAGAGAGAAAGAGAGAGAGAGAGAGAGAGAGAGAGAGAGAGAGAGAACACACTCACATACAACTGTTAGCCTTTTGAGATCATTTCTATTTGTACACCTGCTTTTTCTATTTTTGTTTTGAGTTTTAGCTAGAAAGGTAGGATTGGTCCCTTTCTCTCAATGTGTGACATCCAGGGCTTACAGAGATGGCAGCATTTCCTATAAAATAGGAGAGCCTTTATCTGATTTTTTTGTTGACTTATTTGTTTGTTTATTGTATGTAGTGCACACATGCATGGGAGTGTGTGACTGTGTGTACTTGTGCAAGCACTTGTGGAGGCCAGAGGAGAACTTTGAGTCTTCCTTTATCACTCTCTTCCTATCTCCTGGAGATGGTGTCTCTTGTCCACTGTTCTGGCTAGGCTAGCTGGCCTGGGAGCTCCCAGACTTTATCTGTGTCTCTCTGCTCCTCAGTGCTGAGGTTACAGGCATGTTACAGGCATGCCTGGCTCTCTACATGGGTTCTAAGGATTCAGACTCGGGTTTTCGGTTAGAGTGCTTTTATGCACTGTCCCATCTCCCAGCTCCGGAGTCTGCCTTTATATCATGACTCATTTTGCTGGTAGAGCACTCTGCAAGTGTTTTGTATACTATGCTGTTTAGGTATTTTCTCAAGTTAATTGATTGCTAATATCCCAAATTACTCGGTGTAGGTATAAGCAGTTGTTTTTTCTTTCTTTGGCATAGTGCTTTTATTTTGACAAGAATGTGACAAAGGATTAATTGGGCCCATTTAATCTTCAAATGTTGGACTCTTGGGCAATTCACCAATTCTACTTCTAATCAAGAGCTAAACTGCCAAGTGGGAAGTTAGGGAAGCTGGCCATACATCTGCAAATATCAAATGTCTGTGAATGAGATGGAGAGTGCTCTCTCTCTCTCTCCTTTCTGGTCAGATGGTTTCATTTAAACTCCAAAGGGTCAAGGGTGACATCATGACCTCATCAAATTAGACCCAACTGAGAGAGGTGTTTAGCACAACAGAAAGGAAATACTCTGAAGGGCATTAAATGCAAATGAAATTGCCATCTGCCAACTTCAAAAAACACCTGACCTGAAAAGAAACTCCTGCTTCAAACTGCAACCCCACCACCTTCTTTCCTTGGGTTGGACAGGGAAGACTGCTTGGGAGCTGCCTGCCAACCCCTCTGCCTGCCAGACTCCATTTGCATTTCAATATCCCCCTTTCAGACTTTCTCTACTTGAAAAATTTGACAGTGAACCCTAGGAGCAAGAAGAGTGGAGTTCAAACACAACTATTATTCCCTCGCCTCTTGGGTGTGGACGGCCAAATTGGTCATGAGAACTTTTGATATCTAAGAGTAGAAGTCAGTTACTCAGGATAACCTCACATAGCCATTAAAGGTAGGCTTGGAGCATTCTGTAGGATGGAGCCACGAGATAGAGGTCCTAAGGGTGATAGAGTCATAGTTTTTATTTGTTTCAGACATAAATGTTTGTACACCAGAAAATGGACTTGGATAAAAAAGAAAAAAAAAAGCAAACATTAAGCAAGTAATTAGTTATTTAACCACATGTATTAAAGTGTGAAAAAAGTTAGAATGTGTGTTTCACAGCAGTGCTCATTGAGTATGCAAGCACCATGCACATGGCTTTGTGTCCAGAGTCAATCTAGGCAGAGCAGGGAACAAGGCATGTGGCAGGCAGTTATAGCCTTTGTACGAGGCATGGCTCATGCAGGACGCTTCACCTGTGTGTTCCTCCTTGCTTCACCTGGATTGAAACAGAGGTTGGTTGACTGAAGGTGAACAAAGTGGATTTCCAATGAAATCATGGAGCAGGTATGCTTCTCAACTCTGTTGACTCTGGTCCAGGAGTGTTGGAAAACCATTAGCTTTGGGCATTGGTTATACACAGCAGGGTGTCTAAAATTGACTTAACCCTGACAGCATGCTAGATAGCATTGTTTTATGTTTGTTATAAAACTATGATTTTGCTCATTTGGATTAAAATGTCGCTATGGACATTTCATTCATGTTAGGTCCCTTACCCAAACACATCAGTTAGATGTTGCTTCTTAGAGTCATTCATGGCTATGACACTGATTAACTGAAAGCAATTATCCCCTTTGACATCTAATTTTTTTAAAAAAAATCAATTAGTTAATTATTTACTTATTCACTTTACATCCCGCTCATTGTCCCTCTCCTGGTCACCTCCTCTCATAATCCTTCACCCCTCTTCCCCCTTTCTCCTCTGAGTTGGGGGGGGGTGTTCTCCTGAATATCCCCTAACCATGGTACTTCAAGTTTCTGCAGGGCTAGGCACTTTCTCTCCCACTGAGGCTACACAAGGCAGCCCAGTTAGATACAGGCACAGCTTGTGGATAGCCCTTGCTCCAGTTATCCAGGACCCACATAAAGACCAAGGTGCATGTCTGCTACATCTGTGCAGGGAGGCCTAGGTCCTGCCTGTATATGTTCCTTGGTTGGCAGTTAAGTCTCTGAGAGCCCCCGAAGAGTCCAGATTAGTTGATTCTGTTGTTTTTTCTATGGAGTTCCTATCCCCTTAGAGGCCGCAATCCTTCCTCCTACTATTCCATAAATGTCCCCAACTCTATCCAGTGTTTGGGTGTGGATGTCTGCATCTGTCTGATCCAGTGTGGGGAGGGGGGGTGGAGCCTCTCAGAGCATAGCCATGCTAGACTTCTGTCTGCAAGCATAACAGAGTATCATTAATAGTGTCATGGATTGGGGCTTATTCATGGATTGGGTCTCAAGATGGGCCAGATATTGGTTGGCCATTCCCTCAGTCTCTGCTCCATCCCAATCCCAGGTTAAGTTTTGGGTCAGAAGTACTGTGGGTGGGTTGGTGTCCATATGCTCCAGCAGGGTTCCTGCCTGGCCGCTGAATGCAGCCTTCCCAGGCTTCATATCCCCAGTGCTGTGAGTTATAGCTAAGAACACCCCCACTGATTCTTGGGTTCCTTCTCCCCCCTCATCAGCTGCAGATTTCCATTTATTCTCATGGCCACCCAGATATACTCCCTACCCCTCCACACACCTGACCACTCTCCCCTCCCTCCTCCCACCTCTCCTCTAGATCCTTGAAAGAGCCGTCTAGTCATTATTTTTTTCCAAATACTTTTTGGTGCTTCCTAGAAAGTCTAGGTGGTTCTTAAAAACTTTTAACCCTTTCCAATGTTGGTGCAATTCCATGTGGTGTATAGCATCTTTGTGGCATTGTTGGAGGCATGCAAATGGCTGTGTCACAAACAGCAGCATTGACCAGGCACTGTTGTAGCCCATTCTTGTAGATTCATATTATACACAATTTTCTTACTTTTTGGATAACTCCATTTTCTTTGAGCTATAAATGAATGGAGATTGAAAAAAAATGTTGAGTATTAGGATCCCCTGGGATTGTGGTGAAGAAAGTCTGACACTAGAAAAAGGGATCTACTCACATCAAGGCTTGTTGGATTTTCTGAGACAAGAGGTTACAACATAGTCCTTGGTTAGCCTGGAACTTACTATGTAGACAAGGATGGCCTGGAGCTTACTGAGATCCATCTGCCTCTGTTGGAATTACAAGTGTGCACCACCATGCTAGTCTATCACAAAGACTTATGGGGAACATTTGTTTCCAAAGTGATGTGAGCTAAGGACAATGGATGAAACCTATCTTTGAGATAGTGATATGTGTCTCCATTTTCCAGACAAAGGTCATTGAGAGCACAGCTCATAAGAAAAAGTGAAATAAAACAGGCAGATGAATGTCATATTTTCTTATACATCCACTAAACAGAGTCCTCAATGTTATATCCAATAACTCGGTTTTTAGAACCTGTTTGGCAAAAGCACCTAGGAAAGACAGAGTGAAGCCACAGCCCGAGAGGATGTAAGACATAGAGGGATGGGGCTGTCTCTTCATGATGCAGCATTGTTAGGTCATGGGTACAAGAATCCTGGGCTCAGACTGAAATCTATAGAGACAGAGGTACCTTTGCTACATGGAACAGAGAGGTGAAAGGGTGATCATGGAGAGGTGTGTGGAGGGGAGAGAAAGAATCGTGGACTAGAGCAGAGAGGGGATCAGTGTCCAGTTCTATCATTACCTGTTTGTAGATGGGTGTCAGGATGTCGTTGTAGCTCAGCTCTCTCACCAAAACAAGACCAAATTCCTTCTGAAGTCTTTCTGATGACGCACTAAGAATCTCCTGGGACTTGACCATGGATGACCTAGGGTTGGAGAACCACTCTATCATTTGTGGTTATGTGATATTCCACACATCTCCACTGCAATATGTCCTGCTTTCTTCAAAATGTGCCAGTCACAGTAGTTTCAGAGGGTTGCAGAGAGAATTGCATTCCAGAGTCAAAAGGGGAAAGTAACTTGTTTATTGGCCCTAGACAGGAAAAGTAAAGAATGAGCATGCAGAAAGTAAGCCCTGCAGTGTGAAGCTTTCTTTATAGCAAAGATGCAGCTGAAATATCAGTGGCTACTCCTGATGGCCCTGGAGCTAATGCACTGTATGCCAGCATGTTCTTATTACCACGCACTACTTAAATACACTGATAGATACAGGGATACTAAACAAAATTATTGATCTTGGCCAAAATTAAAAAAGACCTGGACAACCCACAGTGGTGTTTAACCTGAGTGATGGGGAGTGGGTTTGCATCTCTCTCATGCTGTTGTGCATCTAGTGGTGACACAGGATGACTTCATCAGCCTGGTGCTGCCTAGAAAAGAGAAAGAGGACTTGAGCAGGAGGCCTGTCAACTGCGTTGGCTTGGTCATGATGATACTTCATCGATCTTGTGTCATTTAAAAGATGGCCGGTCACCTCCCTGCCTTGGAATTGGGTCAGAGAGCAGCGATCCACAGAGGCATTTGTTAGCAGTGAGGAGGCCGTCAGAGCAGGTAGCAGGGGATTTATGAATTGAGTCCAGGAACGTGGGTGTGGGGGCACACATCTGGCTACAAGATGCACTCAGCTGCCTTTTGGATGAAGAGGCTTGGTCAAAGGTCATGGCAGGTTCAGGGGGATTGCTGGGGTAGGAGATGCAGTGAAAGTAAAGAAGCCACCCTCCTAGCTCTTGGTGTTCCCGACAGCGATAGGGTCTTGCTGCTGCACAGGATAAGCAAACTCGTTCTAAGGTCCTGGAATCTCGCAGCTGACACTTTTTCTAGCCAATAAAATTTTGTGTGAAGACAATTGAAAGCTACTGAAACCACAGGGACACTATAGCCATTATCAAGGGCACTGAAGAAAACACATTCCTCCTAGCTGCCAGAATTATAAAGTCAGCAACAGTGAAGCCACAAAGTTTTCAAAGCTTTGGTTGTTTTGAAAACTGATATTAGTAAAAGATATAAGAAATGTTAATAATGTTTAAGAAATTACTTTCTCTCTCTCTCTCTCTCTCTCTCTCTCTCTCTATATATATATATATATATATATGTGTGTGTGTGTGTGTGTGTGTGTGTGTGTGTGTGTGTGTGTATGCATGCATGTGTGTATGTACGTATATGTATGTATATTGTGTATGTGTGTCTGTATGTCTGTATGTCTATCTATATGTATGCATGTGTGATACTCTTGCCACAGAATATGTGTAAGTCAGAGGAGAATTTTGTGGAGTCTGTTTTCTCTTCCTCTCACCCCTACATGGGTTTCAGGGATTGAGCTCAGGTCCTCAGACTTTGCAGGAAGTAATTTTTACCAGCTGAGCCATCTTGCTGGCCCTTTAAAGGCTAGTCTTTGTTTGCACCTTCCTTCCTTCCTTTCATTCATTCATTCATTCATTCTTTCTTTCTTCAACTTAACCTTACTTCTTTTTAGATTTAATATTATAAATTAGTATCAGAAAGGATTAATTAGGAGGATAAAAATTAAATTAGTAACCCAATTACTTTAGTATGAGAGAACTACCCCAAAGGGTTAATAATTTGACTTGGAATTTAATTTCATGGATGTGTTTGTCTAAGATCCAGATCTTTCCTTTCCAAAACTCTGTCTGATGATCTCAGAAACTGTTCAGGCTCTAAAACTCAAGCCTTGGGCTGCTGAGGCCTCTGGGTCCATGAGGTTATTCCACCCCTTAGCAGCCATCTAATCTTGGTACTTGCTCTCAATTTCAAGCTCAGTGGGTTGTGGTCTTGGTTGTTGGTTTGTTTGCATTTGTCTCTCATTTCATCTGGAAGACAGAAATGGAACCCCATACCATGACTAAGAGATTCAGCACTCAAGAGGAATTGCCTAAGTCTGTCTACCTCCTCAGCTGAGCTTCTCCAGTAGTGGGTTTTTATGGCTTCCTACCACGCTGCTTCTCTTTCTACCATGTGAGAACCGGTGCTGCGGACAGAGGTGAGGTACTGACATACAAGGGGCATTTTCTTAAAGCCTACTAAAGTAATGCCCAGCTGGTAGCTCTTCAAAGGGGAGTATTGAGTGTGAGTTTTCTGTGCTCATTGAAGACTTAGGAGGTAGCACAAGGCTCCCAAAAGAGTGTCTGTGGAGCCCCAGTTCCAACTAGACATACATGCTTTGCTGCATACTTAATTTCAGCCTGGCATGTCCCCCACCATGGATTTCTAGCCAGACATAAGTGATTATTTTTTTCTTTTTGGGCATTTTTTGCTGCCCCACGTTGGAGACCGAAGCATTTGGTGTTAGAGTCTGAAGTACATGCCAACAGAAACAGAAACATATCTCATTTGAAGTCCAGACCCTGTGGTGGGATCTGGGGACACCAGGCAGGTGCCCTCACCTACTCTCGTAGTGAAGCAGGAGACAGCGAGGTCTTCCTACCTTCATCATGTTGTCTTCACTTAGACAAAACCTAGCAGAAAATGTCTTGGCAAACAAAGAGTTTGATCCAAGTCTTCAGATACCTTATCTATTTGTTAGTTATCTTCCTGTTTGGGTTTAAGGTTGCAGAAGGAGAGACAGGGGAGGGATGGCAGCAAGTAACTGGAGCAGGAAGTTGAGAGACTGACTCTTCAACCATATACAGAAAACAGACAAAGCAGACTGGAAGAATAGCCAGACAATGTACCTCAAAGTTCATCCCCTGAGTGATAACTTCTTTCAGCAAGGCTTCATGCCCTGAAAGTTCCCTTACCTCCCAAACAATGCTACCAACTGGGCCAAGTATTCAGATACACATGAGGAACATTTCTCATCCAAACTACCACAAGTTCTTAATAATCTTTTTATCTGGAAAAAGAAAGGAAAAAGACAAACATGATGGCAGTTATCAATGACCTCCTGGCTGGGCCTATAAGAGTTATGGTACGGAGATGGCCAGGTTGCTTTAAATGCTTCAATGAAGTTTGCAATCTTAGCAGAATGTGTTTAGGATTAGTGAGCAGACAGTCTGTTCCAAAACTTTCAGGGATTTCTGACAATACTAGTCTCCTAGGTTCTTAACACCAATATACCCAAGTTGAACTAGCCATTGCTGAAATTTAAGGCTGGTAGTCTGCTATGGATTGACTGTGAAATAGCTCCCATAGGCTCATGTATTTGAAAACTTGGTCCCCAGTTGGTAGCACTGCCTTTGGAGGTTGTAGAAATTTTAGAAGAGGTAGCCTATCTTGAGGAGGGAGGTGCACCCCTGGGGTGAGCCATCAGGGCTATAGGCCAAGCTGGCTTCTAACCCCAGTCTTTCTGCTTTCTGGTCCCCATACAACAAGCAGCCTCATGATTCTGTGGCCATAGCTGGAGCTGATCTCCCATACATTACCGGCTATAAGGGACTGCACTTTTTATACTGTGTGCCAGAATAAATACTTCCTCCCTTATGTTGTATCTTCTCAGGTATTTGGTCAAAGCAATGAAGACAGGAACTATTCCACAGTCATTCTCAGTTTGAGTTATAGGATTTGTCTTCTACTTAAAAAAAAAGTCTTTGTTCTTTCAAAGAAAAACAGTCACACAAACTTTAAAAAATGTATTTAGTATTAAGCTTAAATGAGAAATTTATATTTTCTCATAAGAACAATACACATACTCTTTTGAGCAGCATAAATATGTTCACAAAACTGATATCCCAAAGGGTCACTTAACCCTTGACAAGAACAATACATGAGTTTGTGAAGCGACTAACATTTAGAGTGAAACATTTTCTCTTTGTATGTTTCTAAATGATGCAAATTCTTCATAACGAATGTATGTTACTTCTATTGGTAATAATTTTGTTATTGGAACTATAGAAGGTTGTCATTTCTTTTCTGTGCACTTTTTTATAACTCCTAAATTTCCCAAAGTTAAACAAGTATTAGCAAACACACAAGTGGAGATAATGTAATTACAAGATAATTATTGTGGTATATAAATTTAAATGTTCTTTTAAAGAGACACTTAATTAAATGTCATCAATTAACTAAACACACAAATATGTAAGCTTTCAAAAATCTATCTTATTAAGTTCTGAGTGATAGATTTTCATCACAGATGTATGAAATTTTTAAGCTCACGTAATTTATGTGTTTTAATTTAAGACATCTGCTTTTAATTTGACTAGTTAAAATACCTTCTGTACAATGTTTAGATTAAAAAAAAAACCCTCAACATCTTTTTAGTTTGACCATCCTTTGCGGTTGAGAAATTTAAAAAAAAAATCACAATACATTGAATAAATAAATCATTTTCTAAAATCCAAATTGACAACTGTGTCCTGTCACACCAAATCCTTGCCCAGGCTTTGGGGCCGTATGCTCTGGGGAGGTCATTCTTTGTGTCTATAAAAACTGCTCTCTTCTTTGATGACAGAAAGAGAAAAGGAGACTTGTTCAAAGCTTCAGAGAGTTCCGTCTCCTCCCTTTATGCCTTCTTGAGTGTTTCTTTTACTCCTCCAGATTCCAGCCCGTCTATGGAAGGCAGCCCCCTTTAACCAACACATGTAAGTATACAGTTAGGACCTGATGCTATTCTAGGCTCTGTAGGAGTGAAAACAAGCCATAGGTAAGCCATCAAGGAGCCTATAATTTACTAAGAGCGACAGAGATGTAGCTAATATATCTAATAAAGGCAATATACAGCAAGTGACTGATAAGACCACAAAGAAAAATGAGTGTGAATCAAGATAGTAACTTTAAGCATGAGGGAGGAGTCAAGAGGAAAAGTTATCGGGGCTGAGGTTTGAAGAGTGGCTGGCAGGGGAGGCACTTTCCAAACTGAAGGCTGTAATGAGCACAAAGGACCAGAGTGAGGAAGATAAGCTGGTCAGCAGCACATAAGTGTGATAAGGAGCAGACTTCGAGGCCGGGACAGAGGGGAGCCTGGGAGAGTTGGAGTGAAAGATGAAGTCTGAAAGATGGTGAAGAGATATGGATAATAGGATGGAGCTTGAAGTTTATCTTAGATAGTAGAGGAAGATGGACAGTTAATGGTTTCTGGAGGAGGAGAATCATATCCCTTGACTCAACTAATGGTAAGTTGCCTTAGCTTGGTTCATAACCCTCACCCATGTTCTTGCAAGCAATCCTAATAAAATGCCCTGGGACACACACACACACACACACACACACACACACACACACACACACACACACACACACACCTTAAAGGTAAGAGAAGGACTTTCTGAGAAGAAGGGACTTGATAAAAGTAGGAGAAATAAGAAAGAATACAGAGGCAGCAAACATGATCAAAGTATGTTCCATACATGAAATTGCGAACAAGCCTTTAATCAAAGTTTTTGATTTGTCACTCTGGCCAACAGTTCAGTCACTGATTGGGAAGAAGATTATGATGTAGACCAACTAGGAGGATACTGCAATGAGCCAAGTGAAGCCTAAAACATGGTGTGAACAAAGACAACAGAGGAGAGCATGGAAGGAGAAGGGGAGAGAGCTCAGGCCACACAGACAGCAGACATGTGCAGTCAGAATTCCGTTAGATGCTGGAGAGGGGTCAGGGTATGCAGATAGTGGACATGTAGTCAGAGTTCTCTTAGATGCTGGAGAGGGGAACTCCAAGACAAATGCCAGCTCACAGGAGGCAAAAGGACAGCTTTATCTCTGAATGCAGGTATTCAAGGTTAACCTGGCTTATAGTGTGAAGCTCAGCTTCAGACAAAAACAAATGTCTCCTTGACATCTCAGTGTCTTGTGGCGATAACCCTCAACTGTCCAGGAAATGTAACTTTCCTTGGCTTTCTATTTTTACTATCAGTTAGAGTCTAGAGTAGGTAAAGTCCTGAGAGCTCTTTGGTTTTCATAAATTGGAAGCCATTTTTCTTCCTGGTAGGGAAAAAAAAATCTCAGAAATGAGAAACTTAAAGGTCATGGTCCCATGGCCCCATAGGATCATCATTTGTACCTTGGCAATCTTATATCAATACATTGTTTCCACATTCTCTTTGTTTCTACCTTCTCATTCTCTTGGTTATCTGCTAATGTTTTAAATATTCAATGCATAATAATTATATACTACATATTTTAATGAGAAATGTACCTTTAACATCTTGGATAAGGTACATTGATAGGGCTTAATATTTTTAATATATGGATACTATGAACTGTCTTCTTATATTACCAAGCAAATAAGTGAGTTTAAATTGTTCTAAATAAGAATTTTAATAACCAGGAGACATAAGTATGTTTTGGTTGAGAAAAAAATGTACACTAAACACTTCAGTAATCTAAAACCCTTAAAAGTATTTCTCATTTGTATAATTTACCATCCTTCAAGGATGTTGCAGCGATGGGCACTGTATCTTTGCCCCAGTTTTTAATTATTTATTTCAATAATTAGAGATAAATTTACAAGATGGAATTACCTGTTCTGAAAGTATGCATATTCTTCTAAGGCTTTTAATATGTATAGTCAAATATACTACAATTTACATTCCTATCAAAAGATATATGTAAGTACTCTGTCCATGAATAATTGGCTACAATTCAAATTTTCTTTCTTTAATCCATACCAATTTAATAACATGAAATTGTTTTAAAGTATCCCAGTTGACATAGAGAAAATCTCACTTTCTTCAAGGACATTTATTTGAATTTGATAAAAATCAAACAAAACAAAATTAGTAAATGCATAATTGAGACAAAAACTAATGAAAGAAAACACCCAGATTCCAAGTTCTTAAAAATCACAGCAGCAAGGGTTCAGGAAGAAGGCTTCATGTGTAAGAGCATTTTGTTGTGCAGGCATGAAAACCTGGGTTCGAATCCCAGCACCCATGTAAGTAGGCCAGATATGGCCACACATATGCTTGCAACCCTGGTGCTCTGAGGGGCAAAGACATAACAGTTCTAGGTACTTGTTGGCCACCAACCTAGAGCTAGGTTTGGTGATAGTTTGTCTCAAGGAAATAAGTCAGAGAGTAACAGTCTTCTAGCCTGTGAGGCACACAGGTGAACCTGAAAATACGTACATACATAGCACACACACATACACACACAGTCACAAACATACATACATCACACACACTCACAAGCACACACACATTAGGAAAGAGAGAGAGACAAGACACACAGAGAGAGCACAGCAGTGGGTGAAATCAGAAGCTGAGGCACGAGGACAGACCATCTCAGTGTCTCTACAGGGCAAGGGCAAGGGCAAGGGCAAGGGCAAGGGCAAAGGCAAGGGCAAGGGCAAGGGCAAGGGCAAGGGCAAGGGCAAGGGCAAGGGCAAGGGCAAGGGCAAGGGCAAGGGCAAGGGCAAGGTGTAGGCCCTCACATACCCGGTAGAGAATGATGTTAAGTGTGTACAGTACCAGGAGTAAAGAGCATCTACTGTGTTGAAAGAGAGACAAGAAGTCAACCCCAGCTTCATGGGCACAGTAAGAAAGGCTACATGGGGTCACTAGTGGGAAAATGTCATCTTCAGCAAGTAGGCCAGGACAATTTCATGTAATAATGACCAACTGCACATAACAATGCAGGAGTGATCCCGGAAAGGCAGAAACTCTTCCCTTAGACCTGTAGAATTTTCTAGAAAGCAGAAGAAAGCACTATGTGAGTTTGAGCATAGCAACCAGGACTGGAATGTTCAAGCAAAAACAATTGCTTAAGATGAGCTCACATTAAAAAAAAAAAAACCAACTACACAAGGGCTCTAACGGCCATGCAGGAGAGACAGGGTGGGTAACAGTAGAAACTGCACTTCAGACACTGGTGTAAGAATAGTCTGAAATATCTTTAAAATACTCAAGATATTAAGGAAGTTTTTTTTTTAATTAGGTATTTTCCTCGTTTACATTTTCAATGCTATCCCAAAGGTCCCCCATACCCACCCCCCCAATCCCCTACCCACCCACTGCCCCTTTTTGGCCCCGGCATTCCCCTGTACTGGGGCATATAAAGTTTGCAAGTCCAATGGGCCTCTCTTGGGCAGTGATGACCGACTAGGCCATCTTTTGATACATATGCAGCTAAAGACAAGAGCTCCCGGGTACTGGTTAGTTCATATTGTTGTTCCACCTATAGGGTTGCAGTTCCCTTTAGCTCCTTGGGTAATTTCTCTAGCTCCTCCATTAGGGGCCATGTGACCCATCCAATAGCTGACTGTGATCATCCACTTCTGTGTTTGCTAGGCCCCGGCATAGTCTCACAAGAGACAGCTACATCTGGGTCCTTTCGATAAAATCTTGCTAGTGTATGCAATGGTGTCAGCATTTGGAAGCTGATTATGGGATGGATCCCTGCATATGGCAATCACTAGATGGTCCATCCTTTCGTCACAGCTCCAAATTTTGTCTCTGCAACTTCTTCTATGGGTGTTTTGTTCCCATTTCTAAGAAAGGGTAAAGTGTCCACACTTTGGTCTTCGTTCTTCTTGAATTTCATGCGTTTGGCAAGTTGTATCTTATATCTTGGGTATCCTAAGTTTCTGGGCTAATATCCACTTATCAGTGAGTACATATTGTGCGAGTTCCTTTGTGATTGGGTTACTTCACTCAGGATGATACCCTCCAGGTCCATCCATTTGCCTAGGAATTTCATAAATTCATTTTTTAATAGCTGAGTAGTATTCCATTGTGTAAATGTACCATATTTTCTGTATCCATTCCTCTGTTGAGGGGCATCTGGGTTCTTTCCAGCTTCTGGCTATTATAAATAAGGCTGCTATGAACATAGTGGAGCATGTGTTCTTCTTACCGGTTGGGTACAGGAAAATCTGAGAGATTCTCTAGAAACAAGAAGCAAGCAAAGAGCTTATCAAGATGGCTGGCTGGTTTCTCTTGTTCTGGATTTTATTTGACCCTTGTGACCATGTACAATCCTGAATTTTGAATTTCATCTTATCTAGGAAGTGAATGATTACATTGATAGCATCCCACTAAAGCATTCATTATCTACAAATCTTAGACTCACTGAACAACCTTTGGAAAAAGACTTGATTATTTATATCTGAAATGTTCTATACCTGAAAAAAAATTGAACAATAGCTAAGTGAAAGATCCAACCCTCCTCTTGCCTGTTTGTAAGTAGCTGTGGCTGTCCCTGCTCTTGCTCCAAGCTATTGGTGACCTGGGTGATTAAAGCCTCTGGTCAGAATGCTGAGCTCTGTATGCTCCTTTTCTTCTGAATGAACTTGAAATTAATTTTTACACAAAGATTAACAACTCACAATTAAATCTTATATTTTAAGTCTGAATCATATTGTTTAAGAAATAATTATTTTATTTTGTTGTTTTGGATTAGCTCTTTAAAGACAAGAGACTTCAGGCTCCAATTAGCCACTGTAAAAAAAATTAATTTAAATAGCCTAATTGACAACTTGCTGGAAGCTACATACAGTCTTGGCTGCCTAAATTGTTTAATTCCGTGCAGAAGTGGGTGTTAGCTTTATTTTATCTTATAAAACAACCCTACTTCAACCTATTACCAAATACTTACCAAATGTCTGACTCATGAACTCCATGCTGGCACCTGCAGCTCACAGTAACCTCTCACAACTGACTATAATTCCAGCTCCATCAGATTCTACACCCTTTTCTACCCCTTGGGCATTTGCACTCATATGCACATATGCATACACAGGCACACGCACACATACACACACACACATGTACATTATCATTTAATCTGTGGGAGGTACACATGAATCCCAAAGCCAACCTTTCCTGTAAGGAATTCATATTTGAGAAAAGCAAGGATCAGAGGAGTTTTGTAGGTTATAGGTACATGATTAAAAGGAAGGGAACGTAAGGACTCTGGAGCAGCTTAAAGTAGGCAATGTGCCAGAGAAGTTGGATGAGAACTCACTTTCTAAAGGAAGGACTATTTAGATCAAAATAGAGTCAGGCAAGCTAAGGAGCAAGAGACCACATGAAAGAGAGATCTGTTTGGGAGTTGGTGGATAGGAAGGGTGCTAGTAGATGAAGATGTTTGAGAGGAAGATGAAAATCTGTTCTGAGCCCCAGGCATAAGGTAGAGGCTATGATGTTCATATTCTGAAAGAACCCCAGCCCTGGGACAGCCCAGAGAACAAAATGCACTGGTTTGAAAAGCACTATGCAGACCAGTGGGACCAACACCTGCCTCATTACGAGCCATGTGGAAGTGTGTGGATAGGGTTCTCATGAAACAGGAAGACCTGAAGGGCCGTGGGTGGGACAATGTGATCAAAGTTGTATTTTGTAGCCTTTCCAACCACAGAAGATGGAGCGGGCTGGAGAACAATGTAGGTGAACAGAGAGGCATGGAGAGCTGGCTGGAGCTTGTTGCAGTCATCCATGGGAGAGATCCAGGGGGTAAAGGGATCGTATCAGAATCAACAAGGGATGACACGTAAGAGAGTCCCTGACGTCATTCTTGCTCTGGCCAGGACATGAGATCTTCATGCTCTGAACATCTTGCTGATTATTTCTTTATCTTTCTACTACTCCTGGACACAGGTCACACAGCAGACATATGAGGCAGGAACTTAGGTCATTTGCCCAAGAATTCATACCTGTCATAATGATTCACTACCTTTCTACTACCTATCATGGTTAATCTTCACTGTCACCCTGACAGGATTTGGAATCACTTAGAAGGTGTTTGTGTATCCATGAAAGCATTTCAAAATGGCTTACCCAATGAGAGGAGTTCTATCCTGAATGTGGGCAGGACATTTCATAATAGAAAGTAGACTTGAAGGTAAGCATAGACATAGACCTCTCTGTCTTCTAATTATAGATGCAATGTAACCAGCTATGCCATGTTTCTATCTCTGCAACTTCCCTATCATGACAGACTGTATCCTCAAACTGTGAGCCAAAAACCCCTTCTTTCAATAAGTTGCTTCTAGTCAAGTACTTGGTCACAACAACAAGAAAAGAAATGAATACAGACCCTGAATAATTCTTATTCAGGGATTTATTATCCAAGAAATGAGACTGTTCTGTACTTTCCTCTCAAGTGACTCATCCAT
This sequence comes from Mus musculus, assembly GCF_000001635.26. Classification (NCBI taxonomy): domain Eukaryota; kingdom Metazoa; phylum Chordata; class Mammalia; order Rodentia; family Muridae; genus Mus; species Mus musculus. Next base: position 60,040,962 of record NC_000085.6, on the reverse strand, counting down.
TAGTCAGACCCATCAAATGCAATCTTTACACATTCCTGGTGCCTTTCCACCCATGGAGATCAAAGTTACCAAGAGTCATTGACTTGGGTTATAACAGACATTTGGAGTTTGGTAAAAATTAATGAAGCACACAGTGTGGTTCCATGCAAGGAAACAAAGGAAATGAGCTGCCTTAGGCAAATGCTCTTTACCTCTGTGAGGTAAGTTCAAATGTCACTTCTCCAATGCCAGTCTGAGACCCTGTCCTCACTGCATACACCATTTGATATTTATCTACTCTTACTCCAGATTACTATAATGCACTGTGAATGTCTGCTTTTATCACTATAACAGCTTGGAGTATTGAAAACACTGAGATACTGAATGTATGAATGAACAAATGGATAAATGAATGAATGATGTTAGTTTAGTTGGCTGTGATGTGAGGAAATTTCAGTGGTAGTTGAGGGATTGGATTATGAGGCTCCTAAAACCCCCTCTACAGAAGCCAGCTTCCTTCTACACTTATTCATTCATTCATTCATTCATTCTCTCTCTCCCCCTCTCTCTCTGTCTCTCTCTTCCTTTTATTCTTTCTTCCCTGTGTGAGAGTGTTATGCATGTGTACATGTGTGCACGTGTGTGTAAATGTATATATCCATCTGTGTTCCTGTATGGAAGCATGAGAGGAATCCTGATCTATCATACTACCTTATTCCTCTGAGACACAGTTCTCACTGGACCTAGAGCTATGCTGGTGACCCAAACCCCAGTGATCTAGTCTATGCCTCTCACACTGGTATGCTTGTAGGTACCTATGACCATTTTGTTTTTGTAGGTGCTGGGATTTGAAATCATATTCTCATACTTAAACAGCAAGCACTCTGACTGCGGAGTCACTTTATTGGCCCATTAACTTTATTCTTATGCTGAAACCCTGTGTCCTGATGCTCTAAGAATAAGGCCCCTGGGAGTTTTGCTAACCCTCCAGAGCCCAAGCCTGAACACTTCCTATGCTGTTATGCTTTTATGCTAAGATTAGCTTTCACTTGGCATCAGGAAAATCCTTGTTTTTCCTATAAGGAGAGTACCTGTTTTCACTTTTCTTTGTTCCACACTCTTTGTTCTGTCTCTTCCCTTCCTCCCTCCCTCCTTTCCTTGCCCCTTTTTCCCTCCCTCCCTCCCTCCCTCCCTCCCTCCCTCCCTCCCTCCCTCCCTCCCTCCCTCCCTCCCTCCCTCCTTCCCTCTCTTCTTCCTTTCCTCCCACTCTCTCTTTCCCTCTTTCCCTATAGCCCCTTCCTACCCAAATCCCACACCTCTCCCTATAAGCGTCATCTTAATATTTGGAACCCACGCGGAGTCTCTAGATCTAAGAACACATTTCATGCCAAGGTCTCTGAGAACTACATCTATGTGGTTGCTGAATTGGGAATGCTTCATTGGTATGCCTTTAAGCCAAGTTGGTGTGTCTCCAATCAACATCCTGTGCAAGTGTATCAGATGGAGCAACATTTTGTGATATGCACAGGTACTGGTATCCTGTGGCTGCCATAGGAAATGACTGATCGTGGACTCAAACACCAGTCATGTATTGGTGCTGGCTGGGCTGTGTTTCTCTCTTCAAAGAGAGAGAGAATCTGTTCTTTTTTTTTATTATTATTATTTTTTATTAGGTATTTTCCTCATTTACATTTCCAATGCTATCCCAAAAGTCCCCCATACCTTTCCCCCACTCCCACTTTTTGGCCCTGGCGTTCCCCTGTACTGGGGCATATAAAGTTTGCGTGTCCAATGGGCTTCTCTTTCCAGTGATGGCCAACTAGGCCATCTTTTGATACATATGCAGCTAGAGTCAAGAGCTCTGGGGTACTGGTTAGTTCATAATGTTGTTGCACCTACAGGGTTGCAGATCCCTTTAGCTCCTTGGATACTTTCTCTCCATTGGGGGCCCTGTGATCCATGCAATAGCTGACTGTGAGCATGCACTTATGTGTTCTTTACCACTAAGCTTCCAGTGGCTCCAGAGTCTTTGACTTGTGAACACACCACTCTGGTTTTTATTGCCCCTCTTCTGTCTGAGATCTCCCTCTACCTTCCTTAAATTTGATTGCATTTAGTATTGAACAGATAATGTAGAATATAGTATTTCTCTTAAAGTCTTTAATTTAAATATACTTTTTTTTGCTACAATACTGATATTCACTCTTTTGTTGCATATGGAAATGTTTATGGGTTTCGAAGCTTCAGGGACCCACGTTCAGCACACCACAAAAGGTAAAGCTTACCTTTCTCCTGTTATAATCCCAGGAAAAACAGTATCCTAGTGTAAAGTTAGCCTAAAAATGTAATGTGTACTTTATGTTTATGTTGGTAACAGGGTATAGCGAGGATTGTGGATGGGGGCTCTAGAAATAGCCTGCAGAGGCTTGGACCTTCTGTTTCCATGATAAAACTCTAGGGAATTGTGTCATCCACCAGTGGGAGGCCTGCTTACTGCAGCAGGTAGAAGACTGAATTATGAACACAGCACAGAGTACCATGTTCAATGTCTGGCATGAGAGACACCGTGATCACCATCAGTATTGTCTTCAGATCATTGTGAGGGAAGTAGGTGCTCTCACACAACTGAGTGTGTCTCTGAAAAAGGTAAAGAACTTGAGACCAGACCAGGGAAAACCCTTGGAAACCCATCTCACCATTCTGCTTTTCACCAAATCATAAAAAAGCTGGCTGGCTATTTCAGGAACTGAATTGTTCTCAAACATCACAGGTCTTAAAGACTCTTGTGCCACATTTATTCTTCAGAAGTTATAATGTGCCTGTTTGTTTCAACAAAGCTTCATTTAAAAACACTTTAGCATGTGCAAAAAAAAATATCTACTGGGACTTACAAGTGCCAATTTTAAAGTTGTATGGAGGACAAAGAACTATTTGACCAAATAAGTGTGGGCTCTGAATGTGCCCAGATATTCCATTTAAGGATCCAGTAGAGATATCTATCAACACCCATGGCTTTGCTTGCAGTGGGATAAGGCAGGAGTCACCATAGGCTTCACAAAAATCGCCACAGTATCATGTCAGAATTTTGGATTAAAGATTACAATGTAACTTAACACAGTAAAGAATCTGGTATGTGTCTCAGTTTCTTTTCTTGTTGCAGTGGTAAGGTACTCTGAACAAAGCAACTTAAGGGAGAATGTTTATTCTGCCTCAAAGTTCAAGAGTGTGTTCCGCTGTGGCAGGGAAGTCAAGCAGGCAGGGCCTTAAAAGAAGCTGGCCACCTCACATTCACAATGGGAACAGATGGCTTTTTTTATACAGTCCACGATCTCAGCTGAAGAGGGAATTTCTGGTTTCTTTGGAGACTCAGTTGTGTCATATGATGTTTTTCTGGAAGCTGTCTTATGAGAGGATGTTTTGCTGAGAATAGACACGTGGTGTTTCTCTGCAAGCTGCCTGGTGAAAGGGCATGTGATGTCTTGCTGGAGTACACACTTGAGAGGACGTTTGGAAAGAGTGTAAGTATAACCCAGTAGACGTTGGACGATACTCTGGCATTGGTTTGCTTTGCTGGTGTTCATTGGGCTTCACTGATACTGGTCATTGCTGACAATCCTGTTACATTGTGTTACCTTGCTTTCTTTCTGCATCTTCCCTTATCATGACTTCGTAGGGAGAAGCACACCAAAGAACATCTGGTGGGGTTCCAGCTGCTTCTTGCTGCTTCAGCAGACTTGTGAGGGAGCCTCACAGTTTCTTCTGGATTGAGCCACTGATGCTGATTCGAGTAAACCAGATTGCTGACAACAGAGATTGGAATCACCAAAAGAACTATTTCTAAACAGGTCCACATACCCCTGTCCTTTCCTCCCCTACCTTTGGTGGGTGGGCTACAAGGGAGCTTGAAGCATTTAAGAACAGTTATTAAAGTAGGTTTTGAAAAAATATAAGCCTACATCATCCCAGCAAATGGTACCACTCATGGTGAGGTCTTCCCTCCCCATTAAAAAAATCAAGATCATCTGCCACAGGCATGCCCAGAGGCTAACCTAACATAGATAATCCCCCAAAGAGGTATTTGGGGGCTTTTCACCTAAGCCCTTTAGATTCTGTCAAATAGACAATTAACACCTAAAATTACAGAATGAGCTTAAAGGTCAAGTAAGGAAATGCAAATAGGACAGAAACGGAAGCCAAAATGAAGCTCACTTCATGGGAGACTGCTAACAAGCAAAGGTCATAGGGTCATAGGTCTGTGGTGCCATAAGTCTGACTGGAGGATCCGTTCATGCTGGACAAGAGCTACAGCCTAAGCCTCAAAGCACAGCTTTGAAATCAGACATAGATGGTGTCTGCTTCCTGCTCTGAGGCTTGCTCTCAAGAATGGAATCAGTTGTGAATACCTCATAGGAAGTTGGCATTAGAAGGATGACATCACAAGGTTGCTGTGGTTGTTAAAGCCAAGGATGTCCCCTACTACGTATCTGGTGTAACTGTTCAGTAAGTGATGCTCATGTATGAAAACAAGATTGGCAGCAAAGCTGATTCACTCAAAGAAGTATGGCATAGGAATTTGCCTCTAACACAGAAAAGCATCTAGTTTTATGGCAAGGCTGGGATTCATCATAGTTCCTGTTTCATTTGCTTTAGTCAATGGACATGGTTGATAGGAAGAAGGGCTCTGTCACTGCTCAGTTGTTTCTAACATTTATTCATTTCATACATACACAGAATAGTGGAAGGACAGAAAAATGGGCAGGAGACACAGATACACAGATGAGTGACAGACAACAGGTAGGTAATAAATAAATCGATGATAGATGATAAATAACAGATGATAGGTAATAGGTATATATGTAATAGGGAGATGATAGACATCCTACCATTACATACATCAAAATGGAACTTATTAATAATACCTCTTTGTCCTAGAACCAACTCATCTTAATGGCAGGTTTTAAATCACAGATGCTTCTGCTCTGACATCCTTCAGTTTTGCACCCAAAAGGAATATATCTGAGTTCATATCATGTGTGTTCTTTTGTGACTGGGTTACTTCACTCAAGATGATATCCTCCATCCATTTGCCCAAGAATTTCATAAATTTATTGTTTTTAATAGCTGAGTAGTACTCTGTTGTGTAAATGTACCACATTTTCTGTATCCATTCCTCTGTTGAGGGACATCTAGGTTCTTTCCAGCTTCTGGCTATTATAAATAAGGTTGCTATGAACATAGTGGAACATGTGTCCTTATTACATGTTGGAGCATCTTCTGAGTATATGTCCAGGAGTGGTATTAGTGGGTCCTCAGGTAGTACTATGTCCAGTTTTCTGAGGAACTGCCAAACTGATTTCCAGAGCGGTTGTAGCAGCTTGCAATCCCACCAGCAATGGAGGAGTGTTCCTCCTTCTTCACATCCTCCCCAGCATCTGCTGTCACCTGAGTTTTTGATGTTAGCCATTCTGACTGGAGTGAAGTCGAATCTCAGGGTTGTTTTGAATTGCATTTTCCTGATGACTAAGGGTGTTGAACATTTTTTTTTTAGATGTGTCTCAGCCGTTCAGCATTCCTCAGTTGAGAATTCTTTGTTTAGCTCTGTACCCTATTTTAAATAGGGTCATTTCTTTCTCTGGAATCTAACTTCTTGAGTTCTTTGTATATATTGGATATTAGTCCTCTATCGGATGTAGAATTGGTAAAGATCTTTTCCCAATCTGTTGGTTGACTTTTTGTCTTATTGACAATGTCCTTTGCCTTACAGAGCTTTGCAATTTTATGAGATCCCATTTGCCAATTCTCGATCTTACAGCACAAGCTATTGCTGTTCTGTTCAGGAATTTTCCCCCTGTGCCCATATCTTCGAGTCTCTTCCCCACTCCCTTTATAAGTTTCAGTGTATCTGATTTTATGTGGATGTCCTTGATCCACTTGGACTTGAGCTTTGTAGAAGGAGATAAGAATGGATCACTTTGCATTCTTCTACATGCTAACCGCCAGTTGAGCCAACACCATTTGCTGAAAATGCTGTCTTTTTCCCACTGCATGGTTTTAGCTCCTTTGTCAAAGATCAAGTGGTCATATGTGTGTGGGTTCATTTCTGGGTCTTCAATTCTATTCCATTGATCTACCTGCCTGTCACTGTACCAATACCATGCAGTTTTTTATCACAATTGCCCTGTAGTACAGCTTGAGGTCAGGCATGGTGATTCCACCAGAAGTTCTTTTATTGTTGAGAATATTTTTTACTATCCTATTTTTTTTTTGTTATTCCAGATGAATTTGGAAATTGTTCTTTCTAAATCTATGAAGAATTGAGTTGGAGTTTTGATGGGGATTTCATTGAATCTGTAGATTGCTTTTGGAAAGATGACCATCTTTACTATATTAATCTTGCCAATCCATGAACATCAGAGATCTTTCCATCTTCTGAGATCTTCTTTAATTTCTTTCTTCAGAGACTTGAGGTTCTTATCATACAGATCTTTCACTTGCTTAGTTAGAGTCACACCAAGGTATTTTATATTATTTGTGACTATTGTGAAGCTTGGAATACCCAAGATGCAATTCATAAACTACATGAAATTCAAGAAGAAGGAAGACCAAAGTGTGGATACTTCTCTTCTTCTTAGAAGGGAGAACAAACACCCATGGAAGGAGTTACAGAGACAAAATGTGGAGTAGAGACTGAAGAAATGACCATGCAGAGACTGACTCACCTGGCGATCTATCCCATATACAATCACCAAACCCAGACACTGTTGTGGATGCCAACAAGTGCTTGCTAACAGGATCCTGATATAACTTTCTCCTGAGAGGCTCTGCCAGTGCCTGACAAATACAGAAGTGGATGCTCACAACCATCCATTGGACTGAGCATAAAGTACCCAATAAAGGAGCTAGAGTAAGGATCTGAGGAGCTGAAGGAGTTTGCAGCCCCATAGGAGGAACAACAATATGAACCCCCAGAGCTCCCAGGGACTAAACCACCAACCAAAGAATAGTCATGATGGGACTCATGACTCCAGCTGCATATGTAGCAGAGGATGGCCTAGTTGGACAACAGTGGGAAGAGAGGCCCTTGGTCCTGTGAAGGCTCTATGCCCCAGTGTGGAGGAATGCCAGGGACAAGAAGGGGGAGTGGGTGGGTTGGTGAGCAGAGGGAGGGAGAGGGGATAGGAGGAGGGGATAGGAGGAGGGGATAGGGGCCAGGTGTTTTTTGGCAGGGAAACCAGGAGCGGGGATAACATTTGAAATGTAAGTAAAGAAAATACCCAATAAAAAATTTAAAAAAAGGAATATGTCTGAGTTGTTCACTGTTAACCCTGGCAAGGACATCAGCATTAGCTTAGAGAAAAACTCTTTACAGAGTTTGAGTTTTATGAAGGATTTCCAAGATCCCAGATGTTCAATACAATGGCCTTGGCTGTTTTGTTTTGTTTTCCTGGCAGGACTGTGTTTCCCAGTATGAGCTGATCTATACTTTCCCACAGTCTCTTCTGGGAATAGAATGAATGAGTCAACACATTACATTCTACTCCGTTCCTAAAACACAGTTTCCTGGTACTCAAAAGGAAATGTTCGGGTGACCTAGCACAAGGTGCTTCCTTTGTATCATTGGCACCAATGAGAATTAGCAGGGTTTCATTTGTTTGTTTGTTTGTTTGTTTGTTTGTTTGTTTGTTTAGGCTAGAGAGTGGAAGAAAGAAGCACCCAGTAACAATGTAATGGGAATTGAAATTTCCAGTTTCTCCTATAGAGAGAGGTTAAAGGATTGGCCAAGAACTCTATCTAAGAATATGAATGGACCTAAAGAACCAAGTGATGAATGGTCAGGGATACTGTTCTCACTTTAGAAGATGATTGACATAATAGGTATGGATGACATCATAAGGAATGAAGAGATGCCCCCCCCCCCCCAGAAACTGGAAGGGAAAGAAGCTTTGGGGAGGTAATTTCTTTGATCCAGGGAAAGAAAAGAGGAGACAGTGTCTGCCTAGATGGATGGATAGAGCTCGTATACCTTGTTAAGCTGACTCCCTGCTGAGCAGATCCTGAGGGGAAGACACCTAGCAGTTCACTGTGGGTGCTGAATTCTGTTTAGAGATAAGCACACTTGTGCATGGGACTGTCAGTCCTTCAGCTATTATCAACTTTCTGTTCCTGCCCATGTTGTCAACAACTTTGAGCTGGTGGAGCTCCGGGAAAGGACAGACATGTTCTGAGTGAGATGAAGACAGAGAAAGGACAGCAACCCAAGCCTCATAATGATAAGAGTCCAGAAGGAGCAGACTCCCTCCAGAAAAAGGGAGTGCACCACAGCTCTAGGGGAGTCTCAGCAAGTGTTTAGATGAATGGTTGGATGAATAAGTGGATACTGGAACTACCAGAAGGGGATCACTTAACTTCCAAGAGCTTGTAGTATGTTTGAGAGGGTGTTGAGCCATTAAGACAAGTTTGAAAGACTTGGAGGATATCTAGTCTATAAACTGTTAAGATCTAGAAACTTCAAAAGCACTAATATGAAGCTAAGAATGAGGTTGGGGTGAAAGGCTGAGGGTAGCTCTCTGAGAAAACAGTGTTTTACGCTTCTAAATAATGACCATCTGTTTCTGAGTAGGAGACACATAATCTATCTTACTTGGTTCTTTACACTCTCCATCACATTTGAAATAGAGAGATATGGTTTTATATGCGAGCAAACGTATCCAATGGCCTTTCCTCTCAGATGCTAAAAGCTATCATGTGTCACCCAAGGTGGTGTAGACAGGAGTTATTAAAACTCATGACCGTGGTGTATTAATAACTGGTCCAGTCATTCATTGAAACTCACAAATGCTTTAGTTATTTTCCTCATTGCTGTGACAAAATATCGGAATGCAGTTTAAGGAAGGAAGGGTTTGTTTCAGCTCAGTATTTGTGAGTGTAGTCTGCCATGGTGGGGAAGACATGCTGACAGGAACATGGTGGGATCATGCTGTATTGGTCATACTGTATCTGATCAGGAATCTGTGAGGGGACAGGAAATAGCTCTAGGTTATAAACATTGAGGTCTTCTACCAGTGACATACTTCTTGTGAGGCTCCACCTTCTAAAGTTGCCACAACCATCTTTAAAATAAATATTTATTTTGTATTTAATTATATATATGAATATGTGTCTGTATAGGGTATGCACAATAAAGTAGCCAAAAGAGGACATTGAATCCTCTTGGAGCTGGAATTACATGTTAACTTGCATGCTGGGAACCAAACTTGGATCCAATGTAAAAGCCCTGATTTTACAACCTTTTACACTTTAAACTTTTAGATAATAACTGAATAAAGTCACCATTTGCTCTGCCCCAGAACTATGGTCAAACGTGGGCCCACAGCTGAAGAGAATGGAGACAATAAATCCTTAATGCAATGATCACAGTATTTCTCCTGTAGCACACTCTGTATTAGTGACTAAAGTTATCCCCAAATGAAGCGTATGAGAAAATAAAAGACTTTTAGTGACAGTATTAAAATATTAGCTTCCCATATTCAAGCATTATAATGGTGTGTTATTACTTAGAGCAGTGCATTTTGAGTTAGGTCATCTGCAAATAGATCTCTGAAATAAGAAAACTAAACTTCCCTCGGCCCCGTGGCTCCAAACCAGGTGCAGTTTAGTCTATCAGGACATGTGGTTGTCGTACTTGAGCAGTGCTGTTGATGCCTAGGTGGAGAGGCAAGGATGCTGCTAGACATCCTTCAGTGGTGATGTTGGGCCCCATACCAGGAAGTACCTATCCAATACTGTCATTTGTTCTGTGGTTGGGAAATGCTATCTTGTAGTGAAAAGATGAGGTGCTTTCAACTATGCATCCTTTTTTTCATCCACCCACTCATCTGCCTGTTTATCCATCCATCAACCATCTGTCTGCTCACTTATCCATATATCTACTCATCTATCCAAATACCAGCCACCCATCCATTCCTCCTCCAACCACTCCTCCAACATGTATGTATCTGCTAACCCATACACAAGGAGTCATGTAGGCAGGTGTTCTCTTGTTCCCATTACCACCTGAATTTGGCTTTTTGAATGTCAATGACTGATCATCCTTCTCATCTATATTCTCCAAAAAATATCCTATTTTATGTACCCACAGGCCACCAGGCCTCTGCATTCCACAATTCCCAGTCTTTCCCAGTTTTTCTGTTTTATAGCTCATTGAGGTCACTTGTCCTCCTGGCTATTGGCATAGTGCAATTGAGCCTGCAATCTACTGAGAGAAGAAATAAGAAATGACTTCACAGGCAAAACATTTACCTGGCACGCTCAGTGGGTCCAGCCAGCTCTGTGATAGCCTTCAAGTCTGGTTAGTGAGGTATGCCCCTCTGGAGAGGGGTGAGAAGGCTGAGTTCTCTAAAGGCTCTGCCAGGCCAAACTTCCTGGAGAAAAATTCGCTATCCATAAAGCACATTTTAAGCAACACCAAAGTGCACAGTGACCCATAGCTTTCTCCTTCTGAACAAATTGTTTAAAGACCAAGATGTGTTGGGGAGATACTGGGCACTGGAGAATTAGCAGCAGGTGCTATTTATAGAGCCACCACGCTCTGCAGAGTTCCCTCTGCCCAGGGAAGGCTATTAATCTTCTCCAGCAAGAGAGAAAAGAAGTAATAAACTCAATAATGATTTAGAGCAAGGGGAGAGAGAGAAAGCACTGAGGCTAATACTAAGGTGGATCTAAGCCAAGAGATGAGCTTCTCTCTGTGGAAAATAACACACACACACACACACACACACACACACACACACACACACACACACACACACAATATGGACAGGGATGCATACTCTTCCCTTTGTCATCTCTGAACTCACTTCTATTTATCTTCTTTTTTGTAAATTATTTTGTTAATTTACATTCTACAAGTTGCTCCTCTTGGTTCCCTTCCCCCTCCCCACACCCACCCCCGTTCATCATCCCATCCTCCTTACCCCACTGCCTCTGAGAGGGTACTCCCCCAGCTGTCCACCCACTCCCACCCCACTTCTGCCAGCATCCCTCTTCCTTGGGGGCATCCAGTTTCCACAGGAATAAACACTTCCTCTCCCACTGAGGCCAGACAAGGCAGTCCTGTTCTACCCATGAGCCCAGGGGCATGGCCTGGCTCGTGTATGCTCGTTGGTTGGTGGCTTAGTCTCTGGGCGCTCTGAGGGAACTGTTCTTATTCCTATGGAGTTGTAATCCTCCTCAGTTCCTTCAGTCCTTCCCCAAACTCTTCCACAGGAGTTCCTGACCTCAATTTAACGTTTGGCTGTTAAGTATCTGCATTTGTCACAGTCAGTTGCTGGTAGAGCCTCTCAGGACAGCCATGGTGGGCTCCCCTCGGCAAGCACAATATAACATCAGTATTAGTGTCAGGGTTTGGTGTGTGCACATGAGATGGATCTCAAGTTGGGTCAGTCACTAGGTGGCCTTTCTTTCAGTCTCTGCTCCATTTTTTTTGTCCCTGAATTTCTTTTCGATTGGAACAATTCTGGGTCAAAAATTTTTAGATGGGTGGGTGGACCCCTTCCTCAAATGGGGGCCATGCCTATCTACTGGAAGTGGTCTCTTCAGGTTCCATCTTCCCACTGTTGGGCATTTTGGCTAATGTCATCACTTACCACTGAGTCCTGATAGCCCCTCCCATCCCAGGTCTCTGAGATTTTCTAAAGGTTCCCTCCACACCCTACCCTATACTGCTGCATGTTTTGATTCATTCTCCTGGCCCTCTTGGGCTTCTCTTGCAATCCCAATCTATTTACATTCTTAAGGCAACGAAATGGCTCTTCATTTTTAATGTCTGACAGACATGGTCTTCAAATGCTGTCTAGACATGCCACACTTAAAAAGCTAAGGCATGTGGGATTGACTGATCCTTACAGTCATTACACTAACATTCATGTTTCAGTATAGTTTATTTATATGCTGATGGGGAAAGTTTAGAAAAGCTGGAAGAAAAGGTTTGTCTTCATATATGAAGAGTCGGCCAAGGACAGCAGCATTAAAGCAATTGTTTATTCAAAGATTTGCATGAAGAAACTCACCCTTTTCCCTGAAGTTCTTGTGGATCACACACATATTAGGAATGTCACAGAATCAATTTTCTTGAAGGTAACTCATTTTTTTTTGAAAAGTTGAAAATGAATGAATAGCTTCCCCCCCCCCAAAAAAAACAAAAGTGATTGTTCTTTGTTGTGCTCTGGTGTCCTGGTGAGAGTCCTCATTGAAGGCAATTCTGCAGTTCTGCCTTTTAGCATGTGAAGTATTCATTATTCCTTGACACCAACCAGAGACTATAGAAAGAAGGAGAGACCTGGGTATCCAGACAGAAAACAGGTCTTACCACACAGCCAATATGAAGTTTGAATGCTTGTGAAATCCGTTGTTAAGGTGGGGTTGGAGATTAGTGTGTAATAAATTACACATGGCTGCCTTTCAGATCTTAAGAGCTGAAACTTACTCATTGCCCAGTCTGTCTGAACGTTCAGATAGATGACCATGGCACAGAGATAGCAATGAAGATGCTCAAAGCACACCGCTGTAGAGTATAGCTTTGCACTTGCTGGTGTACAAGGGACAAATGTGCTGGGCAAAAACCCTAAAAACACTTATTTACATTAACAAAAAATAGATATGGACTTGATGTAAGGGGAGAAAAGGGTAACACTTGAGAGTCTCTTAGGACTGGAAAACACAAGATTTTCTATTTGACTGTGACCTAAGACAGAGTCTTGAGGACTTGAATTTAGGTCCCCAGATTCCATGTAAACAAATCCAGGGTGGTGGTACATGCTTGTAACTGCACCACTAATGTGGGTGAGTACGTATTCCTGAAACTCATTGGTTAGTTGAGCTAGCTGAACATATGAACTTCAGGATTAATGAGAATAAACAAAGTATCAAAAGAATAAGACGTGGAGAGTAATAGAAAAGATGACTGACACTGGCCTCTGGCCTCCAGATGTATGGTGCCCTTGTATGTTCGCACACATGCACTTACACCAGCACCCTTCCCACACCACTTCAGAGTGACGATACACTGCCGGACTTTATAAGATGTCTCTTAGTAGACAACAGGTTGTCAATTGCATGGTCTGAACTGTTATATAAGAAACATCTCATCTGGGCTAGAAACTTAGAATACCCAAGATATAAGATACAATTTGCAAAACACACGAATCTCAGAAGAATGAAGACCAAAGTGTGGACACTTTGCCCCTTCTTAGAATTGGGAACAAAACACCCATGGAAGGAGTTACAGAGAAAAAGTTTGGAGCTGAGACGAAAGGATGGACCATCTCGAGACTGCCATACCCGGTGATCCATCCCATAATCAGCTCCAAATGCTGACACCATTGCATACACTAGCAAGATTTTGCTGAAAGGACCGTGATATAGCTGTCTCTTGTGAGACTATGCCGGGGCCTAGTAAACACAGAAGTGGATGCTCACAGTCAGCTATTGCATGGATCACAGGGCCCCTAATGGAGCTAGAGAAAGTACCCACGGAGCTAAAGGGATCTGCAACCCTATAGGTGGAACAACAATATGAACTAACCAGTACTCCACGGAGCTTGTGTCTCTAGCTGCAAATGTATCAGAAGATGGCCTAGTTGGCCATCAGTGGAAAGAGAGGCCCATTGGTTGTGCAAACTTTATATGCCTCAGTACAGGGGAACGCCAGGGCCAAGAAGTGGGAGTGGGTGAGTAGGGGAGTGGCAGGGGGAGGGTATGGGGGACTTTTGGGATAGCATTGGAAATGTAAATGAAGAAAATACCTAAAAAAAAAAACCAAAGAAACATCTCATCTTGTATTATGTTATAATACCATTGTCCCAATAGCTAATCATCATGGAGAACTTGGAAAATAGGTATGACTAGCATTAGCTCCACTCTGTAAGTAAGATAATCATAGTAGAGGGTGAAGCATGGCTTCCCACAATGTAATGGGAACTAATCTATGCTTTCCAGTTTCTACTTGAGTGTGACGATTATGTCATAAAAAATGTAACATGGAGCACAAACTATATTTGAAGAAATGTAGTTCTGGCATCATTGGGCCATTGGTTAGAACACAGTGCACACTTTATAGGGACAGTGGGGCTGAAGCTTAGCTCTAAAAAGGAATAAGCAGTCTTGCTCCAGGGCATGTCTGCAGATCATTACCCGACTCTTTTTAAGCACTTCACAAATACATTGCTCACATTAAAAGGCCTGGGGAGATGACATGATGACTAAAACTTACTGTGCAGATGTGAAGACCTGAGTTCAGATGCCCAGCATCCATGTAAAGTAGTAGTATATGTCTATAATACAAGCACTTCTCTTGGGAGATAGGATGTAGAGACTGGGGGTTCTCCAGAAGCTCATGAGTCAGCCCAGCAGACACAGTGGTGAAAAACAAGAGAGCTTGTCTCAAACAAAGTGGGAGGTTATCGTCTGACCTCCACATATGCATCATGGCACATGCAAGCCCATACTCATATGCAAACAGGCATCAGCCACACACACTCACAAAATGATTTTTTTTTTAAAGCAAGGCCAGAAGAAACATCATATTGTAAATGGAGGAAAGAAAAAAGTCAAAATAATTTTGTCTCATTGACAGACTGGTAGTGGATTTTCATAATGAAATGCTTCATTTATCATAAAGGAGCCAGAATATAATGGACTTGAACAAGAGAAAACCAAGCTAAGTCTGTCACCCCCCACCTGCTTCCATCAAGACTTCTATCCTGTAGACTTTGAACTTACATTCAACCTAGTTCTTTGCAGTGTCAACACTTGAGACAAAATTCACATAAGAAATTATCTTTGCTCCTACACAAGAAGGCATAGCTTTTCTCCATATGAGTTTCAATTGCTCCATGGACCTATGGCCCAATTTCATCAACATGAATATCATGGTCAAGCTCCATCTATGTCTAGCCTACATGAGGTCCATTTGTTTCTGATGGCTTATCAGTGTAATGAATGACTACTCTGGTTTGCATTTCCTTCTCTCTGAAAATACTCTTAAGAACAAACAAGCTTGTTTGCAACATTTCAGTCAGAAGCATTCCTGGGCTTACTTGCTATAACAGCGGTTCTGGACCTGTAGGTCGTGAACAGGGGTCATATGTCAGATACCCTGCATATATTTACAATTTGATAAGAATAGCAAAATCACAGTTGTGAAGTAGCAACAAAGTAACTTTATGGTTGGGCATCACCACAACAAGAGGGACTGTATTAAGAGTTGCAGCATTAGGTGGGTTGAGAACCACTCTCTTACGAGGTGAGGTATTTCTGAACACACATTCAAAGGCTGCTAGTAAGAAGCCATGCCCAGTCATCCTATAATCTCTGCTGCATTTATTGCCTTGGCCTGACCTTGGGTTGGAACAATAAGTTTTTGTCTTTGCTCAGTTCTCTATGGGCATCATCATAGGATAAAAGTAGAGCTGAAACAGTGATTACACTCTGGCTTTAAAGATCCCATACACCTTAGAGCATCCCTGCCTCAGAGAAAAACATCAACATTGAATCAGATATCTTACCAAGTTCACTGTCTAAATTTTTAAAAAATCATATTTATTTTTCAGAGGTTTCCCCATTAGCTATGAAAATAAAGTCTTTCTGATGATTTGCTGTGGTAGGAATCAGGTCCTTAGTTAGAGGAGGGTCAGCAGATGAACAGGACTATGCTACTGTTCAAAACACAATAAGGACCAGGCTGAAAGAAAAACAGCCCAAGGAAGAAAGACAGGCTAAGAATCTGGGTTTCCCATTTAAAAAAATAGCTGAAACTGGTGATATGTGATTCTCTGTTTAATCTCTTATGTTTCTGCCATTTTCACAAATATAGATCAGTGTTTGTCTTAGAGGAAGATAAACAAACTTACTCATGACTTTTCTACACTGTACTTAAGAGCTGTGCCACAGGCAGGGTTGTTTTAATAAGATCAGTGAATAGTGTTTTCAAAGTCCCTGTGTGGAATCAAGATACCCCACTCTTCCTAAAACTCAGTAAAGGGGTTCCGGGACTCAGCAGAACTTAGGAAATTAGTCTGAACAGGTTAGAGGGTGCGCCAGAGAACCGGACAGCTTCTGGGACGGGCAGAAGCACAGAGCCGCTGAGGCAGCAGCCTGGGCGGACCGCAGACAACCGGCCACCATCCGGACCAGAGGACAGGTGTCCGCCTGGCTCGGGAGACGGCCTCAGCCTCAGGAGCAGCGGTCACCATCTTGGTTCCAGGACTCCCTGGAACTTAGGATTTTAGTCTGCACAGGTGAGAGTCTGCACCACAGAAGCTGACAGCTTCTGGGAACTGCCAAAGCAACACAGCTTCTGAGAGAGGCCCTGTTTTGGGCCTTCTTCTTCGACCAGGAGGAGGTCCAAAAACAAGATATCTGCACACCTTCCCTGTAAGAGAGCTTGCCAGCAGAGAGTGCTCTGAGCACTGAAACTCAGAGGAGAGAATCTGTCTCCCAGGTCTGTTGAGAGATGGTAACAGAATCACCAGAAGAACAATCTCTAAACAGAGTCAACTATAACTACTAACTCCAGAGATTACCAGATGGCGAAAGGTAAACGTAGGAATCCTACTAACAGGAACCAAGACCACTCACCATCATCAGAACCCAGCACTCCCACTTCGCCCAGTCCAGGGCACCCAACACACCCGAAAACCTAGACCTAGATTTAAAAGCATATCTCATGATGATGGTAGAGGACATCAAGAAGGACTTTAATAAATCACTTAAAGAAATACAGGAGAACACTGCTAAAGAGTTACAAGTCCTTAAAGAAAAACAGGAAAACACAATCAAACAGGTAGAAGTCCTTACAGAAAAAGAGGAAAAAACATACAAACAGGTGATAGAAATGAACAAAACCATACTAGACCTAAAAAGGGAAGTAGAAACAATAAAGAAAACTCAAAGTGAGGCAACACTGGAGATAGAAACCCTAGGAAAGAAATCTGGAACCATAGATTTGAGCATCAGCAACAGAATACAAGAGATGGAAGAGAGAATCTCAGGTGCAGAAGATTCCATAGAGAACATCGGCACAACAATCAAAGAAAATGGAAAATGCAAAAAGATCCTAACTCAAAATATCCAGGAAATCCAGGACACAATGAGAAGACCAAACCTACGGATAATAGGAGTGGATGAGAATGAAGATTTTCAACTCAAAGGACCAGCAAACATCTTCAACAAAATTATTGAAGAAAACTTCCCAAATATAAAGAAAGAGATACCTATGAACATACAAGAAGCCTACAGAACTCCAAATAGACTGGACCAGAAAAGAAATTCCTCCCGACACATAATAATCAGAACAACAAATGCACTAAATAAAGATAGAATACTAAAAGCGGTAAGGGAAAAAGGTCAAGTAACATACAAAGGCAAGCCTATCAGAATTACACCAGATTTTTCACCAGAGACTATGAAAGCCAGAAGAGCCTGGACAGATGTTATACAGACACTAAGAGAACACAAATTCCAGCCCAGGCTACTATACCCAGCCAAACTCTCAATTACCATAGATGGAGAAACCAAAGTATTCCACGACAAAACCAAATTCTCACATTATCTCTCCACGAATCCAGCCCTTCAAAGGTTAATAACAGAAAAAAACCAATACAAGAACGGGAACAATGCCCTAGAAAAAACAAGAAGGTAATCCCTCAACAAACCTAAAAGAAGACAGCCACAAGAACAGAATGCCAACTTTAACAACAAAAATAACAGGAAGCAACAATTACTTTTCCTTAATATCTCTTAACATCAATGGTCTCAACTCCCCAATAAAAAGACATAGACTAACAAACTGGCTACACAAACAAGACCCAACATTTTGCTGTTTACAGGAGACACATCTCAGAGAAAAAGATAGACACTACCTCAGAATAAAAGGCTGGAAAACAATTTTCCAAGCAAATGGTATGAAGAAACAAGCTGGAGTAGCCATCCTAATATCTGATAAGATTGACTTCCAACCCAAAGTCATCAAAAAAGACAAGGAGGGGCACTTTGTTCTCATCAAAGGTAAAATCCTCCAAGAGGAACTCTCAATTCTGAATATCTATGCGCCAAATACAAGGGCAGCCACATTCATTAAAGAAACTTTAGTAAAGCTCAAAGCACACATTGCACCTCACACAATAATAGTGGGAGACTTCAACACACCACTTTCACCAATGGACAGATCATGGAAACAGAAACTAAACAGGGACACACTGAAACTAACAGAAGTGATGAAACAAATGGATCTGACAGATATCTACAGAACATTTTATCCTAAAACAAAAGGATATACCTTCTTCTCAGCACCTCATGGTACCTTCTCCAAAATTGACCACATAATAGGTCACAAAACAGGCCTCAACAGATTCAAAAATATTGAAATTGTCCCATGTATCCTATCAGATCACCATGCACTAAGGCTGATCTTCAATAACAAAAAAAAAAAATAACAGAAAGCCAACACTCACGTGGAAACTGAACAACACTCTTCTCAATGATACCTTGGTCAAGGAAGGAATAAAGAAAGAAATTAAAGACTTTTTAGAGTTTAATGAAAATGAAGACACAACGTACCCAAACCTTTGGGACACAATGAAAGCATTTCTAAGAGGGAAACTCATAGCTCTGAGTGCCTCCATGAAGAAACGGGAGAGAGCACATACTAGCAGCTTGACAACACATCTAAAAGCTCTAGAAAAAAAGGAAGCAAATTCACCCAAGAGGAGTAGACGGCAGGAAATAATCAAACTCAGGGGTGAAATCAACCAAGTGGAAACAAGAAGAACTATTCAAAGAATTAACCAAACGAGGAGTTGGTTCTTTGAGAAAATCAACAAGATAGATAAACCCTTAGCTAGACTCACTAGAGGGCACAGAGACAAAATCCTAATTAACAAAATCAGAACTGAAAAGGGAGACATAACAACAGATCCTGAAGAAATCCAAAACACCATCAGATCCTTCTACAAAAGGCTATACTCAACAAAACTGGAAAACCTGGACGAAATGGACAAATTTCTGGACAGATACCAGGTACCAAAGTTGAATCAGGATCAAGTTGACCTTCTAAACAGTCCCATTACCCCTAAAGAAATAGAAGCAGTTATAAATAGTCTCCCAGCCAAAAAAAGCCCAGGACCAGACGGGTTTAGTGCAGAGTTCTATCAGACCTTCAAAGAAGATCTAATTCCAGTTCTGCACAAACTTTTTCACAAGATAGAAGTAGAAAGTACTCTACCCAACTCATTTTATGAAGTCACTATTACTCTGATACCTAAACCACAGAAAGATCCAACAAAGATAGAGAACTTCAGACCAATTTCTCTTATGAATATCAATGCAAAAATCCTCAATAAAATTCTCGCTAACCGAATCCAAGAACACATTAAAGCAATCATCCATCCTGACCAAGTAGGTTTTATTCCAGGAATGCAGGGATGGTTTAATATACGAAAATCCATCAATGTAATCCACTATATAAACAAACTCAAAGACAAAAACCACATGATCATCTTGTTGGATGCAGAAAAAGCATTTGACAAGATCCAACACCCATTCATGATAAAAGTTCTGGAAAGATCAGGAATTCAAGGCCCATACCTAAACATGATAAAAGCAATCTACAGCAAACCAGTAGCCAACATCAAAGTAAATGGAGAGAAGCTGGAAGCAATCCCACTAAAATCAGGGACTAGACAAGGCTGCCCACTTTCTCCCTACCTTTTCAACATAGTACTTGAAGTATTAGCCAGAGCAATTCGACAACAAAAGGAGATCAAGGGGATACAAATTGGAAAGGAGGAAGTCAAAATATCACTTTTTGCAGATGATATGATAGTATATATAAGTGACCCTAAAAATTCTACCAGAGAACTCCTAAACCTGATAAACAGCTTCGGTGAAGTAGCTGGATATAAAATTAACTCAAACAAGTCAATGGCCTTTCTCTACACAAAGAATAAACAGGCTGAGAAAGAAATTAGGGAAACAACACCCTTCTCAATAGTCACAAATAATATAAAATATCTCGGCGTGACTCTAACTAAGGAAGTGAAAGATCTGTATGATAAAAACTTCAAGTCTCTGAAGAAAGAAATTAAAGAAGATCTCAGAAGATGGAAAGATCTCCCATGCTCATGGATTGGCAGGATCAATATTGTAAAAATGGCTTTCTTGCCAAAAGCAATCTACAGATTCAATGCAATCCCCATCAAAATTCCAACTCAATTCTTCAACGAATTAGAAGGAGCAATTTGCAAATTCATCTGGAATAACAAAAAACCTAGGATAGCAAAAACTCTTCTCAAGGATAAAAGAACCTCTGGTGGAATCACCATGCCTGACCTAAAGCTTTACTACAGAGCAATTGTGGTAAAAACTGCATGGTACTGGTATAGAGACAGACAAGTAGACCAATGGAATAGAATTGAAGACCCAGAAATGAACCCACACACCTATGGTCACTTGATCTTCGACAAGGGAGCTAAAACCATCCAGTGGAAGAAAGACAGCATTTTCAACAAATGGTGCTGGCACAACTGGTTGTTATCATGTAGAAGAATGCGAATCGATCCATACTTATCTCCTTGTACTAAGGTCAAATCTAAATGGATCAAAGAACTTCACATAAAACCAGAGACACTGAAACTTATAGAGGAGAAAGTGGGGAAAAGCCTTGAAGATATGGGCACAGGGGAAAAATTCCTGAACAGAACAGCAATGGCTTGTGCTGTAAGATCGAGAATTGACAAATGGGACCTAATGAAACTCCAAAGTTTCTGCAAGGCAAAAGACACCGTCAATAAGACAAAGAGACCACCAACAGATTGGGAAAGGATCTTTACCTATCCTAAATCAGATAGGGGACTAATATCCAACATATATAAAGAACTCAAGAAGGTGGACTTCAGAAAATCAAACAACCCCATTAAAAAATGGGGCTCAGAACTGAACAAAGAATTCTCACCTGAGGAATACTGAATGGCAGAGAAGCACCTGAAAAAATGTTCAACATCCTTAATCATCAGGGAAATGCAAATCAAAACAACCCTGAGATTCCACCTCACACCAGTCAGAATGGCTAAGATCAAAAATTCAGGTGACAGCAGATGCTGGCGAGGATGTGGAGAAAGAGGAACACTCCTCCATTGTTGGTGGGATTGCAGGCTTGTACAACCACTCTGGAAATCCGTCTGGCGGTTCCTCAGAAAATTGGACATAGTACTACCGGAGGATCCAGCAATACCTCTCCTGGGCATATATCCAGAAGATGCCCCAACTGGTAAGAAGGACACATGCTCCACTATGTTCATAGCAGCCTTATTTATAATAGCCAGAAGCTGGAAAGAACCCAGATGCCCCTCAACAGAGGAATGGATACAGAAAATGTGGTACATCTACAAAATGGAGTACTACTCAGCTATTAAAAAGAATGAATTTATGAAATTCCTAGCCAAATGGATGGACCTGGAGGGCATCATCCTGAGTGAGGTAACACATTCACAAAGGAACTCACACAATATGTACTCACTGATAAGTGGATATTAGCCCAAAACCTAGGATACCCAAGATATAAGATACAATTTCCTAAACACATGAAACTCAAGAAAAATGAAGACTGAAGTGTGGACACTATGCCCCTCCTTAGAAGTGGGAACAAAACACCCTTGGAAGGAGTTACAGAGACAAAGTTTGGAGCTGAGATGAAAGGATGGACCATGTAGAGACTGCCTTATCCAGGGATCCACCCCATAATCAGCATCCAAACGCTGACACCATTGCATACACTAGCAAGATTTTATCGAAAGGACCCAGATGTAGCTGTCTCTTGTGAGACTATGCCGGGGCCTAGCAAACACAGAAGTGGATGCCCACAGTCAGCTAATGGATGGATTACAGGGCTCCCAATGGAGGAGCTAGAGAAAGTACCCAAGGAGCTAAAGGGATCTGCAACCCTATAGGTGGATCAACATTATGAACTAACTAGTACCCCGGAGCTCTTGACTCTAGCTGCATATGTATCAAAAGATGGCCTAGTCGGCCATCACTGGAAAGAGAGGCCCATTGGACACACAAACTTTATATGCCCCAGAACAGGGGAATGCCAGGGCCAAAAAGGGGGAGTGGGCGGGTAGGGGAGTGGGGGTGGGTGGGTATGGGGGACTTTTGGTATAGCATTGGAAATGTAAATGAGCTAAATACCTAATAAAAAATGGAAAGAAAAAAAATAAAACTCAGTAAAGTCCCTGCTACTCACGGCCTTTGAATGTTTACCTTTGGCTTGCCAGTGATAGTTCAAAGTATAGCCACTTTCAGCGCATAGACTTCATTAGTTGGTGACCAATTATATGAAGGTTAAAATAGCTTCAAGGAAGGTGGGCCCTCCCAGTGACTTGATATGGCTGCTGAAAAGTCCATATAGCCCAGGTATGGCCTGGTTGTTCCTCTTGCTCTTCTGGCCTTTAAGTCTAACCAGAAGACCCAGCCCAGCCATGTAGCCTAACAGCAACAGAATATATTCTCTTGTTCCACAGAGACTGGTCTATTTGGAAGGTTGGTTAATTAGCAATTTGAGTAGGCGAAAACCATGAAATTAAGAGTTCAGTCACATCCTTTAAGCAAAGGAATGTCTTAACTTGTAAGTGCCCAACATAGGCTATAAATTGAGCATGGAAAGCCATCTTCCACAAACCTGGAAGTGACTTAGAAAGCCATTTCATACCAAAGCCTGAAGGCTGTCTGATCCAATCCTCCAGAGAAAGAGTACTTCACCAACTTTTCCCATGTGCTGTCGAGAAAGGTTCTGTGGCAGAATGCTGCTAGGATTCAGCTAGGCATATCAACATCCACACAATGCCCTAACAGGGATCATTTAGGCCTTTAGTTTGGTGATAGGGTAGGCTCTTGCACAACACCCAGTAACACTGATTCTTGTGACAGCAGCATCAGTCCCAGGGACAGACCCAAACCTTGTGAAAATGAAGAGCTGCTGTCTTCTTAGGGTCTTTCCTGGGCCCAACCGGAATTTCACACCCAGAAAAATTAATCACCAAGAACCAGCACCATCTAGTTCTCAAGGAGAGTAGTTCTCCATCTTGACCCAGGGCCCTAGGCTTCAGCTTCATTGGTGCCCACATGATGGCCATGGCCTTGGCAAAGTACTCCTGGCTTCTCTTTCTCAGGAGGCTGCATCTGAGGCCAGGGTGTGCTGAAGGAATATAGGCATCTCCTCTATTCCTGGGAATCTTCTAAAGGATTCTAAGCCTTCCACTCTATACAGTCTTCTCTGGCTACTAAATTCTACCACGACCCAACTGCTAATAGAGGTGCCATTGCCACAGCTGAACTTGACATCACAAAATGCATACATCTTTTCTTTGAGCTTTTATTTGTGACTTACTTAAATTACTTATTGACAGTGTCTTGCTAGACAGATCATGCTGGCTTTGGACTTTGAGAATCCTCCTGCCTTGGAACCACAGTGCCTTAATTATAGTCAGATGTGCGCTGCTGTACCATGCTTACTTCAGCTTCTTCACAATGCTTTGCAGAAGACCGTGTCTTTCTTTCATAGGCTCCACTTAAAGATCATAGTTTAGCTTTTCCAGTGACATGACATGAGATATTTTCATCAGCTTCATACACATGTGCAAGGTAACTGACACAAACATTGCATATGATGTACTGTTTTCATTTTCCCTCTTTCTCTCTTAAGCTTCTCCCACCCCTGTTGACCTCCTTCTTCCCAACTACCTTCATATCTGTTTTTGCTCTCTGACACTATGTAGGGTTGTTGGCATGAACATGATCCTCAGCTTTAAAAAAGATACAAAGATATTTCAGTACCAGGAGCTCCGCAGACCTCATCTTCCAGAAAAGAGGGCAGGCAAGAATCTCTTGGTCAGAAGAATTTTGCCCAAAATGGAAAATCCCTTCACTGTACATTGAGTGGAAAAATTTAAATGATCTCATAATTACTTTATACAGTACAAAAAGCAGAAGAAGCCCTCAGTGCCTTAGTGTCTTAGTCTGGATTTATTGGTGTGGATATAAAGAGAAAAGGACTTGTCTAATTGTCTCCCATTGAGAGATCAGTAGCACGCTCCGGGTGATTGATTTCTTTGTGAGTGTTACCTAGGTCTTGTGGCGTATGTCTTTCAAACAGTATACAAGCCACAGAAAATATAAACAAGTCACCCTCACAGTCAGCGAGGCTAAGTTCTAGAGGAGGCTGCTCAGATGGCCTCCTTTCAAATGCCTGGTTGTGAAACAGCAAGCCCTCTAACTCTTTATGACTGAATAATTATCTTTCTTCCCCACAGGCTTCACTTACAATGAGTTCTGACCTGGCATCTGTCAATTCCAAAGACTTTTAAAGAGCAGAGTCACCTGTGGGCTGAAAATGGATAAACATATCTCTTAACAACATTCAGTAATGAAGCCCGTTGCTTATTCAGTGACAAGCTCGTACCATGGGAAGTTATTGTTTAATCACAACCCTCCTGGAAGAATGGACAGGAATAGAGATCTCCCATTTCACTCTCTGTTTCTAATTGTATGTTCAAGGGACATGATTTTTAATGAAGGAAAATCTTTGCTATCCAAATCTCCTACCCCTGGTCTGGGGCTTGTACTGAGAATGCAGTTTAAGATGGAGAGTTGCTTGGGATGGGCGTCCTATAGAACTTTGCTGGAGAAACACCCTGAAGTGTGACCGTCACATCTGCATCGAGTTATGAAAAAGGAAGGCTTGTTAACCCGCTGTTTGGAAACCAGAACACTTTTATCAGTTCATATAATTGCTAACCCCTTATTCACTGCTCAGCACTGGAGAGTTCTTTACCTCCTAAGACCTCACTAATTGCTGACAGATTTGATTTCTCCCTGACAGCAGGAGTCCTGTTTCTGGCCTTTACATCAAGTAATTGCTTTATTTTTCTCCCTCTGCTCTAAAAAACGGAATTCCCTTCTCCCCTGCTTGAACCCCCTTAATGGCTTCTTTCTCTGTTATTAAATCCTTGCCATTTAAATCACATTTAGCGATGTTTTGAATAACTGATTCCAATTACTAAGGCTCTTACCAAGAAGCAGCTGAAAACGCAAGTCATTACTTGCCCGTAGACAAGCAGTTACACCTTGCAGCCGAGTCTCTGGCGAACTGTATTGTGTTTCTCCTCAGTACGGGGCGATTTATACTCCTAGGAGGCTGGTGCTCAGCAAATATACAGCCACTGGAGCTCTCCACAATATCATTTGAGCATAATAGATATTAGATTTAATATTTATTTTATAAATAGCCTGATTCCTTAAAGAAGCCATTCTCTTCTTCCCAGAGTAGCTGGATGGGCCAGTTGGGACAACAGCAGAGATGAGCAGCTGACCGCCGCATGACCCACATCAGGTTTGCTTTACAGAGGTCTAATAAACTCACGGTGGCCCAAACAGGTGACAGAGCCACCCTGTCTGCCGAGGACAGTGCACAGCCCGTTACACTTCACTTTGACACACTTTAGTTTGGTTTTCTTTGGGAAAAAGAAATAGTTAAAAAAAATACTGAGAATTCTCACTATCCTGTCTTTATCTTTACCCTAAAATTCCATCTGGGTTTTCTTCATTTTCTGCTTACTTCGCAAAGGGATTCATCTGGTAAATTCTACAACATGACTGTCTCTGTGACCTGTGTTCTCATTGAAGACTTGGCAGGACGATCCTTTTTTTTTTTTTTTTTTTCAGCCATATTGGATGTAAGGAGTCAAAGTTGTAAAATCTGTTGTTTGAGGGAAATAATCAGACACACTGGCCTGTGATAGGTATATTTTCTTACCACATTGGTGCTGAGGAGATATGATTGTGTTGGGTAACTTTGATGCAGGACCCCCCACCCCCACCCCTGTTACTCTTGCTATTTTTATTTTAGCAGGTATGGCATCAATGATGCATCTTTGTCTTTCTTATCTTGAATATCAAATAACTAATGAATTGTATAAACATGTGTGTCACCTTAAGTTTAAATGGCTCTTCAGGAAACTGACCCGGCCCGGCCATGTAGCTATCGGCAGATCTGACTTACTGAACTGGCCAACCTCCTGCTTCCAATTTCATTAGTCAGCTGTACACCTTGGCTAGCTCTGGGGCTAAAGAAGGTTATCGCTAATTTCAAACTTGAGAGTTCTTAGCAAAATTGAAAGGTCTCTCAATTTCATAATTACATCTACATGTGAAAATAGTTTTGTGAGTGAGGTTAAAGTCAAGAGGCTTAATAAATACCACCCCTGTGAAAATAAGTGAGTTCTGCAGTCATTCATTTGCTCTGCCGTGCACAGGCCTAGACCATTCTCTACTTTTGTGGAGGCCTAGGAAAGATTAAAGACAAAATTTCATTGCAATACAGCGATGGCTTTTCTTCTTAAGTTCTGAACTTTTGGTTCTCATCTTTTTGTTAATGTAAGAAACAAGAGAAAAATCATTTTCTATTATTTGACCCTCTTCAAAACACTGACCCCAGAACACAAGGAGTTAAGAGAATTTAAAGAGGTGTCCTCAAGACCGAGAACTTTAAAACCTCCTGCTGCCCACCATATGCCCACTGAGATTCATAAGAGACAGAGGCACACAGAGCCAGGCGACTGGCTGGGGCACCTGGGATTTTGTATTTCCTATTCTTAAACATTGCCTCTTACATTATTTATGTGTGATATTTGTGAAAATGCTACCTTGAATGGCCCAGAATCCCCAGTCTTCTATTTGTATGTGGTGTGTGCTGGATTGGGCCATTGCCTATCCCAGCATCTGTATTATTCATGTGTTTCTAACATAAAGGCCATTACCTCATTCCTTCAGAATCAGGGTGCTGCCTATTCATCCACAGAGACAAAAAAAAATCTTGTTATAAGTCTTGGGATGAGTACTTAACAGACAGGACTAGCCCATCCTTCTGGAGCATCTATTATAAATAAGTACCCTCTGCTTCTGCTTAGTCCATCACCCTGTCTCTCACCTTCTCAGTTCTTTGTTGAGAGATCCATTTGCAGAGGGGTTCTCAGTGGCCAGTCTTCTCCTGTGAAGGTTCCCAGAGGAGACCTCTGGGGCATAAAGATGCTGGAAGAGTCAATAGTGCGATGTAGTTTTGAGGCGTTTAATACCAAACACATCCCATCAGACAGATAGGGGATCAGCAAGAAGCTTAGAGCCACTTCAGTAGTGAGGAAAACAAAGTAAATAAGCTAGGCCATCACAGTGACAAGAATGTGACACATAAAAGTGATTGCTACAATTGAAAATATTAAAATCATGTTCTACAAACATCATGGAAATGTTACTGATCATTTTTCTCACTGTGCTTGAAGTTAGCATTTTGTTAATGCTTAACTTCAAAGAGTTTTTGCTATTTTGAAAATTTTAAAATATACTTACTGATAAAATAATTTCTCTCCTAGAAACACTGATAATCTTTTTAAAGTAAACTGATTGTTAGACAATCTACAGAGACATATAATATGTTTTAAACACTCTCTCACTATGTCAGGTGGTATCATATAAGGGTTTTTGAATATATTTCTTAATGATTAATTTTTAAAAAATAAATAAATAAGATAAAAATGACAAAAAAAGAGATTGTTACAGTTGCTTGGGGCTCAGACTCCAATCCAGGATGCTCGGATTGAAAAATGTGCAGTTTATCAGTTGTGTAACCATGGGCAACTCATTCTGTTTGTCTGACTTCTTGGTGTTCTGTCTCAGTGAGCTCATTATACTGATATCTACAGAAGAAGCGTCCCATGAATTAAAACTGGGGATGACATGGAACAGTTCAAACATACCAAGAAGACTCTAGAAGTCCAGATTACAGTCAAACTTCAGTGCTGAATTTCCTTGATCACAGCTCCTCAGGTGACTATTCCTTCCTCTCTACCAGAAGCCCCCAGGGTCTTACTCAAGTGCATGACCCCTTCCTTATTAATTCTTCAGCAAACTTATGTTACAAAACCTATGCACAATATGGGAGAAAATGATGTCATCTAGGCTGCTCTAACTAGGGACTTAAAAGCAGTGAAGGGTGCATTGACCATAACCTTGTCAATTAAGAGGGTAATTTCAAGAACAAGATAGAGCATGACTTTGAAGATGGGCTATTCTGGGCTACTCTTGTCTCTGTGTGGGTCAACCTGATTGCAGGAGATGCCATGTGGAAGAAGACAGTCAGCTATGGCATGATTTCAATGGAGCCCTGTGACTTTCAATTTTGTTTTTAGTCTTCAAGTTACTCTACAAATAACAGCTTCATCCTTTCACACATGCACACCATGTATTTGCTTGTGTGCACCTTCTACAATCCTCTTATTCCCCTCCCCCTTTTCCCTGGTCCCCTTCCTTCCACTACATAGCCTTCATAGATACAAAGATCTACATCTCTCATGTGAGTGGAAACATGGGATATTTGTCTTTCTGGGTCTGGCTTACTTCACTTAACATGGTGGTCTTCTTTCCACTGACTTTCCAAAAATCAGCATAATCTCATTCCTTTTTATGAATAACTAAAACTTCATTATGTACATGCACTTTATTTTCTTTCATCTATTCATTGATAATTGATAACTGGACTGATAAGCTGGCTACTGTGAATGTTGTTGCAGTAACATGCATATGCAAGTACATGTGTTATGCTTCAATTTCTTTGGGTACATACCCAGGGGTTGTGGCTGGATTCTATGGTAGTTCTATTGCTAGCTTTTTGAGGAATAAGCATCCATATTAATTTCCATAGTGGCTACCAGTAGTATATAGGATTCCTCTTTTCCCACATCTCCATCAGCATTGGTTGTCATTTGTTTTTCATGATAGCCATTCTGGCATGAGTGAGAAATCCCAATGTAGTTTTGAGTTTCATTTCCTTCGTGGCTTCAGAATGTTGAGCATTTTCATATATTTATTGGGCATTTGCACTTCTCTTGAGAGCTATCCATTGAATTCATTAGTTCAGTTATTGATTTCATGGTTTGCTTTTGTTTTGTTTGTTTGTTTGTTTGTTTGGTTGGTTTTTTTTTTTTTTTAGTTTTTATCCTCTTTATAAGATTAATACACTGGACTAAGATTTTGTGTACTTCTTTGGGCTCTCTTTACATTTTATTTGCTGTGCACATATTTATTTTTTTCATAATCCTATCTGCCAATTCCTATTTCCTGGGCTATTTGGGGTCCTGAAAAAATTTCAGAGTGTCCATGCCTGTGCTTATATATTGAAGTGTTTCCACATGTTTTCATTTACCTGTTTCAAAGCTTTAGGTCTTACATTAAGGTATTAGATCCACTTTAATTTTTCTACAGCACTGGTTCTCAACCTGTGGGTTGTGACCCCTGTGGAGGTTGCATACCAGATATCCTGCAAATCAGATATTATGATTCACAACTGTAGCAAAATTACAGTTACAAAGTAGTACTGAAGTAATTTTATGGTTGGAGGTCACCACAACAAGAGGAACCGTATTGAAGGGTCTCAGCTTTAGGAAGGTTGAGAAGCATTATGCTGCAGGGTAAGAGATAGGGATCTAGTTTCATTACTCTGCATATGGGTTTCCAGTTTCCCCAGCACCATTTGCTAAAGAGGCTGTCTACTTCAGTGCCTTTGGTGAAAATCAGGTAGCTTTCTGGGTATGGTTTTGCTGCTGTGGTCCTGTAGTATAGCTTGAAATTAGGCATCATGATGCCTCTGGCATTTTCGAATTGTGTTGTTTTTTATTTTTTGTTTCTGTGACAAATATCACTTGATTTGGTTATTGTTCTCTGGATCTGCAACTAGAGACCTTCTAGAATAATTTGAAAAGCATGAGTAAATTTCTGGGCCTGAAACTGGCACCATCACTTCACTGGTTGAAAATATTTAATTTGGTATTCAGATCTTCCTCAGTGGACCCCCTTGGCAAGGTAAAGTGTAACTTGAACAATGCTTTCATTTGCACTTGATCCTGGCAAGTCTATGGTGTTTTCTGTTGGACAATGTTTCTTATATACAACACTGTTTTTTTTTTTGTTCTTACATATATTCAGAATTGTATCAAAAAGGAAGGAGAACTTGTACTTCTTAGAACACATGATAGTGTTCTTGTGAGTCATGTGCTAGTTATTTAGTTTCAGGAAGATAAGTACCATGGAAGAATGGTTGTGATGGAGCTAATAGCATACTTCCTCTAGGGAGGTGAGGCATCCTGAAGCTCTTAGAGAAGAAGTTCTAGGTTAAAGATCTGGTCCCAAGTGAGGAGCAGAATGACTGGTCAAGTCCTTTCTCCTGCCCTGAGTCTCCTTAGCCATAGATGGCTGAAGGAAATGATTTTTCACAGTACCTTTCATTTCAACAATTAATGGGTTTTGTTGTTTGGCTAGACACAGGCTCTCACTACTAGTCCAGACTATCCTCGGACTCACTATATATTCCAGGACAGGCTCAAATCTGTGATCCCTTGTATCTTTAATTTTTTCAAATCTTATTTATAATGATGGTTCTTAAATGCTTTAACCTTCCCTGTAACTCACCACCTGCCAGAGGTAGTGGAAAAGAAAGGATACAAGGGAAGTGGACCTGTTAAAAAGATTCTTTGAAGCAACTCCCATCTGTGTTGTCTGGAAATTGGCAGTTCAGTTCACAGGTTAGCAGGCAGCAGCAACTCAATTCACTTGCAAACACCTCACGGATATACCAACAGTCCAGTTTGGTAGAGTCCGGTTAGCAACAGTGGTGACATGACCTAGCAGAGACAGCTAGGCCTCAGCCTTGGCTCAACTCAGCAGAAGGGACCAACAGGAACACAAGAAGTTCTCAACTGCCTCTCTCCAGGAAGCAAATTTCAGTGAAGATGAGAGACTCACAAATGTTGCACAGCTAGCTGTACCAGCAAGCCAAGCTCTGTCTCCATCACTCTGTGGAGTCCTGTTTATACCCTTCAAACATCACATGTCCTCCACGTGCCCTGCTGAGCATGAGTCCTTGGAGGCGGTAACAAACTGCAGCACATCACCAGAAGTTTTCTGATGCCCTGCTCTCTGTGGAGTCCTGACAAATGCAGCTTAACTACGCAATGTAAGGTGGACCAGTACATGCATGTCATTAGCAAAGGATCTTTTATCACATGATATTTCATGTCCTTGCTTTAGCAGAACATCCTCTTTCCTGTGTCTGCTTCAGTAAAATGTTCCTTCATGTGTCTGTCTTAGCCTTTCACACCTGTGTCCACTTTAACAAAACATCCCTTCACATGTTTGCCCCAGCAAAACACCATCCAACCGACTTTCCAACAAACCCTTAAGTTTCCACTTCAATCCTTCTGCCTCATAGTGCTGTGATTGCCTGTACTACACTGCATATACTTTGCTAACACAATGTTTTGAACTAAAACAGACTTCATTTTTATGGCATATTTACTGATAACAGCTTATTCAAAAATAGCCCACTAAGACCCCATTGCTTTTCTAAAGCCAGCCTTAGAGGTTTACAAATAGCATGCAACAGGGATTCAGGGACTAGAAAAGTGCTTTAGAGAAACAATGTTCTAAGAATTTGTAGTAATTTATGAGGAGGAGGGAAGCCAATGGGCATCTCAGCTTCTGGAGTTCCTCAAAGCATCTTTCACTCTAAGTTGAGCCTTTGGGTCCAGGGAAGGTGGATATTTTTTCTCAAATGTATATATTCTTTTTGCTTTGACTTAAAAGATCAACTTAATACATAATATAACATTTATTATTATTACTTCACAAGATTCTATGTTATATATAATGTAAATAACAAAACAGCATTAAGTATAGACCAAAGTGGTTGGGCTCTTTGGTGTCTGACAATTCCTTGTACCCAGTTTAAACTATCAGGAAATTTATCTAGAGCATTCAATAAGCATTTGTGCTTTTAATGGGCAGCAATCAAATCCCTCAGCATCACTGTGGGACTCTTAGACACACTTCCTAAAAGCGATGGTCTTTCGACCATATAATCTGCCATCTCCATGGGTGTCAGCTCTCAGGGGAAATTGAAACTCTGTTCTAATTTTTCTGTGTCTAGAAGTGTAGGTATTCTTCAAACTAACTGCTAAGTGTAAGGATACCAGTGTTTATTTAATCGCTTTTCAAAGCAGGATAGTGTGGTAGGAAAGTATCGGTGGCAGAGTCTGTGTCTGAAGACTTCTTCTAGTGATGGTGTGATTATCCTAGGTAAGACAGTGCTCTCTGATCCTTGATTCCTCTTCTGCTGGCGAGGAAAGGTAACATACTGTCTAAGAGCATACATGCCTCAGTAAGTAGAGGGTTTCTCACTATTCAGTGCCCTGGTATCAGTCATGATGGCCGGTGACATTTCCTCGTCCCCTCGAATTGAGGATTTTCTGTCACAGCAGGTTTGAAGAATCCCTGAGTGCCCTGTCCTGTGGTACTACACACCTGAAAGGTCAGCACTTGGGAGCTGGAGGCAGGAGAATCAGGAGTTCCAGGTTAGCTTTGGTTATATAGTGAGTTAAAAGCCAAGTGGGCTATCTGAGACCCTGCCTCGGCAAAACAAAACAAGCCTCAGAGCTTCAGTTCTTGTTAGAGGATGACACATCTTTTTGTCTCTGCAATTTGCCTGCTTTGTAGTTTCTGACCCTGACAATGGCCGTACTGTCTTCTGTTGCCAATGTTTCTTGAGCACAATCTGCTATCAACAACTCTAAGCCTGCAGTTTACAATCAAGTTCTCAACTGTCTCTCTTCCTCAGCAAGTGTTTCACATGCAATTCAGAAACAAAGAAATGTAAGTAGTTCATTTGGGAGATAAATAAGTGGGGAAAAGAGACACAGCAGCGATTTAACTTAAAAAACAAACAAACAAACAAACAAACAAACAACCCCAAAAAACTGTTAAGCAAATATCCAGTGAACCCAAACCTCAACACTGTGAGAAACTCTGCAAGCCAATAGGGTAATGCCAAGTGACAGGCCTGGGTGGACAGGAGTGGAAGCATGTGTATCTGCTCCTGGTAGCATCTAGTGATTTAAGTATCAGGTGCTTCCTTCCTACCTGTGCTTAGCAGAGTGGGTTTTGTTCACCAGAGAAGATCCTCAGAGGGAGAAGTGCCAGGATTGTCCCTAGAGAGACAAAGGCTATGTAGGGACATCTTATACATGTCTCCTTCCACTGTTGGAGACTCTAGCACTTGAAGACTTGAAATCACTTCCAAAAGAACTCAGGGATGAAAGCCCAGAGCCTCAGCACCAGTGTGCTTCTCTGAACCCCACCCAACACCACCCCCTTACATGTCTTTTAATCCCTTGACCATGTTTCCTTCTTCTGAACTTCATCTTCTGCCTGTCCATTCATTGCTCCTGGCCTGAGGAGCAGCCTGGGTTCCACCGTGACTGATTTATTTGCTCCAAGTATCTGCACATTGCTACTGTGTCTGGATTCTCTTGAGCTGCTCTAAGTGAAAGCCCAGTGGTTTCGTTTTCCAATCTTCCCCCCCCCCCTTTTTCTGTCTTTGGACTTAATATGTCAGGAGAAATTTCAAAAGGCTCTGATCATGTGATGCCTCCCATCTGTAAGGCACTTTAAGTTTATAGAGGAATTTCATGGCACCCTCTGGAAACAACTCAGGGTTGGAGTGGAGAGCATGGTGCTAGCTTCTGGTTCTCTGCCCAGTTATACTGGAGGGAGCACTCTGCCCAGTTATACTGGAGGGAGCACTCTGCCCAGGGATGCTGGAGGGAGCACTTCCCATTGCTTTGCTAATGGCCATTTTGCTTTTTTCTCTACTGGTAAAATAGAAATCATTGTTGTGATTCCCGTAGTAGTATTCAGCCTTTTATTACTGCAACAAACATGCAGGGCTTTCATTTTGTTCAGTAAGGTTTCAGCCCATGGTTGTTTGGCCCCATTGCTATAGTCCTGTGGCTATATATCATGCAAATGCATAGAGGAGAGCAGAGAAAACCTATTCTCTTTTACTGATTCAGGAGGCAGGAGAGAAGAGCCTGGGATCCTATCATCCCCCTGAGGGCATGCCTCCAGTGACCTGAAATTTCACTACCTCCTTCAGAGGCTACCTCCTATAGCTCCCATTGCCTTCCCACAGCACCATTGTGACGGTTTATGTTGATTGCCAATTTAGTAGTTAGAATAACCATGAGAACAAATTCCGGGTCATGTCTATGAGAAATTAGGGTGGGTTATAGGTTACTGATGTAAGGAAAATTACTCTAAATGTGGGTAGCACCATCCCATGGGCTGGAGACTCCAACTTCATATAAACAGGAGAAAGTGAGCCGGGTACCAGCATGCATCTCTTTCTACTTTCGACTGGGGAGTTTTACTAGCTATCTCAGAGTCCATTGCCACGGCTTCTCAGCCACAACAAACGGGCCTCCCTCAAGTTTCTTCTTGTCAGGTGTATTGTCACAGCAAGGAGAAAAATAGCTAATATATCCACATAGTGGGATGAGCCTTTAACAAATAGATACATGGAGAACATTCCAGACCCAAACAGCAGAATCCATCTTTCTCATTTCATGAGAGAACATCCATGGGTTCACTCTACTCTTGGGCATCTAGTTTTTCACAATGCCAGTCTTTATGGTATCCTCATGAGAAAGTAGCATAGATTAAAGTGTAGGAATGACAAGATAGTGCTTGCCACATCTAGTCACTTTGTGGACTCTCCCCATCTGTGCGGCCACAGTATCTGCTTCTCACATGCACGCAGAGAATGATTGCAGCTCAAACTGAATCACACTGAGAATGCATTTGGAATGTTTCATTCCCGAGGAGGAAAGCAAATACATGACATTCTTTGCATGAGTGCAGTCACACCATCTGACATCTTAGAGCCACAGAAAGTGTGTGATACTTGGGCCAATTAGACAAAGCTTTGCTTTCCCCCTTGAAATTAGCCACACACTTAACAGGATCAGCCATTTGAGGACTGAAGATGTACTAATAGGCTTGGACTGGGGACCCGGGAACTATGCACTTATCTGATGGTTCTTTGAAAAAAAAAGTTCCCAATGACTTTTAATTTCCTGGACAGGGGGCAACCAGCCCTGTGTAGGAACTCAATTATTTCAGCACCACTCTGAGCTCCTGATGTGAATGTCTTGAGGTTGATTTGGAGGAAGTGGGATGAGCCGCATGAGGCATCTCCACTATTGCCCGGAGTCAATTTGCATCTTTTAAAGATGAAGAGACGGAGGTTAAGCGTAAGCCGAAACTCATCATGACTTACATACCACAAGACGTTTTATATATCATTTCACACAAATCCGTTTTTAAAAGTTGAATATGTGATTTTTAAAGTCAAATATCTGCAAAGGAAATTGGGCTGACCCAAATCTGCCTTCAGTGTTTAATGGTAAGGATGTTGTGAAATTTGAGGCAATTTTGTTTTCTGTGCACATATTTTTTTTTTCTCTAGGAAGAAAAAAAAAACTTTCTTTGCTTCACATTCTTCTTTGTGCCACAGAAACGCTCGGTTTGGTTTGGTGTGAGTCAAACCAACTATTCTCATCATGAGTGGAGCAAAGAGAGAAGGAAAAAGAGAGAAAGGAGCTTTTCATCCAAGTTATGGGTCCTAGAAATTCTCCTGGAAGAGCATTCTATGTGGCTGTGGCTGCTGCCCACTCTTTTGTGAATGCTGGAGAATAGTTATTTTTCTCCTGCACCCAACAGGAAAATAGTGGGGCATAAAAATAAATTCAGCTTATTAAAGTAAAGAAAGTGCAGTAAAGTGCTTATAGTATTCCATCCTATGAATGTTCATGCATGTTGATGAAGGATTATTTCTCTTCTCTTCTTGTGTGCCTCTTTAGCTGGTCCCCTGCCAGCTTAGCCAGCATAAGAGGTGGACTGGAAAACAGGTGCTATCCAAGGCTGAACTTCCTGTGATGATGTCTAACACATATTAAATCACACCTGACAGTCTCTGATTTTCCTGATGCATCTCAGAGAAATAATTACAATTCCCCAATGATAATATTTAAATGTGGACATCGAAGGCTGGAGAGGTGGTTTAGTGGTTGAAAGCATTTGCTGCTCCTACGGAGGGTCCAAGTTTGGTTCCTGGTGCCCACATAAGTGGTGCACAAATACCTGTTCCTTTAGTTCTGGAGGATCTGACATTCTCTTCTGGCTACTAAGGACAACTTCGCAGATGTCCCATCTAAACACACACACCTTACACAAACAAACAAACAAGATAACTAACAAGAAGAAAGTTTAATGACTTAAATTGGAAATGATTTTGTTAGCCATTTTCTCTGACACAGAAAGTTTCCTAAAAATGAAATTTTATTATACAGGATCAATGATGAGAGTGGGGAATGAAAAGAAAACCTTATCAATAAGCCCAGCCAAGCAGTGTGATAACTCAAAGGTAAATTGATCATCTGAAGCAGAAAGTCAGGCTAGGTCATCAGAGGCTAGTTAGAACACTGCTGCGAAGCCATGTGGTTTTGGTGATGGTGGTGTCAGGAAGAACTTTAAGTTCCAGGATATTCTTAGCATCCTAATTCCACAAACAGTGTGGAACTAACCCACCTGCTTCTAAGAAAGGCCACAGCAGGACTTTGAATTGCATAGCGGTGCAAACCCCGGTGTGTTTGCACAATCCACTTCAGTGGCATTATTGTATTGGACACCTCAAAGAGCCAGGGAAAGACAGGTCATCTACTGTCACCTGAGAAGCTCACACCAACCTTCAAGGGTTACTTGATGGCTCTGACAGACTCCTTTATTCCCCCCAAATGGTTTAGAAGGGGTGGGCAACAGCTCTCTTGGTGCCTCCCACTTTTCCAACAAGCCCTGGAGACTCTGAAGTCCTGGAGGTTCTGTCATTCTGGTTTGAAATCCTGAGTGACTGAAGAACACTAGCCAACAAGTAAATGTCAAAGATGAAAAAAGACCTTCCACCACATTCTGTTTTTCATAAAAATATAGATTTAATAAGTTTCTAACGGAGAACAGAATGGCCACATTAGAACACTGCCAAACTTATAGGCTTTGACAGTCCCACATACCGAGATGAACGTGAAAACGCATTTCACAAGAAAAAAAAATATATATATATATATTTTGTCTTCTGGGTTTGTTGAAGAAGAAGAAAAAACACATCTGTCCCAAATTTCTTTGAAGGAACTGAATAGCATTCTGTTTTCCTGGGTGAATAGACTTATTCTTCACACTGAATTGTCATAGGAGATTTTTTAACAACATGACTTGAGGTTCTGGAATGAAACGAAAATCAGCGAGACAAGGTGGAAAAACCTTTGTTAACATCTCAGGGCTGGGAATCCAACCTTTCTCAGACAGAGAAAAGTGCAAGCCTAAGTAGTGGAATATTTACCTTTCATCCATGACAGAGCCACAGAAAGGAAAGCTCTACAACATTTTGCAACTTTAGACAATTGCTTTACAAATGGGGATAGCTGCTGTGGGGGTCATGCAGACATAAGGTCTGTTACTCAAGTTCATGTTTAGTTGTGATGTCCTATGGAAGTAGATAGCAGCATGAGCCAGTGTCCTGTGGGTTCAGATTCTAGTTCTCGTTTTCCCTTCAAGTTTCTGAAACTCCCTGTGCCTCTGTTTCTTTACCTATAAAAGTCCAATGAAAAGATCTGCCTCACACAATTGCTGTGAAGATGAAATGTGTTCATGTATATATAAGAGCTTAGTATCTCACATAGAGAAAGCACGGGGCATGCTATGTCCACTTCTGTGTTGTGATGAGTGGTCAGTAGTGGTAGTGACTGCTGTAATGGTAGTATTATAATCCCCTGTAACTAGCTTTTCTGGGGGCTGACTACACTAGCCCAAGTAACCAAGCACAATCCTCTGTAGAAATAGAGACTGAGCTAACTAGGAGTCCAAAAGGCCCAGGACAGGAAGGGCATTTGAAGTAGAGGAGAGACTGATCCTGGGTGTGTGGATTGATTCCAGGGTGATGTATTCTGTTTCTGAGATTTCTGGTCAGAGAAGGGGGATCCCAATGACCCCAGAGCACCATCACCAGTGCAGGACATCCCCAAAATTTATCATTTTTTGAAGAATTTTTAAGCCTGGTTTGGATAAGTATCACAAAATATCCAGCAGTGAAAACATTATTTTAAAATCCTTTAAAATGTCAAAGAAATCCAAATTTGGAATTCATAGTGTTCACAGAAGGTACAAACACAGACAGCCTTCACAAGTTAGACCCATCCTCTGGCAGAGGACTGAGGTTGGGTGCCTAGCTACCATGTCTGGCAGCTCACAACCCCCCTGAAATTCCAGATAGAGAAGATTCTGCAACCTCTTCTGGCCTCTGTGAGTACCTGCACACCTGTGCACACACCCACACATATACATGTTAAAAGAAATAACTTGTACTAACCACGTAATATTAGCCGTATCAGGAAGCATGATGGTATTTGTTTAAATGTGCATGTTTCTATGAATTAGTCAGCATCTTTGGACAGAGGAAACTATTAGTTATTTTTTTCTCTCCTTGCAGTGACTAAAAAACAACCAAAAATCCCCAACACACACACACAAGCAGCAGCAACAACAAACCAAACCAACTAAACAAAACCCCCTGAAGAGGCACAACCTACTAGGGGAAAGGTGTCAGTCCATTATGCTGGGGAAGGCAGAGCCCTGTGGTTGTCCAGGGGTAAGAGTGTGATGCAGAGTAACTGTCCATAGGGTTACTGACAGAGCAGACTGAAAACAGACCTCAATATAACACTCAAAGGCTCATGACCAATCAATCACACACTCTACCTCCCAGGCCTTTCCTCCTGAAGCCTATGTAGGCTTCCAAATCATGTCACAGCTGTGTCTAGTGGGTGAGAAATAGTAACATTAACAGGTATGATTCCAAAAAAGTCATTATTGTTTCCTACAAAATCACAACCAATCAAAATGCAGAAAATAAGATGTCCTGTCATATCTAGTTCTCACTGATACATTGAAACCACAATCCCTGCACCTAAGTCTCAGTGGTCATTGCAGGGGCACCTGTCTGGACCGGACATTTTAGATTCAAGCTACTTGAGCCAAACATGAGAAATGGAAAGAAATAAAAAAAAATTATCTGGGTCAGAAATGGTTTTCCAAAGAATTGGTAATACATAGGTTATCTCTTCATTCAAAAATGACAAACTTTGTTCTGAAGTATATTATAAATGTGTGTGTGTGTGCCTAGTTCCAAAAATTTAATTGGATATCAATATTTTATGTTTCTATGGTTTTTATTATATAAGTTCTGTTTTTTCATACAACATGAATTTAATTTGTTTTTAAAGAAGCACATAGTTTTATGATAAGCTGTCCTTAGAGAATTAGTCAGCATATAAATAATGGAATGAATGACTAAAATAATAGAAAACCATGAATGCAGAAACATTCAGAGACAACCCATCCCCCTATCCAATATCTATGTTTTACACAACAGCAAATCCACTGGTTTGTTTTCAGAAGGATGTAACATGTGTGCCTTAGGGAATAAGGATAATCTCTCTGTCATAAGAATACAGAGAAGACCTGATGAACTTCCTGAATGTCACAGTTTTGGATAGCTCCCAGAAATCACAAAGATGGCCTAGGCTGAAGGAAGCTAATACCATCAGATAGCCTAGTCATGATGCCCATCCTGTTTGCAGGCACCATGGTCAGTGCTTGCTTTTCTGAGGAGTAGAAAGCTCCTTTAATCCAAATAGCCCTGCCCTTTACCTCTGTTAAGTAAATCCAACCTCTGATTGGTCAAAGAAGGTGAAGCCAGTGTTCCTAGGATGTGGATTTTGCTTTGTGTGCTCCTTCTATCCCACCCCCTGCCCCCTGGTTTATATCCCATCCCCTGCCCCCTGGTTTATATCCCACCCCCTGCCCCCTGGTTTATATCCCACCCCCTGTCCCCTGGTTTATATCAGTTTGAGGAAGACTTCTTTCCCTTTTTCTTCCTCTTTTTCCTCCAAGCCACTAAACAGTGGTCAACACTGACCATGTTCTTAAACTAATAGGTCTTTTATATGGCCTAAGTGGACATAAATCTATTCTATAGGTGCAAATGGATGCCTGGATGATACAGATAAGCAGAAGTAATCTAGCAGGCCATCATGTAGGAAATAGTGATATTAGCAGGTACTGTTCAAAAAAGGCACTACTGTTTCCTATAAAACCACAACCAATCAAACTGCAGAAAATAAGATGTCCTGTCATACCCAGTCCCCAAAATTGGCTATTCAACACCAATATCTGGAGGTAATACTATATCAACTGAGTAATATATATATATACATATATATATATATAATGTGTGTGTGTGTATGTGTGTGTGTGTGTGTGTGTACATGTCTTTGTCTAAATGAGAGTATGTGAGTTACAGCATATATGTCTATGTCAGAGGACAACCCTGGGTCTCAGCTCTCACCTTTTACCTTGTTGGAGACAGTGCCTGTTGTTTTTCCACTGTGCCTGTCTGACTATCTTGTTCGTGAGCCTCTGTGGATGTCCCTGTCTCTGTTTCCCTTCTTCCTGTGGAAATGCTGAGATTACAGATGCTAACTTACACATCTGGCTAATATGTAGGTTCTGGGGATTCAAACACGGGTCTTTATGCTTCCATGACAAGTACTTTTACCCACTGAGCCAACTCCCAACCCTCAGTCAAATACTTAAAATCTCTGACATTCATTTTTCTAGTGTGCACCATGAATGGATTAGATGAACCATCCCAAAGTCACCGCTGGTCTTAAAACTTTAAAATTGACATGAACCTTTTTGCTTCCAAGTGTGTAATACAGACACACAGACTCATGTATGTAAATGCAGACCTACGGACATCTGTACACATAAAACACATAAGCACACATGCAAACATTTAACTATATCTGAGATCCTTATTCCCTTCTTTATAAAACTCAGTAACAAATAGACCTTTTCTCCATGACTACAGATACAATCAATTAACCATGATTAAATGAGTAACCAATAACACTTTTAATGTCTCCAACTGAAGGAAGGCTACAAAGGCTATGCACATATTGTTTGTTGCAGTGAAATGTCTCCAGTCTGTGAGTTACAGAAATGGATCATAACAAAATTAGGTTTCTGGTGCACTAACCCACACTAATCAATCAGATGGCCACAATCAGTGAGCATCATCTTGGCCTTACCTGGTGAGGTAATTCTTGCAGGAAGAAAAAGAACCCAGATGATGTTCTCTTCTAGGTCCTTTGCAGCAACAATGGAAAATACCTTTAATATGGTCAAAGTCACTCTAGGAGCTAGGGAGACAGCTAAGTGGGAAGAGTGCTTGCAGCACAAGGGGACCTGTGTTTGGATCTCCAACACACGTATGACCTGGATGCCTCAGAAAACATCTATAATCCAAGTG
This sequence comes from Mus musculus, assembly GCF_000001635.26. Classification (NCBI taxonomy): domain Eukaryota; kingdom Metazoa; phylum Chordata; class Mammalia; order Rodentia; family Muridae; genus Mus; species Mus musculus. The sequence goes on along the minus strand of NC_000085.6, from coordinate 59,999,570 downwards.
CTCTCATGCAAGATTGGGTGGGGGGCTGGGGGGGGCAGACAGGAGACTTCCCAGAAACTCTTAGGTCAGCTACCCTGCCATATGCAGCAATAGCACACAATGAGAGACTCTATCTCACACAAGATGGAAGGCAAGAACCAACACCCAGAAATGTCCTCTGACCCTCTGACCTATACATATTCACAAGGCACACATACACACAAACACATAGAGACAGAGAGACAGAGACAGAGAGAGACAGAGACAGAGGTAGAGAGTGAGTGAGATATTGTACAGCAAAGTAAAAAAAACAGAAGGGCAAGGGCCATAGTATGAAAAGAAATTAAATGAGTGATGGAGGGACCTTCCAGATTCAGAGTTAGGAGGGAGAAAAGACAGGGTGTTTAACTCAGTAGTCTATAATGAATCAATGAATGAATGACTCACAGATTCAGTACATTATCCTAACAAGAAAACTCTTTAGTTCTGTTGAGCCTTCATGAAAGCATAGAGAGGCCTGGTGTCCTAGTGAGTAGGTAAAGTGGTTGCCATGAAGCCCTGGGTTTTAACTAGCATCTCCTAAAACTAGGTATGACTTTACACTTGTAATACCTGAAGTGGAAACTTAAGGGTTCATTGGAAAGTCAGTAATGTTGGATGGCGTTTTGCTGAGGCAAACATGTGAAGGAATGTTTTGTTAAAGTGGACACAGGTGTGACAGGCTAAGGCAGACACTCGTGAAGGAATGTTTCGCTGAAGCAGACACAGAAGAGAAGAAGTTCTGCTAAAGCAAACACTTGCAAGGACATGTGATGAAGGATTCTTTGCTAACAACATGCATGCATTGGTCCTTCTTACATTGCATAGATGAGCTGCATTTGTCAGGATTGCATAGAGAGAAACACACCAAAAAACTTCTACTGGCATAATGCAGTTTCTTGCCACTTTCAAAAGTTAGATGCAGATGCTGAGGCAAGACCCATATTGAAGTAAGAGCCTTGCTGAGGCAAGGCATGTGGAGGACATGTGATGTTTGAAGGGTATAAACAGGACTCCACAGAGTGATAGAGACAGAGCTTAGCTTGCTGGAACAGCTAGATGTGCAATGCTTGTGGGTCTCTCATCTTTGCTGATCTTCGCTTCCTTGAGAAAAGCACAGCTGAGAACTTCTCCTGGTGTTCCTGTTGGTCCCTCCTGCTGATCTGAGCCAAGGCTGAGGCCTGTCTCTGCTAGGTCTTGTCACCACTGTTGCTAACCTGATTCCACTGAACTGGACTGCTGGTGTATCCATGAAGTGTTTTTGAGTGGATTGAGCTGCCACTGCTAACCTGTGAACTGAACTGCTGATTTCCAGTCAACATAGGCGGGAGTTGCTCCAAAGAACCTTTCTTCCCACCCCTCCCCCACCCTTTCTTTTCCACTACCTCAGGTGGGTGGTGGGCTACAAGGGAGGTTAAAGCGTTTAAGAACCATCATTAAAAAATAGGATTTGAAAAAAGTTAAAGTTACAAATACCAGCAGTCAGGAGGGTCAAAAGTTCAAGGTCATTCTTGACCGTGAGTATTATTGTGAATAATAATAATTTATAATTATAATAATTAATAATAAGTAAATCAATTAAATTAATTTATTATTAATAACCAGGGAAGCCAATGAGCACTTAAAATGCTATACATTTCCTAGGCTGGTAAATCCCCTGTTCCACTCTGATTTTTCAACTAGACCTTAATGATTTATCAAGCCACCCACAAATATCTGTACTTTCTGCCCCAAGAGAAGGCAAGGGGGAAAGGAGAAAAATGGTAAAGATAAAGGTGTTAAGTCTTCCCCTAGAAGTTAATTTGCTGACTGGATTAAACAGGGAGTCTGGACAGAGAAGGCATACTCACCCACACCCAGGTGTCCTAACTGCAAGCCCTTCTGAGATGGGAAGTAGGGACTTACCATACGAACTGTAGTGGTGTCACAGGCGTCTTATAAAATAGAGCTTCCCAGTCACAGTACTGTTGATATTTGCAGGTGGGTCCATGTTTATTCTGAAGGATTGAAATCATTGTAATAAGGTCTTCCAACTGGGTGCCCAAAACACCAAGACCCTGCCTTTTCTAACCACCGCAACCAAAAGTGTCTTCTGACATTGAGACACATTCTTTGGAAGTAAAAATATCCTGAGTTGAAAAACAGTACCCTAGAGGACCCGCCTGTCTTCCAGCATTAGGTTCTGGGTTTTAGCTGACATGGATCTGGGCACTGAGTGAAGAACCTGTTTCCTACCAGCAGAATGTATCTTCTTTCTGTCTGCCAGCTCACCTTCTTCCAGTCATTGCTGTTATCACAAGGTCTCCTAGTTGGTCGCTTCTGCAGGTTCTTATAAAGTCAAGAGTTGGAGACCATACCGTGAGAAAGCGAGTCCTTCACAGTCTCCCACCCTGACAAGCCAAATGGCCTTGTGCTAAGGAGCGGGTCATCACTCCCTTCTCCCTGTTCCCTTCCTGGCACCAGAGGCTGTAAAAGCTGAATTATAGTCCCCTCTTCCTTATCTCTTCCTGACTCCCATGACTTCCAAGGACATGAGTTACATGCTGAGCCTGGCCTGACACCCAAGGCTGTTAAGGAGGATTCCACCTTCAGGAGATAAGACACAGAGTGCCTGCCGCCTGGTGCCTGACTTCGGCCCTCATGTCCCCTGATGCCCACTTCTTTGTTCTTTGTTAATTCCCCCTCAACCCCTCCCTATTCCCCTCAATGTATGCTTTAAAACCCAGAGTTTCAGCCTAATAAACGGAGACCTTGATAGGAACGTTCTACTTGGTCTCCACTCCTCTTTTCTCTCCCATCTCATTTTCTCCCAGGTTTGTGGTCCCCCTCGCACCCACAAATAACTGAGTCCTGCTGGACGGGACAGTCAAGGCATTCTGACAACTAGCTACTCCAGCTTAGAGCTCATACTAGCCATCCTCTCTCTACCTTGTCTCTTCCAAGCTGGTAACACCACCTGGTTAAACACTTCCCATTACTCCTGAGTACAAGTTGATAAATGTACTTCATAATATCTAGGAAATATGAAGATCTTATTGAGACCATCCATCCATCCTGGTTTCTTTGTCTTCTGTCCTTCTGTCTTACTCCTCTACTTGGAGAACTACATTCAAACCAAACTACCTGTGTATGGACCTTCATTTGGGGCTCTTCTTTGGAGGAGTTAAGATTAAGACTCTTGGTATCCTCAGTGACTCCAGGAAGCAGAACCCAGGGTAGGATTTGGAAGCAGGATCATTTCTCAACCATACCTTATTTCTAGTGATAAGTGGGGTGGTGCTAATCTCTGGCATGTAGACACAAACAAAATACCCTTGAACCTCATAGGGATGAAAATAATAATATAGGTTATGGAATGAGCCAACAACATAATCTCAAGTCACCAACTGACATCTGAGCATCTAAAGGATTCCAGCACATCTACAACCAGCTGGAAGTCAGACCCACTGTGAAGTAGCATAGCCTGTTGAAGCTGTGTGTACAGATATGCTTAGAATTCTACCCCCAAACCAGGACTTTTAGCCTGGTCTTTTCTTAAGGAAAGTTTGAAATAGAGGTCCACATATGGAGCAGTTTATTTTCAAATGGGTTTCAGAAAGGAATAAGGAGAACAAAACAGGAATAGGAAGAAGCCATAGTGGTGAGTCAGTTCTTTGGGCTGTGAGCAGTGAGGAAGAAAGGTTCATGCTGTATGGAACAAGCCTCCAAAATGGAATAAGCACATGGCCATCAGATCCATCTGGGATAACAAAAGGTTGCTCCAAGTGATGAGAACTCCCCTGCATCCCTGGATTTTTTTATGAGTTGCTGTGATCTGGTTTCTGCTGCCATCTAGTTCTTTCTTGCCCCAGGATAGGAAGCAAGAGAAATGAGTCATGGTCAACTTATACAAAGCCCAAAGTTGGCAAGCCTTCATTTGAATGTTTTTTCATAGCGGTGGCTAAAATAAGAAATGGGCAAAGTGAGTTCTAGGACAGCCAGGGCTATACAGAGAAACCCTGTCCTGGAAAAAACAAAACAAAACAAAAACAAAACAACAACAACAAAAAGAAATGGGGCTCAGATTATTCGGAGGAGCATTTTATACACACACACACATACACACACACACACATATATACACATATGTATATATATCCACACATATATTATTTATTATATATATTTTTATACTATATATCTTTTCTAGCTACATTAGGTATATGTGGATACTAACACAACTAGAAAAGACTATTTTGAAGGACAACAACTGATCAACAGTGTCCAACACTGTACATGAGTAAGAGGAAGGCTGAGAGATGACCATCAGTGATGCTGAAGGTCATGGTGACCTGGACAAGACCTGATCTAGTGGAGTGACTCATCTGCTTAGACTCATGCATGCTCCATGTGGTTATGAAAACACAAAAACGAAGGCAACAACCTCTCAGCTACAGCCAGGGGACATGAGGTTCCCCTGACAATTTCCCTGGGCTCTCTTGAGTTACAAAAGAGGATGTCTTCTTGTCTAGGGTTATCTTGCCCTCTTCCAATTCCTTTAGGTCTTTGGCTCTTCAGAATTCTCTTGACATCTTAGGTATGAATACCTCTTTTTCCCTGTTGAGTTGTTCTTCTCCTGAATTCACCTAGGAGCTTTGTGCAGGATGCTTTTCCAGGCTACAAATTGAAGGCAATAGATGCAGGGTCACAGGAAGTGGCTCTCTTGGCATGAGTCCTCCAGCAGTCCCAGGGGTCTTTGCAAGTGCATCTTACCTTTCCATCCCCCCCTTTCCTTTGAAATCTCCTCCCTTCATAACCCTGTCTTCTCTGTGTCACTTTCTTGCTATGTAACTTCATCCTCCACCTATAAGTTCCTCTGGCCAAGCTCACATATGGCCTCATTATTGCTCACCTAGGAAGGTTCTCTCTTCTTACCCCATTCAGTGCATACCCATTCTCCATATTCTTCTAGAATCTTCCTTTCATCTGCTCTCCTGACTTGTAGAACCCTTTCTATTGGCTCATGAGTCCCAGATCCATATCCCTACTAGCCAAGTTATGCTTGGACTTATATTTATATCTCTGCCCTTTGGAAAGCCCATTTGTGGCTTTTTGTTCTAGCTTCCCTTCTTCTACCTGCCCCCAACAACAACAACAAGCTACCAACAACTCTCCTAGCTCCCAGGCTAAGTTCCCCCTACAGTCAAGCCTCAGCTGCCTCTTTCCCAATCCTCTAACTGCATAGTGTACCTTCTTCATTGAGGTCTTTTCTTGTAATGACTCTAAAAACAAAACAACAAAAAGCAAGCAAGCAAACAAACAAAAAACAAAAAAACAAAAAAACCCCAAACTTCTCTAGCTGTAATCTGCATCCCTTAATCTGTAGGCCCCATCACTGTGGTAATACAACACTCATCAGGGTCACCACTTGGATCTACCCACTCTTACCCTGATAGATTTGTAGCCATCACAGATTCTGCCTTGAGGGACTGGGTCCTCTTACCTTACTGGACACAATCATGCTCCAGTTTTCTTCCTGCCTCTCAGGCAGCTCTTTCTTAGCCTGTTCGTTCTTTGCGGGATTGATCCAGTTAACATACATGAGGTAGATTGAGTGTGGGCCCCCAAATTGAGTGAGGTTCCAACATTCAGAATATGTGAACACCACATTTTTTTTGGGGGGGGGGAATTAACTTGGGAGGGTTCTTGGCAGAAGTCATTAATGAAGGATCTCTAAGTATAATAATCTAAGTGTATGCAGGTGTCTCTCCAATGGCAAGTGCCCCACAAGAAACAGAAACAAAGACAGGCATAGAGGAGAAGGTGAAGTGAGGGCAGGGGTCAACCAGGAGATGTTCACAGCTCACTAGAACATGGAAGAATGGATGGGTTCTTTCTCCCAATACTCAGGGTGTGTATCCATGTTGGCACCTTAATTCTGAGGTCTAGCCTCTAAAACGGATATATATATATCTACCAACCTCAAGTACTCATTATGGCAATTCTAGGGATATCACACAATACTCAAATCAGATTTCCTAACATTCTATTCCCAACTTCTTCCAGGTCTTTCCGCTATAGGTCAGTATAGATACACTCAGATCTTCAGACTGGAAACCATAGAAATCATCTTTGGTTCTATCTCATTCCAGGTCTCATCCTTTGATTATCCCAAACCTGATCACTCCTCATTGAACCCAATTTCTTCTATTCATGAGCTACTGAAGATGAGTCTTAAATTAATTCCAGACAAAAAATCTTCTGGAGTCTTCCAAGTCCTAGCTCTGTAATGGAAAAATGGGCCCTGAGCACCCTGTTCACTGTTCTTGGTCAACTTTATCTCCCACCATCCTCCATTATGGTTACCCAGATTTGGCCACTTAGGTTGGCCTACTTAGTCTTTAAAATCTGCACACTCTACCATCTCAGGCAAGATCTTTGTTGCTAACATCACCCTGTTTTAAATTTCTCTTCTTAGAACCTTAGTCATATAACCTAAATCAATCTTTTATGTATTCATTATCTATGGTATTAAACTAATGTCTTTCACTCTAGAGCACTAATTATCTGAAATGATATCAGTCTATCTTTATTTATGCATGCTCTACCCTAGTGAAATATAAACTCCATGAGAAGGGCTCAATTTCATCATCAACAACCTGGAGTCCAGATATTATCTTGTGTACAGTGAATTCTCACTATTTGCTGATTGGATGAGTGTATTTTACTTATCTCCTTACAAATACTAAAGACTGACCAAATCCCCGACTATTTGTGTGTGATAAACCAATGGATGGATAATTGAGCAATTGAATATATTCTTGATCACCCCAGCTGGAAGGAATCTCTCCTTCCTTTGAATTTAAGTGCAGCATCATTTTCTAGTCAACACGTTATTCTGCCTTTGAGCACATATATTTCAACATATCATCTCTGCTATTGGCCATAATAATCTCTTCCAACACAAGGTTAGGATTATCTCTCATCTTTATTTCCCATGTGACACATTTAACCACCTGTTATAGGGAGTCAGTAGATATTCGGTGAGTGATGGAATGAATGAATACATGATTGGATGGCTTTTTAAAAGAAGCTTATGAGTTACTTTACATGAGCAATGTGGAAATGTCCACGTGCCCAAGACTGTGGACTCCATCCCTTTTCATCGCAGCTTTGCTGTGGCTTTCTACCAAATCTACCACACTAGGTCTTAGAGAATCTAAACATTTCATTTCTTCCCACTGAGCCGTAAATACAACAGGCAGCAAGTAGCAAAACCCTCATGACACCCCTGGGCCCACTGGACTCTTTTTTTGGGCCACTAACTCACTTAATTTGGTCTAGTTTAGCACATTACAAGATTGTTCAAGAGCACTATAAATGATGTCAGGCACTGTCGGAAACCACTTCAGAAAATCACTGCCAGTGGGGCTGGATCAAAGGGGAACACCTGGCAGCTAGCAGGGTCAGGAAAACAGAATAAATCATGTTTTTCTTTTCTACCTTCTTGAGATTTGCACCTTTCACCCCTAACCATTGCATGTATATTTCTTAAAATTTAGACCACTATAATGTAACTATAAATTATGTATGTGTTTATGGAATGTTTAGTCCATGCTCTCTAGTTCTTTTTTGTGATTATCAGGCTATTTGGCCACTATTTTGTCTATTTTGGTCTTTCATCAAGCTTAGTTTATTTTGTACGATCTTAAAAAAATAAATGAAGATGGTCATCTTTATCTGAATAAATCAGACAGGAATCACAGGAGATAATTTTCTGAAACTGGGATATTTTCCATTATATTTTCAAAGAAATGAGGTAGTACTGTGCAGCTGTTTTAAACACACCCACTCAAGAGGAACAAATATCTCATAACTGATATTTTCACATCTTAATTGTTATTTATATATCAAGATGACACATGCAAAAAAAAATCACATTGGTGGGAACAGTTCTTAGGGGAATGATCTTAGCCAAGGGCACCAATTTTCAACTAGGAATGTAGAGTATTTGGTTACTAGCTGGTATTAACTGAGCCTCACAGGCAGGCAAATGTGGTCAAAATAATTTTGCTCTGGACCCTCAGTTCTGAACTTGCAAGCCATTTAGACCTGTCACCACCAGCACCTGGCAGATTTTGGGGGAGGGAGAAAAAGTGGAATAGTGGGTGAGAGCCTGCAGCACTGAGAGTTTCCTGGAGTCCCGTGGAGAAAGTCCTGTGAGAAAGGAGATAAGATATGGGGAAAGTTAAGACTTTTTCCAGCCTTTAAAAAAACCATATAGCTTGAACATGGTTTATCTGAAATGTAAAGTTGATATGCTATTGTGTTAATGCTTCAGGGCTTCTTCAGAGTTCAAAAGGGATGGCTTGTTTGAAATTGTGGCACCAAAATGTGTTTCCATTTAGAATTTTACAAAACAAATGCTTTGGAGATTCCAAGACAGGGACAGACAGCATCGATGGGAAGGATTTGGAGACAGGGACACACAGCACAGACTGGAAGGCCTTTCAAAGTTTATTTTAATACCCGACTCCTAGGAATCAGGACAATGTGGTCTGCAAGCTGCTTTTCAACTCAACAACCTTAAATACAACATTAACAAATGTCCAGGAGTGGTTTTTTTTTTCCTCTCAAAGTGAACCTGTTTCATTATGTGGACACTTCTTAAAAGTCACTTGCCTCCTTGAAGCATTAGTTTCTAAATGAAAATACACTATATGCCATACTTTGGGATCCATCGTTCAAAAAATGTAGGACCACAGAATCAATCAACTGAGTAAAATGTTTTTATTTGAAGCTTAAAAATTCCCTTTGAATACACTTACAGAAACATAAAAATGTACATGTTAGTGGAGTGCCATGCAATTCATAAACATGTTGTGTAGGTTGTACCTCAGGTTCAGCATCAGATTCAAACAATATCATGCCTTTGAGGTGCATCCACTCGGACACCTTGCCTCAAGCTTTGTGAAATGTCCTGTACTCAGTGGTTGCTCATGGTCACCCTATTGTATGACAGAAACACTCATGTGTGTTTCTTAGCAGGTGTGATGCTCTCAGGATGAACATTTCTTCTACTTCATCTGAAAAGACATAATATAGTGCAGTGGTTCTCCCTAGTGGTTCCTCAATATACTTCTTTGTATTGTGGTGACCCCCAACCCTTAAAATTATTTTGTTTGCTACAGCATATGTGTATCTGCATGTGAGCTGTGTGGGTATACTGCCTGTGTGTGCATGCCAGATGTGTGGGGTGTGTGTGTGTGTGTCTGTATCTGTGTGACCCTTGCTATCCATGAAGGATTAATTTCAGGGCACTCAGTATGCCATGAATACAAAACACAAAACCCAAGGATGATCAAGAGCCTATATAAAATGGCTTGGTATCTACATATAGTAATTCTCCTAAATACTTGTATTGTACAGCCCTATCCTTTTAGCAGAACAGCCATCATCTACATAATTCCAGCTGTGTCTGCTTGCAGATGATCCTCATAGCTGGCTAGCTAACTGGTGACACTCTATCAGATAAGGAGGAGGTGTTGAGGGTCATTGGACCTTCACTTGAGAATCCAGCCATTCCTCCCAACCAGTTGTATGCATGTGGTCTTCTAGACTGCAGGAGGAACTAGTATATGGTGGGAGTAATTGGGAGGGCTCTACTTGTGCAGGCATGGGGGAACTATCATCCCCTCTGGGTGTATACCTTCTAGTGTGGCTGCTTTAGGGTCGCCCATGTTCCTTTCTCTAAGCCCTCACAGTCTCTTGTCAGTAAGTCCAATAAACTCGCTGGTTTCCAAGGAGAAACTCTGGCAAACTCAAACTTAGGTTTGACAGAGAGGGTTAAGTAGAGTCTATAAAGGCCTGCTCAGGAAAAAAAATTCTAGTGACAACTTTTATTACCTAATAAAGTATCATGGCATGGAAATGGTTGCTAAGTGGTATCATTTGGGGGAATAATGACAAGAAAAGAAAAGAAACTGGCCCATATTCTAGAAAGACACCTTTACTCCCAAATATTTTAATCCATATTTGGTTGGCCCCTTGGATGCAAGGATAAAGATGTCAACTCTATACTTTAAAGATATACTTATTTTTCTGGTCACCTTGACCAAGCACCTGACAAGAAGCAAGTTAAAGGAGGGTTTGGGGTTTTTCAGAGGATGCTAGCTATTAAGAAGAAGATTTGACAGCAAACAAATCCACACTGGCAGGCAGGACCAAAGTGGTGTTCTTACCAGAGCTGGAAGTCACAGCAAACAGAGAAGAAGTAGGTTGGGGTATAATCTTTTAGCAAACATCCTAAAAGATTCAATCCCTCTAGCTAGGTCCACCTCCCAGAGCTTCTATAATCCCCCAAAATAGTGCCAACAGCTGGGAACCCAAGTGTAAAACACATGACCCATAGGGTTCTTTTACATCCAAATTATAACTTTACTAATCCATATAATGGCAATATGTGGATATAAAACTCTTACAGTTTGATTTTCTTGAATTTATGCAAAAAAGTATTCTAAATCATTATATATTAAGATAGAGAGATAGATAGATATCACATAGTAATTCTACCTAAAAAAGCAAAGCACTGTTTTTTATTGAAAAAAGGTCATACAACATATTCTTATTACTGCCTCTCCCCTCCCCTAACTCCTCTCAGATCTGTTCTACCTCCTCACCCAAGTTCATGCCCTTTCTTTTTTTCTCTGTCTTTAGAAAACAAACATAACCCATTAAAAAACAAACAAACAAAACAAAACAAAACAAAACAAAAAAACCAAAGCAAAACACGTAGAATCAAAAACCACAACACACAGGCAAAAGACCAGTAAGTCAAAAACATGGTCAAACAAAGCAATATGAGCCAAAAAAGTCAAGGCAAATAGCAGTGAGTTTGTTTTGTGTAGTCCATCTATTGCTGGGCTATAGTTGATAAACCCAGTGAGATTCCATTGGAGATTCAGTACTTCACTGCAGAATTGTTTTAGAAGAGATGCCTGGCATTCTAGGCGCACAGCCTACTTGCCCAGCAACACTTCTTACAGAAGCTGGCTTGTTTGTCTTAGCCCCTCTGTTCATTTCTCTGCTCCCCTCTGCTCGGATTCATTCTTGTATTTCTTCCTATAGACACGTTTTTTTTCCTCTCCAGTCTCCTATCTCTACCCAACCCACAGGGATTGCATATAACGTTTAGTTTTAAAAAATAAAGGTACAAGGACTATAGAGATGAATCAAATGATAGAGAGTAGATATGTACTGCTCCTTCAGAGAACCTGAGTTCTATTAAGAGAACCCTTATGTAGTGGCTTATTGTAACTCAAGCTCTACTGGCCTTCATGGACACACACCACACACACACACACTGAAATAAATCTAAACAACCAACCAACAGAAGAAACAACAACAACAACAACAACAAAAAGAAAAAAAGAAAAAAAACAACAAAACTTGATGCCTCACACCTATAATCCCAGCATACAAGAGGCAGAGGCAAGATGATAGATACAGAGCTCAATGGTATTCAGACTACATATAGAGTAATGGGGTAGCTAGGCTGACAGAGCAAGTCCTTACTTCAAAAACAGCATCAGGCCAGGTGTGATGGGGAAACACTTTTAATCTCTAGCCCTAGGAAGAAAAGCAGGTGAATCTCTATGAATTGAAGCCCACTATGAGCTATGTAAGAAAGCTCCAGACAAACCAAGGCTGTTAGCATTTCCTCCAGGCTCTGCCCAACAGTTACCTAGCAATGGCCAGGTATGGGACAGGAGCCAGGCATAAAATGACTGTTTAGGCTTCTCTCCTCCTCTCTCCCTTTCTCCCTCTTCCTTCTTCCTTCTTCCCTCTTCCCTCTCCCCCCTCCCCTCTCTCCCCTCTTCCCCCTCTCCTCTCTCTCCCCTCTCCCACCTCTCCTCACTCTCCCTCCCTTCTCCCCCCTCTCCCCACTCTCCTCACTCCCCCTCTGCCCTCCTCCCTCTCCCTCTTCCTTCTTCCCTCTCCCCCCTCTGCCCTCTTCCCTTTTTCCCTCTTCCCTCTTCCCTCTTCTTCTCTCCCCTCTCTCCCCTCTCTCCCCTCTCTCCCCTCTCTCCTCTCTCTTCCTTCTCTCCCCTGTCTCCCCTGTCTCCCCTCTCTCCTCTCTCCCCTCTGCCTCCTCCCTCTCCCTCTTCCCCCTCCCTCTCCATCTTCCCTCTCCCTTTTCATCTTCCCTCTCACACTACCTACTTCCTCTTACAACAAAGGCTACATAGTAAGACCCCATCTCCAAGATAAAACAAAACAAAACAAAACAAAACATAAAAACCCATAATAATGCAACTATAGCATAGTTACATATCCAAGGGACAGCAAACAGCTGATATTTTTTTTTCACACTGCTGAAAGTAGTCACCTTGCCTGCTCACCTTCCTCTTTGAAATTTCCTGGTGACAACTGGGGTTCACCCAAAAGCCAGAGGCATGAAATCCTATTGCAAAATGAATTGAAGCAAAAATTTTATCTTACTGTGAAGGGGACTACAGCTATTGACAAGTCACCACCCATTTAAGGTGACTCCAGTGCTCAGAAAACTGCACCTGCATTTAGATGCTCATGAGGAATAATTAAAATTGTGTACCACCATGTCCTTTCATTTAAAAAAATTCTTCTTAAATATCAGCTGCATTATAAAAATAGCTCTTCATTTTTTTGGGGGGTGGTTAATGTTTTTAAAGTGAAGATTAGAGTTCAATGGTGTTTCAAAGCCCAGTGAAGTGGAAATTTCTGGTTTCTTTGGAAACCATACAACTGGTTGTGTCATGTGTTTTGCTGAAGAAGACACATGGGAGAATGTTTTGCTAAGAACAGACATGTGATATTTTTTTCTGGAAGCTGCCTAGAAATAGGGCATGTAATGTTTTGCTAGAATGGATGCTTGAGAGAACATGTGATGTTTGGAAAGGATGTAAATATAACCCAACAGACAGTGGACGATGATGCTGTGTGACACTGGTTCACCTTGCCTTCTTCGCTGATCATCATTTGTCATGACTTTGCAAAGAAAAAAAAATGCACCGAACAACTTCTCATGAGAATCTGGCATCTTCTTGATGCTTCCTCTCTGGCCCGTAGGCAGTGCCTCATGGTTTCTTCTAGACTGAGCTGCCCTTGCCGATTCATGAATGGTGTTTGTGAGTGGATTGAGCTCTGACTGCTGATTCATATGAACTGAACTGATTATATCCTGACAACGAAGATTAGGGCTGCCCCAAAGAACTGTTTCTAAACAGAGCCACATCCTCCTTTGCCCCTTTAACCTTTTCTTTCTACTACCTCTAGCAGGTGGTGGGTTAGCAGGGAGGTTAAAGCACTTAAAGACCCTTATTAACGTAGATGTTGAAAACTCTAAGTCTAAAGCCCAGTAAAGTTAAAGTTGTAAGAATTAAATACTTTCAAACATTTTGTTATCTACTTAGCCCGTTTACCAATGGTTCAATTTTGAAAAAAAAAAAAAATTACAGGTTTCAGCAGGATGACAGCTCCTTTTGATATAAGCCCCAAATAAAATATGTTGCTTATGAAGTTTTCAATCTAGACAACTGATCCACTCACTGCACTCTTCAAGTTTGTAAAAGAAGTAAGAAAAGAGGGTCTGAAACCCCTTCATAAAACGTTATGGTTCGGAGATCCTGGGTTTTCCAAAGCTATCAAAAATTACACATTAGTGGAAAGAAAATTGAGATTCTGAGAAAACTATGTGGTTCTTTGTTTGTTTAATTATAGACTTTATATAAAGTATTTGCATGTTCATAATTTTCCTGTCTTAAAATGGATTCAAAGTTAAGTGACCTCCCAACTAAGTTGTTACTTTTAATCTTGTACCAAAGTGGCACGCTATAAGGACAAGCTCAGCTTCTCCCGTGTCCTTCTCTGTGCTTGACCGAGATAGAGCAGGCAATGTGGCTGCAGCTACTCACACTATAGCAAGTGTGACATTTTCTGATTTGATACAAGGCTTTAATGTTGCTACACTGTTGTATATGTTCTTTAAAAAAACTAAATCTAACTTACATAAAAGATTAGACTATGTGTCTTTGAGTCTTTTGTTTGCTTCTTTGTTTCATTTCTGTTACTGTGAAAAGTATCCGGACAAAAGAAACTTAAAGGGGGTGGGGGTGACTTATCATGGCTCACAGTTACAAGTTACAGTCCATCACTGCCAAGAAGGCAGTGAACTTGAAGGGAACTTGAAGTAACTAGTCCCATGCACAGTCACGAGCAGAGATAAAGAAGGAATAGTAAGCTAGTGCAGGTTCACTTCACCTTTTTGAAAATATAGGCTAAGACTCAACCTCTGAGATGGTGCCACCTACTTGTAGTCTGGGCTTTCCCACATCACTTAAGGTAGCCCACCACAGATACAGCTGCAGGCCTACTTGATCTAGACAATTCTTCATTAAGATTCTCTTTCCAAGTGACTATCTACTCTTTAGGACAGAGGTTTGTCCTAAACAAAGGCTTAGGTGAAAGAAGAAACTGCCCCAATTTGTCTGAGAAAGGGCAGATTATTTGACTGTCTCCTTGGGTAGAATGGAGAAGGTACTGGCTGTGAGGAAATCCATGAGAATTTATTATGGCCCAATCTTCACAGGTTCCCCTTTGAGATTGTTTTTAAAAGAGATTAGATATACTGTGTATTTTATTAAGCAACATTTTTAGAACACAATTTGCAGTATGCTAAAGTATAAAAAGTAAAGTCTGCCCTTACTATCCCTTTTCCTCCTCCTCCCCTCCCTCTTTCTTCTGTTTGGGGACAGAGTATCATGTAGCCTAGGCTTGCCTCAAGCTCTCTATATAGCCAAGGCTGGTCTTGGACCCTGAATCTTCCTGCCCCTACTTCCTAAGCTCATGTCACCATACACTTGGCTCTGTTTTGTCTTTGGTTCTTAACCACACAGTCTGATGTCTTGAGAAATAAAAGTAACTGGGCCATGGCTTCATTGCTGGCTTCTGGACAGAGGTGATTCTGTGATCGGTCATCACAATCTGAGCTTGTGGGAGCTGAAAGTAGTTTGTCTGATTCTTAGTGACTGGAGTAGTCACTGCCACTGTCCCACATCTAACAGACAAATATATATATCAAAGAAACAGATAAAAGAAACTAGTATATTTATGAATCCGTGTCCTCAAGATGCATTCAGGGAATCTCCAGGAATTGACGATGAACAATATAAGTTTTTGGCTTTTCTAGGGGACATATTTCAGGTATGTTCTGATCCATTCTTTAAACTAGCAAACAGAAAACTAGTGAAGATTAGCCAAACACATGAAGCACCCCCCACCCCACCCCATGCCCAAGTCTCCAACTTTACTATTAGGTCTCAAATTCCATCTCATGTCAGATATCTATTCCAGTTATAATGAATGAACGAATGAATAAGTGAATGACAAAGAGAATGAATGAGTGACAAAAGAGAATGAATGAATGAATGAATGAATGAATGAATGAATGAATGAATCAATGAATGAACGAACAAGATTGGGAAAGGCCAACTGATTTATCTTCCTTTTGTGAATTCTATGAGATCTCAATAATATGGCAGCCTAAACAAGACCCACACAATGACAATACCAGCTGGCATGCCAATGTGAATAGAGGAAATCTCACAAGGTACTCATGCCAAGAGAGGGAGAATAAGTCTTCAAGACTGAGCCCCTGATAGGTTACCTCTCACAAGTGGTCACCCCTAACACATGTACATAAGAACAACACCAAATAGATTCAGTAGGTTGTGTGTGTTTCTAGTGTAGGTAAAAAGATTAGACTGTGTGTCTCTGAGGGTTTTTATTTTTAGTTTCATTTCTGTTCCTGTGAGAAAATATCCTACACACACAAAGATAGTTCTGTACACACACATGCACTCACACAACACACTTACACACATTCATGCACTCTCACTTATATGCACATACAATCACACAAATATAAACACACATACACTCATACATACACTCACACACATCCATACACACACTCATGCCCACACTCACACATACACACAACACACAAATTAACACACACTCATACATACATACACTTACCCATAAACGTATACTCACACACTGCTACATTCATACACTTATACACACACATACTCACACACACATGCACTCATACATACACTCACACACACTTACACACTCATATACACATACTTGTGCACATACATACACACTCATACATACACTGATACACTCACGCACACACTCATGTACACACTCACACATATACACATCTCTCTCACACAGACACATTTACACACAGATAATGATAAAAATGAGAGAGGAGGAGGTTAGTAAGTTGAGACAGGGTAGGGAGACATGGAAGGAATTAGAAGGAGAGGGGGAGTGGAAATGATAGAAATGTGGTTCTCATATACAAAATTCTCAAAAAGCTTTAAATTAAAAAGGATGACAGTGGCCATCTGTACAAACATATATGCATCCCTACAAGGTACCTATTTGGTTTCTGTCCTAAAGATTATCATAATTACTGTGAGAGCTGATGTGCTCTGGCTTCATCTTGCAGATGAGAAAATTGAACTGTAGAAAATGTGAGTGACCTGCCCAGCACTACGCCCTCAGTCAGGTAGAGTCGGAATGGACTCCAGCTGCCTACTACTGAGGACTCTGGAGTCCTGTTGTGACTCAGGAGAGCAGCACTGTGTGCTCCAGTTAGCCCAGTGTTTCCTAACTCACTTAACTGCAGTGTACCTATTGATATCTCTAGAGAACAGTGCGGCAAACACAGAAACACATCATTTCCTTGGTCCTTCCAGTCGGGCGCGTGACCTTGTAAACATGGAGTGTGCACACTCACACATATACACATGTCAGTCTCTGTGTGTCCTATAACTTCCCTATCAAATAAGGAGAGGAGGAAAGACCCTCCCTGTCTCTGCTAACTAATGCAAAACCACCATCTGGATTTAACTGGACCTAGTATTAAAATCTAATGTTATAATGCTATTTTATGGTGCATGTCTGTGAGTGACCTCTAATAGAGAGAATTAGACTGGCCTGCCTGTTGACCTTTCTTCCTCTCTTCCTTCCGACCTCTAACCCTCCATTCCTCCCTCTCTCCTTGCTTCCCTGCCTCCCTTCCCCTCCTCCTCCCTTCCTTGTTCCTTACAGCCCTACTTTTCCTCTTGAGGCAGGGTCTCATATAGACTAGGCTGGCCTCAGACTCACTATATATACCTACAAATTCCGGGATGACCATAAATTTCTAATCCTACTGCCTGTACCCCCGAAGGGCTGTGCACCACCATGGCTAGTTTAGGTGGTGCTGGGGAATAGATCCAGGGCTTTGTACATGCTAGACAAGAACTGTACCAACTGAGATGCATCCCCAGCCACACATATAGGAGAGCAGAGAAGACAGGCTTGTTCCTCTGTGAGGCACCCACTTAGTTCCAATTTGTCCTGTAGAGCATGGAGCTCAGATAATCTTTAGCTGCACTGTGAATTTCCCCTTCCACCCATCAAGAACAAATTTGAAGTTTAAAAGGATGTGGGGAGGGGGATGGTAGAGCACCAAGACCTACAGGTAGAAAGAGAGGCATTGTCACACATTGTCAATGCCACCTTCATCCTGAGCAAGAGCATGGGCTGAGAAAATGCCCCTGGAGCATTTGGTTTAACTTTACTGTTAGACAGTGCTGAGTGAGACACAGGTTCCATATAAACTCAAAGAAAGAAGACTTGCTGAGCTGGGGCTGTCTGGGGTTTCTTTGGTGACTGTCTCATTAAAATTCTGATTATTATTAGTCTATGAGTCAGAGGCTAACAGAATCCAGAGACAAGCACCCATGCTTTGTAATTCCCAGCATCTGAACCACACTGCCAAATCTGCATTTTCTGGATGCAGAGAGCGAAGGGGACTTCATGATTTCACTTTTAGGTTCTAACATTTACTGAACATGAGTTTCAATATTACAAATTGACACAACTTCTAGACAAGGCAATGGTCCATGTTGGTGACTGTAAGGCATCATCCAGGTATCCATTCTCATGGTCTTTCAGAGTTGAAGGTACTACATGAGATAAATCAACTGAACACATAACAGAATTCCGAGTGGGTCAATGAATGGCTTGAATTAATAAACTCGTAGGGAAATTATTCCTTAAAACCATGAATTCACAACTACAAAGCTTATGTTTGCTTTGCTATTATTAATACAATAAGAGGTTTGACTTTGACCCTGGGATTGCAAACGTGGAAAACATTAACAGTATTATATTGACATGTCAGAGCCTCTCTTTTTTCTGCATTAAACTGAAGCTTCTGATAAGTATGGAAGAGTCCCTGTGGCACCAAATAAAACTAAACAATTCATATGGACTAAGATCAAGGAAGTCTAGTGGGCTCAAAGTTTCCAGCTCTTCAATAAAGAGAAGCCTGTTGGGGACCACTGGCAGTTATTAATGTTTCAAAACTATAATTTAAGAAATCATTCCTTTTAAAAGTAAATACTAATCTCTGAGAAAAGTCTGTCCTTTGTAATAAACTACATGGGAAGGGTTTCAAAAACATTTCAGATTCCTACTGATAAAATGTCTTCATAGCATTGATTTGGTCATTTTGCTGAAACCACTACAGGTTTAAACTGTCTGAGGGTGCATTAGGAGGCCACGGTTGCTTCAGTGTGATGTAAGCATGTCTGTTACGACGACAGTAAATACGTCATAGAACATTTTTTTTTCTTAGCATCTCCAACATAGGATTAGGTTTTGGACAACACAAAATAAAACAAGATATTTTGTCTTGGGAGTCATCAATCAGCCTCCTCCATTGGGAAGCAAGCAGCAATCAGTTGTAACCTGTGACATTTGCCAGCTACTCTGCAGGTCCACAAAAGACATATGAGCATGGAATGCCAGGTTGCAACCAAAGACACAATTGCAAAACCAATAAGCCAGTGGCCATAAATACTACAAAGAATGGAAGAAGAAGACAGGCTAGAGGCCGTTCTTACTGGTCACGATAGTCTAAGTACACATTCAAAATTAGATATCCTTCCCTGTGTGGAAGTGGCTCTGAGTGCCCATCAGTACTACAGTAGGAAACTCAGTGGTTCTCTGGTCTTTTTGCTGAAAGCCCTGATCTGGTCAAGCTTGCAGGATGAACTACATTCTCAAAGATCATTTTTGTTAGAGAAATAAAATACAATAAAAACCACTGTGAGACATTTAGGCCTAATGAAAGGCTATGTGATCAGACTATCAAGCAGAACAACTTATAGGTCACTATTTGGTGTCCTTTTGGGTAGTCTCCATACCAAAAGACTGCTTCTCTTTTTAGTTTTGGATTAGACATTTGAAATTCTGTTTCTGTAAAGAGAACCTTAAACTTGTCAAAAAATGAAAAAGGGTTATGGTCTCTTAGATCTTTCATCTTTATGTCTTTATGTCCTGTTCATGAATCTTTTCAGTCTTGGAATAGCAAATGCAAATTGTTTTTAATAAGGTTTTGATTAATATTTGGTTTTACATTTAAATACCTTTTAAATAGCTTTGTTTATAAATTTAGACTATTTTATGTTTGTTTTCAAGTTCTTTAGACAGTTGGATTATAAAAATCCTAGTATGTACTTACATAGCTTTTGGTGTATTTAGTGATCTTAAAACCGCAGTGATGCTGAACTTATTTTAAATGGTCCAAGGTTCTACACATTTGATAACATTTCATATTTAAAATCTGAAGTTTATGTAAATGATAACAAGCCTTCCCAAACAGAAGATGGTCATGGATGAAGGAATTATCTTAATATTCAAAACATAAATCTTTCTTAGGCCTCAAATAACAATACTAAAATTTTAATTATCATGATAATTTCATAATTAAGTCTCCTCAGAGCCAAGTCTTACCCATAGAGAAAATCTCTTTCCATCCCAGTAGATTTTAGTCACTTGTGTTGAAAGATTTCTGACATGATGACACTATCAAAATTGCTATGTGTCTCCTTGAACCTTGTGCTGTGCATGAAATTTCCTGGGCTTCTAAACCTGAAACTGAAAGTAATTCATTGATCATCAGGGAAATACGGGAGACAGTAGAACCATTTGTGAATGTAAAATGGAATAGCTGCTGTGGAAAACAGTATGTTAATTCCTTAAAAACTTAAAAGTAGAATTATTGCTTAGTTAACTTCTGGATAGATATTCAAAACAACAGAAAGCGGGACCTTAAAGAAATCTCTGCTCCTCTATGTTCATAGGAACATTATTCACAGTAGCTAAAAGGTGTGAGGAGCCCAGTTGCCTATCAATAAATGGAGACACAAAATGTGGAACTCTCTTCACCTTATCAATGAAGGAATTTTAGCACATGCTATAGTGAGAGTGGATGGTGGAGACCGAATAAGCCAATCAAACATACACCAAAAAAAAAATAAAATAAAATAATAAAAATAAAATAATAAAAAATAAAATAAAAAACTAAATCCCACCTCAAACATTGTAAAATCCCCTTAAAATGTCCAAATTCATAGAAACATAAAATAAAATGGAAGTTTCCAGAAGCCGCAAACAAAGGGAACAAACAGAAATATTTCATCTGTACAGAGCTTTAAATGATGAATATGGCCAAAGCAGTATTTATTTTACCACAACTGAAACATTAGAATAAGAATGTAAAGCAAATTTAATAATAACAAACTTTACCACACTAATGGGAATGCGAACAAGAAAGGGCAATGCTTATAAAGAAGGCAAGTGGTGCCACTGCCTTGGAAAACAGTTCAATGGTTTCTTAAGTGATTATAGGACTAACTTACAGCCTAACCATTCTATTCTGCTATATATCCAGCAGAAATGAAAACAGATGTCCACACAAGAATTTATACACAAGATCACATGGTAATTTTATTCAGAATCACTGAAAGGTACACTCCAATATTTATCAACCCAAAAGGATGGAAACATGTAATACGCTATCCACACAATAGAATTTAGCATTATTCAGCCCTGGAACTCAAGGAGCTTGCAGTTTCTGGTCAGCAGGCAAGAAGGAAACCATCACATTACCTGCATGAAGTTGAAATCTAGGATGGAGATCTGTGAGGGAGCTGCGGTCTCAGGAGAAACTATTGCCCTCAAGAAAGACAGGCAGATGTAGAGAATCAAAGCTTCCTGGAGCAAAGACTTCCATAGGAATCCATACTGGGGTCATAAAAACCTGAGCCATGATTGATGAGATTGATTGCTAGGGTCCTGAGCAGAAAGCATGATAATTAAATCCTTCCAGGCATCCAGTCTTGAGAGGATGCCTCACACTTCTGTGGGCTTTGCTCTAGGAGCTTTGTTTTAGCTAATAAATAAATAAATAAATAAATAAATAAATAAATAAATAAATAAATAAATAAATAAATAAATTAAATAAGAGGGGCAGCGGGGAAAAACAGGAGGAGGAAGAGGAGGAAGAAGAGAAGAGGAAGAAGAGGAGGGAGAGGAGGAGGGAGAGAAGGAAGAAGAGGAGGAGCCCAGATAATTCCAGGATCTGGGAAGATTGATAGTGAAGTAAGAGAACTCAGCTCATGACAAGGACTGCCTTGAAGAGCAAGTGTTTCACCAGACCTAGCCACCATGGGTGGAGAGAACCCCTCTCTCTAGTCTTTACAGGGAAGGAAAGAAATACGGATACAGTCAGCCCAATGGAAGTGACTGTGCAAGAGTGGGAGACAAACACTGACAACCATTCAGTTCGCAACCCAGAGGCATGGGCCAATGAGATGACAAAGACTTTCCACCTCGGAATTTAGAACCACTGTTATTAATATGTGACGGGTTCTAATGGAAAGAACCGATGTTGTGCATGAAGGAATGGACTCCATGAGTGGATAGGGTAGATTCTGAGTGGACACCCTGAATGGATAGGACCATTCTGAATGGTCACCCTGAGCAGATAGGGTAGATTCTAAATGGTCAACCCGAGTGGAGAGGACCATTCTGAATGGACACTCTGAGCAGATAGGGTAGATTTTGAACAAGAACCGGAAGAAATGCTAGACCTCAACACACCGTACAGAGGATGAGTCTAGGCTCAAAAGCAGACTGCCCACAGCTGAGGAAATAATCTCTGAGCTTGAGGTGTGCCGGTAGAAACTTCCAAAAGTGCAAAACAGGAAGGAAGAAGACAGAAACAAAGATGGAAAGGGATATCCTGACCATGATATTGTCATGATTTCACAGGTGTCAATCCGACTCTGAGAAAGAAACACCAGGAACAACAATGGCTGTCTACTTGCCCCCACCCAACCTCAGAATTCAGAACTCAAAGAACTGCAAGAAATTAGTTTGAAATTACCTACTCCTTTAAAAATACTTTGAAACCACCAAACAAAAAGTACACATAGAGGAACCCATGGCTCCAGCCGTATATGTAGCAGAGGATAGCCTTTTCGGGCATCAACAGGAGAAGAGGCCCTTGGTCCTGTGAGGGCTCGATGACCCATTGTAAGGAAATGCCAGGTCAGGGAGGCAGGAGTGGATGAGTGAGTGGGGGAGCACCCTCAGAGAAGCAGGGAAGGGGGAATGGGTTGGGGGCTTCCTGAGAGGAAACCAGGAAAGGGGGTAGCATTTGAAATGTAAATAAAGAAAATATGCAAAAAAAGTTTTTTAAGTAAAAAAATAAAAATAAAATATTTCAAAAACACTACCACTAACAGAGCAAAACAAACAAACCAAACCAAACCAAACCAAACCAAACCAAACCTGCTGACATAGGCCCAGCATATTCAAACTGCAGGAAAACAAAGATTGAATGAAGCAGAAACACAAAATACTGATTCACACACTAACATAGATGAACCTTAAAAAT
The DNA here is from genome assembly GCF_000001635.26 of Mus musculus. Classification (NCBI taxonomy): domain Eukaryota; kingdom Metazoa; phylum Chordata; class Mammalia; order Rodentia; family Muridae; genus Mus; species Mus musculus. Next base: position 59,976,718 of record NC_000085.6, on the reverse strand, counting down.
GTGAGGAGGAACCTGAGTGACAAAGGATGGCACCATAATTCTATCCATGTGAAAGCTAGGAACAGGAAAAGTACAAAGCTGCTTACATAGGCCCGGGTGGGGGTGGGGTAGCAGCACACAGAGAAGCAGGGGAATGGTAGCTATAAGGTTCAGGATATCTTTCTTTCTGAGGAGACAACAAAACAAAACACACACAAAACAACAACAACAACCAGGGAGGTGATTTGCTCATACTGTTGATTTATAAATTTCAAATTTCAATTTTTTTTAAGCAGGACTTTTAAACTTTGAGTGTTTAAACAAGTTTTCCAAATCAGAAACAACTTCAAATTGTCATTTTTATGCATTGGTGTCCCAAATTTGGTTTACCACACAGTAGGTGCTTGTACCTTCTTATATTAGGTGTGCTGCTTTCTGCTTCTTTTTATTACAGTCTGTGGGGGTTTCTTGTTCTACTTTTCTTGTGTGATTATTGAGGGCAAACATATTTCATGCCTGTGGGCGGACCCATCGCAATCGCTGTAATCTCTTCTCTGCATTTTATTTTCCCATGGCAGAGAAGTGGCTGGAAAGAGTCTACCCCATCCCAGCCCAGTCATTCCAATAGTTTCATGTTTCAATATTAGTTCTGTTTTGATTCACTGTGTTTCTTTTACTCCAGCCATCGAAGTGCATGTTTCTGTACACGAAATTGGTTGTTAAGCCTGTGTGTCTTTAACGTTTGAAAGCTGAAACATTTCTCAATGCTTAGAGGGCATGCAGCAAGCTCATTCATGTTGGTCTGGGCTGGAAAACTGACTGAAAATCTGTCGAAAAGTTTGTCCCGTTCTTTTGTACATCATAAGACATTTGAGACCATTATGTCTCTAAGTCGAAATACAAACAAATTTGTTTCTACTTCCCAGAGTCATAGTGTATTAACTGCTTTTTACATAGCTGTTACCAAATATGTATTGGAAACTTGCCTCTTGAAGAGGGAGAATTTATTTAGGTCCACTGTTCGGGAAATATCAATCCATCGTGATGCATGGGGCACAGTGATTTGGAAGGCTGGGGTGGCTCAGACAGTGTTGGCAGGAGTCAGCACTGTTCTTCATGACCTGTCAAACCAAGAACAGAATCTAGAAGCAGCCCAGGCTACAACCCTCAAATTCCCACTATAGCCTCCAGTGACCCACCTCCTCCAGACAAAGTTCTGTAACCGTCCAAAACAGTGCCAGCATCTGGGGACCAAGGATTCAAATAGATGAGTTTGTAGGCTTTTCACCTTCCAACCACAATGCCGAGGCCAGATGCTAGGATGTATGCTAGCCCTGCCCCACCCCCCGACAGACAGACACAGACAGACACACACACACAGACACATAAACACACACACACACACAAACACCAGTTCTGCACTGAACAAATTGGGTTTCTAGCTTGTTGGCTTCTCTTCTCTCCTTTTGTGAATACATACATACCAGACATGCATGGATGCAGGAGCTTAAGGAGGGCAATGGTCCTTGAATATTTTAAGGCACACTGTCTCTCTCACTGAAGCAGAGGCTCACACCTTCTGCCCCATCTGATCAGAGGATGCATTCAGCATCTGATGAGATGAATTTCAAGTTTGAAAGTTTTTAAGTTTTAAGTTTTCCTGAGGTTACAAATTTAATCTCTTCATTTCAGCAGAAACTTTTTTTTTCCCTTTTTTTTTTCTGTTTGGCATAATGTACTAACCAGGAAGATGGCTTTATTCAGCGGGACATTCTAAAGCACTTAGTAAAACAGCCACTTGACATTTAACACCTCTCCCCCTTGGAAACAGATTTATCTTTATCAGGATTTGAAGTGATAAATATGCCGAATGTAAATGGACACCTCGTGGTGACTTCACGTGGTTATCTACCCTGCACCACTGAAGTGTAATAAATAGATACTTTAAATACTTGATCCTAGAGGTCTCTTCTTGAACTCGAGTGTAAGCTATCTAAACAGTTGAAAAGAGATTTATAGTTATGAAGAGGCCTCTATGTCAAGGAAAGTTTTATGATATTCTATAATAAATTAGCAATAAATGGATACAGGTGACTCTGGAATTTATGAACTTTAACGCTTTAATACCGCACTAAAGAAAAACTAATTATTAAGGTCCTAAAGGGTAATATAAAAATACCATCTACAAATTGTCAAATTAAGCCATTAGTCCTAGGTATTTGAGGTAGTTTTTTTTTTTTCCTTTTAAATGTCTCAGCCTGAAAGACAGAAACAAATAAATCAGGGGGAAAAAAAAACCCCAGCTCACCAACTAGCAGAAGAGTAATGGTCAAGCCCCTCAATAGAAACTGTAGAATTTAAAGTTAAATTCTAAGACTTTTTTCTCCTTCTACTTAAAAATAATCATTCTTTCAGCACATCAGTGAAGTGATATTTCTGTTGCCAAAAAAAGATTAATTTCATTTGATTCTCACATAGTATTTGTCGAATATTTTCCCTCAAGTGCTCATGAAGATGTCTGCATTTGAGAGGTCCCAGCAAAGTTATCTGAGTGGAAAAAAAAAGAAACAAATTTAGGAAACGTGAAGGTTTTCGAATGTCCTTTTCTGCAAGAAATTCCAATCAAAGGCCTGCGGGTAGGGAGGCATCTCCACTTTCCTCTTTAGTTTATCATAAGAAAAATGAACTCACCCCTTTTATTCCTAATTTGAACCTCACCAGGAGGTAGATGGGTTTGTTTCCTGGAGAGAAGATACTTTTGTAAGAGACTGCCTGTTAGGTGACCTTCCAGTCTCCTGTCTCTCACCCCTCTAAAATCTGTTCTCCACACTAACACCAAAATGGTTTTACATTTAGGGAGAAAGCGGTTTGATGGGCTGGAACTCCCTCGTCCTGGGTCTGTAGTGAGGCTCAGTCTTCCTGGCTTCCAAGCGTGGTTGTTTCTGCACAGGGGTAACCGGCCATGCTGGAGGCATGCTCTGATGACTGACCATGCTGGAAGCATGCTCTGGGCTCTCTTTTCCAATGTTTTCCCTTTCCCTGTTGTTTCTTCTCTTCTTCTTCTTTTTCGTTTGTTTGTTTGTTGTTTGTTTGTTTTTCAAGACAGGGTTTCTCTGTGTAGTCTTGGCTGTCCTGGAACTCACTCTGTAGACCAGGCTGGCCTCAAACTCAGAAATCCGCCTGCCTCTGCCTCCCAAGTGCTGGGATTAAAAGGCGTGCACCACCATGCCCAGCTTGTTTCTTCTCTTCTAGGGGAAAAAAAAAAAAGCCCTAAGCTCTAATGTCACTCTCAAGTATACAAACTACCCTGTCATAATCAATTGCTTTCTGGATACTTCCTTGCCATTGGATCCCTTGCCTTAAACTTGACTATGTGTATAAAGGTCAGTTTCACTGCTTGGTTGGAAACTGGGAGGCAGAGACCTATTTTCCCATCTTTTTGTTCCCAGCAATAGTGGAAAGATAGTGTCAATTAATGGCTTATTGAATAAAAAATCTGGAGAAAAGATATTAAATGGGAAAGGGTTTGACTGGTTGGTGTGCCTTTCTTCCATATATCTGATGCTAAGGCCAAAGAGAAGTCTTAAGGAACTGAGGTGTTACTAGTGACGAGGGCTGGAGAGGTCTCAAAAACAGAGCCCAAATGCTGGCCGCATAAGTCAATGATTCCAGGTTCCTATCACCGCCCAAGGAAGAATTCAGAAAGTGCACAAAGAAAGGGATTGAAGAAAGTGTAACCCAGAGGGAAAGTACACATTCCAGGAGTGAGGGAGGGTTTCTTGAGAGACCTGTGCATTATCTTGGAGTTTGGGTGGCTCCTTAAGGGCAAATTAACTTCGAGGAAGGGGAGGATGATCGTGAGTTAAGGCAAGGAAGAAGATACATAGACATACATGATAGAGATACAGGTACATTCAGATACAGGTACACGTAGGGGTGGTTCTGATGCTGTCCTGTTCCCCAATTGGTTCTTGATCTGTCAGTAAAGAGGCCGTGGACCAATTACTGGGTGGAAGGAATATGTGAGACTTCTGGGTCCCTGGTGGAAAGGAAACAGCTGCAAGGGAGGAGAAGAGAGATTGCCAGGTTTCTGATGGAGAAAAGTTGACCAGACATTGAGGTCTCAGGCAGAGCTGTGGCCTGTAACCTCTTCCATAGGCAGGTAGTAGGGAATGTCACCAAGCAACTAAGTTTAGGGCAGGTGGGAGGTATGGAGATAGGAATATTAATAAGGGCATGCTTTTCCAGGCAGGAGATAGTAACACCAGCAATTGTGTCAGAAGGCAGGTTAAAAATGAGCAACCTATGTGTGTGTCTTCTCTCCATGAATTCAAGGGACACTGGGTTAGAAGCTGGATTGGGGCTGGTAGCATGGCTTGTTCCTGGAGCTTAGTTACAGATACATATACAGATATAGATGATATAGGTAAAGGTAAGGACACAGATATAGATGATATAGGTCCAGGTATGGACACAGATATAGATGATATAGGTACAGGGACAGCTATAGATGATACAGATACAGATACAGATACAAATGATATGATATGATATAGGTATAGGTACAGATACAGATATGTATAATGTAGGTACAGGGATAGATATACATGATATAGATACAGATACAGACGATATGATATAGGTATATGTACAGATATAGATGATGTAAGTACAGATACAGATATAGATGATATAGATGATATTGGTACAGGTATATGTTAGAAACAGATATGGATGACATAGATGATATAAGCATAGATGTAGGCATAGAAGTTATATATCTTCTATCACTTTAGTTTCTCTAAAGAATCTTGCCTAATGAGGTGGTCTTCTGTCATTTGTTTGAAAGATTGCATGGTACAGCTCTGCAGATGTATCAGCCTACAGTCACAAGACAGTTTGCCTTTGTTTTCCTATGTCAATCAAGACAATCACAAAGGCAATCAGTATATTCATATTTTCCCTTCTTCCACAAGAAGTCACTTAATCATGATACAGAAAATAATATACATTACCTCAGATTGAGAGGTTTCTATTGACTGGTAAAAGCTAGTTCGGAAACCATAATGACATTAATGAGAATAATGTCATTGGAAAACACAGCTACAACCTTAAAGGAAATAAGATTATTTATCCTGAGCCATATGTGAGTGACCATGGTGTGGAAAATGGATTCAGGTTGGCTCAAGTGATATATTCTGACATGAAAGTGGTGATAGGAGCTTTTTCACATCCACAGAACAAAAGAAAGTCACAAATTGTCTTAGTTAGGGTTTCCATTGCTATAAAAAGACATTATGACTAAGGCAACTCTTATAAAGGACAACATTTAATTGGGGCTGATTTACAGGTTCAGAGGTTTACTCTATTTTCATCAAAGTGTAAGCATGGCAGCACCCAGGCAGGCATGGTACAGGAGGAGCTGAGAGTTCTATATCTAGGAGAAGACTGGTTTCCAGGCAACTAGGAGGAGGGTCTGAAAGCCCATGCCCACAGTGACACAATTCCTCCAACTGGGCCATACCTCCTAATAGTGCCACTCCTTGGGCTAAGCATATTCAAACCACCACACAAACCAACATATTTTTCAAATATATTGATGAGACCACTAATTAAATGAGTTACAGCTCAGTGGGAAAACATGCTATTGATTTTAGATATTAACTGATGATATCCATAACTTTTGACACAATAGCTAGTTAGTGGCCTGTTAATATATTGCAAACTTTTCTTTTGTTTTGGTTTTCTGATAAATTTCTTAATATTTTAAAAAATCAACATGTAATTATATCATTTCCCTCTTCATTCTTCAACCCCCCCAACCATTTTGTTCCTTCTCAAGTTCCTGACATATTTTCAACTTATTTTTCTTTAATAATTATTGATATATGCATAAAATACTAATACAATCTGCTGAGTTTAGTGTTCTTTGCCAACTTGGTGTTGAATGCACAGTTAGGGGGCTTACCATAGAGAAAACAAATTCTCTATTTCTCAGCTAATTTTAATCCCCTTCTCTCCTAGAATGCCTGTTGGTTTTGCTATTGTTCAGGTCTTGTTTAAGCAGCTCTGTTCTTGAAGTACCAGGGGTGTAGTTTCCTTGTTATTTCTAGAAGATATAATCTCAAAGAGGATGTTTTTGTCATCTGGACTTTACAGTCTTTCTCTTCCTTCTTCTACCATGTTGAGTGTCAGGTGTAGGAATTGTGTTTTAAATGTATCCAATGGGGCTGGACACCTCTTATTTAGTTTTTCCCTATATTTGACCAGTTGTGGTTTTCTATAGCAGTCTCTGTCTGCTGCAAAGATAAGCATCTTTGATGAAGGTTGAAGAATATTTTTGTCTGTGTCTATATAAGGATAAGTATTTAGGATTCAGTTAGCAGTTATGCTGGTTTAATAAAATGATGGCAGTAGATTCTTCTCTTAGATCAATGACCTCACCAGCCCTTCCCACTAGCCCTAGGTAATTAGCTAGGTTTTCAGTACCAGACATAATTTTGTTGGCTGAGGTTTTTCAAAACCTACTTTAATAAGGGTTCTTAAACACTTCAGTCCATACAGAGACAAAGTGTGGATCAGAGACTGAAGGAAAGACCATCCAGAGACTGCCCCACCTGGGGATCCATCCCACATACAGTCACCAATCACAGACACTATTGTGGATGCCAACAAGAGCTTGCTGTCAGGTGCCTGATATAGCTGTCTCCTGAGAGGCTCTGACAGTGCCTGACAAATACAAAGGTGGATGCACTCAGCCAACCATTGGACTGAGCACAAGGTCCCCCCAATGGAGGAGCTAGAGAAAGGACCGAAGGAGCTGAAGGAGCTTGCAGCCTCATAGGAGGAACAACAATATGAACCAACCAGTACTCCCCCCAGAGCTCCCAGGGACTAAACTACCAACCAAAGAGTACACATGGAGGGATCCATGGCTCCAGCTGCATATGTAGCAGAGGATGGCCTTAGTAGACATCAATGGGAGGAGAGATACTTGGTCCTGAGATGGCTCAGTGTAGGGGAATGCCAGGACACAGACGTGGGAGTGGGTGGGTTGGTGAGCAGGGGGAGGAGGGATGGGATAGGGGGTTTTTGGAGGGGAAACCAGGAAAGGGGATAACATTTGAAATGTAAGTAAAGAAAATATCTAATAAAAAAAAGGAAGGAAAAACACACACACACACACACACTTCAACCTCCCTTATAGCCACAAACCAAAGGTGAGGGAGGAAGATTGCTAATAGGATAAGGGGGATGTGGACTTAGAAGTAGTTCTTTGAGGCAAATCTAATCTTCATTGTCAGCAGTCCAGTCCACTAGCTAAAAACCAAACATGAATCAGCAGCAGCTCGATCCAGAAGAAACCACAAGGCTCCACTGACTTCACCAAAGTATCAAGAAACACCAAGAACACCACCAGAAGTTCTTTGGTGCATTTCACTCAAGGAAGTTATGGCAAGCAAAGATCAGAGAGGAAAGCAAAGCAAACCAATGCCATAACATTATCAGTGAAGATCAGCATCATCAAAGCCCAATGAAGGCCAGCAAGGCAAACCAATGCCAGAGTGTCATCCACTGTCTGTTGGGTTGTACTTACACTCTTTCCAAACATCACGTGTCCTCTCAAGCATCCGCTCCAGAAAAACATCACATGTGCCTTCAGCAGGCAGCTTTCAGAAAAGCACCACATGTCTGTGCTCAGCAAAGCATCCTCTCATAAGACAGCTTCCATTAAAATATCACATGACACAACTGGATCTCCAATGAACCCAGACATTTCCACTTCACAGTTTCTCTCATGTTGAGTGGGCCTTAAACCCAATTAGAATGTCACTGTAAACTGACAAGATATGAGAGTCACTACTGCATCCTTAGAGATATCTTGCCATGCTGGTCATTGTTTTGGTTAATAGGCATCACATCTGGGTAGAACTATGAATTGCTTCCCTCCCTTGTTAGCTTTCATAGCATCTTCTGGTACTATGAAAGCTAGCCTTCAGAAAGAAAGCTTTCAACTCATATCCAGCTTAAATCCTTTCAATGTACACTGTGTCTTCAGCAATAGGGATTTACCTTCAACCTCTGTGAGGCAACCTAGAGCAATAGCAATGGCTTACATTGTTTGGGAGTTTCCTGGACTTCCCTGATCAACAACACAGATGGCAGTTTCTTACATCAATTACTGGGATCTTTGTTACGTGGTCTATGGCACAATCAACCAGTTTAATAAGGGATTATTTTAAATATGTGATATAAAGTGGGTAGCTCAGGAATTATATGGTAGAACATCTCTGTATAGGACAAGGAGGGTCCTGTAGTCACATGACTACAACAGAATGTAGGTTCAATGGGATATAGTAAAAACTACTGTACCAATGTCATTTTCATAAAGTTACATCATTTACAGGTTATAACCAATGAAGGAAGATTAAGAAGGACGAGCAATACAAAACTGTTTAGAATATTCACAAATTCTTAGGACTCTTTGTTTCCAAAATGTGTGTGTGTATGTGTGTGTGTAATTATGTATACCTTCATCTTAATCAGCTTTCCCAAGTCTGAACTTAATTGGCATAACTAGCTAACTAGCAGCAATCACTGGAGAGACAGATTAGTGGGCAGGACTATTGCATGCACAAACAACAAGGTTCCCAGAACTGTGCATGCCTGTAATCCCAGCAATGTGTGTGTGTGTGTGTGTGTGTGTGTTGTATGTAGTGTATGTGCACATGTATATGTATGGTGTGGAGGGTGTGTATGGTTTGTATGGTGTGCATGTGCTGTGCAGAGTGTATTTGTGTGTGTGTTGTACAGTGTGTCTTTGTGTATGTGTGTGTGGTATGGTGTGGTGTGGAGAGTGTGTGTGTGGTGTGCAGAGTGTGAAGACTATATGTGCATGTGTGGTGTTCAGCGTATGTGTGTGCATGTGTGTGTGTGTGTGATATGCAGAGTATGTATGGATGTAGGTATGGAGAGTGTATGAATGTGTGTGGTGTTTGTATGTATGGTGTGTGTGTGGTGTGTAGAGTGTGTGTGTGGTATGCAGTGAGTATTAGGTCTGCAGTGTGTATGGTGCTAGGGTGTGTGTATGTGTTATGTGCACATGTGTGTTAGGTCTGCAGTGTGTGTGGTGTGCAGTGTGTGTGTGGTGTGCAGAGTAGGTGTGGGCGTGGAGAGTGTATGTGTGTGTAGTATGCAGTGTGTATGCACCCAAGTGCATGCATGCATGTGTGTGTGTGTGTGTGTGTGTGTGTGTGTGTGTGTGTATGGTGTACAGATGGAGTCAAGAGGATTTCTAGGGCCTGGTGACTGCCAGCTTAGCTCCAGGTTCAGTGAGAGATCATGTCTCAATGGAATAGTGTGAAGAGCGATCGAGCAGGAGCCTAACATCCTCCTGGCTTTTGCATAGATACACATACTGCACACACATGTGCACATAACACACACACATGCACACACACACACACACATTCAATTCATACACACACATTGATTCCCACTCCATTAAAATGACTATCCTCTTACAAAAACAGAAGCTGAAAAACAGAACAAAACAAAACAAAACCAGAAGATGAGACAAGAAAAAGTTTGGATAGTCCCAGCTTCCACTGATAATTCATTTATATATATAATGTCTAAGATATATCACCATGCACCATTCTGGTGCATGTGAATTCACAAGAATAAAAATACCCTTAACATTTTACACATTTGGCTTTTTCCCCCTAAGCACAATAAAGATAGAAGACAGACTTTCAAGTGTGATATCTTGCTACAATCCTATTTTTCTCTTCATCTATTACTAATTCCAGGCATGAGTCAGGGTGCTTCCCAAAGGCTGGGTGTGCAGTGAGCACACTTTGTCCAAGGCATTTTTAAAAGGCTGCAGTCATTGAGTGGAAGTTCAAAGTAGCTTTGTGATTCTGAAATGCACAGATTGCACTAGGCCAAGTGTGAGGATTGCTGTTGTGGAGACAAACAGATAGTAAAGGCCACGAACTGTTTTAATATTGGTCTATCCCTCTGAGGAAAGGACTAATCATTCCTTCTGGTATGTTTTGAATTCTGTCTATGCATGATAAACTTCATAAACCCTGTCTTACTATTATTTTATTATGTATTTTATTAGATGTATATGTTCATATAGATATTTGTACCCTTTCACAGTAGTGATAGATAACTGTCTAAGCTTTTTTGGTAATTTGAAACTACACTTCTCATTTTTTTCTTCTGAGTCCATCAGCTTGAATAGTGTCATATCACACATCTTTAAGCCATTTACATTCTAACAACTGTCCATCAGCTTGGTCATTTATTCAAAACCTCCTGTTTGTAAGGCACCATCCTAGGTATTCTGGGTGGAGGACAAGGTACAGAAATAATAATGTAACATGGAAGGTGAAAAGTGTTCTGTGGAGTTGGGAAGATGAACTGGGAATTTATTCTGACAGCTATAAACACAGGCAAAGGCTGGAAAAGGTGAGAATAGAGGTGTCAAGGGGCTGGAAAGCCATGGCTGGGCCTTTCCACCAAGAAGGAGCTGTGTGGGGGGTTGACAAAAGAAAGTCAAACTCTGCTAAACCGGAAATAAACCTGCCCCAAGCTTGACCAAGTGTAAAGGGACATGCAATGAAGCAGAACACTCCTCTGCGGGGACTCTTGAGAGCATACAGAAAATGGTCATTCATCAGTTTTTGAGCAGGTCAACAATGAAGGAGTTTTCCACGTTGAATCTGAAAACAAAACATTCTGAGTTGAATACAGAATCTGATATTAACAGATTATTAAAGGTTGTATCAGTAAGGCTAGGGGCTGGAGAAATGTAGTTAAGAGGGATTGTTACTCTTCCAGAGATCTTGAGTTTAGTTTCCAGCACTCACATAGGGTTATAAGCTACAGGGGATCTGACCTCCATGGCTGTCTGCATGCCCATGTACACACACACACACACACACACACTATACACATGCTCATAAGTAAATAATAATAATATCAATACATAGATGATATAAATGATGCATAAAAATTTAAAAAGTAATAGGAGGTGAATGCAAATACAGAAGTGGATGCTCACAGCTATCCATTGTATCCATTGGATGGAGCACAGGGTCCCCAATGAAGGAGCTAGAGAAAGTACCCAAGGAGCTGAAGGGGTTTGCAGCTCCATAGGAGGAACAACAATATGAACTAACCAGTACCTCCAGAGCCCCCTGGGTCTAAACAACCAATCAAAGAAAACACATGGTGGGACTCATGGCTCTGGCTGCATATGTAGCAGAGGATAGCCTAGTTGGTCATCAATGGGAGGAGAGGTCCTTGGTCCTGTGAAGGTTCTATGCCCCAGTATAGGGGAATGCCAGGGCCAGGAATCAGGAGTGGGTGGGTTGGGGAGCAGGGGGAGTGGAGAGGGGATAGGGGATTTTTGGAGAGAGGAAAGTAGGAAAGGGGATAACATTTTAAATGTAAATAAAGAAAATATCTAACAAAAAAAAGAGAAAAGAAACAAAGAAATGTTCAACATCTTTGACCATCATAGAAATCCAAATCGAAACTTCTCTGAGATTTCATCTTATAGGGTTCAGTATGGCTAAGATCAAAACCAAACATGACAGCCCAAAAAATATAAAAGGTGAATGTAAAAGAAAAAACAAGCACACAAGTGACTGCAAAGCCTAGGAGGGAAGAGCAGATATAGGCAAGGTAGGGACAGAGACAGGTAAGTGTAGGGGTGGCCGTGCTTCTTACTGACAAGTCTTTGTTCATGAAATGTGTAACTATGTGTCTGGAGGTTTCCTACACTGGCAGAACATCAATGATAAGAGCCACTGTTGTTGTGTTTAGCATCAAATCAAGAGTATTTCCATATATTTCCAGGAACTTTAAACCTTGATCCATTAGTTCACTCCTAGGTTCTAATAGCTTCCTTTGTTATATTAATAACATAATAAGGAAATCTCAAGGCTGCTTCATGGGGGTGAGAATCTGTTATCACTTATGTGCAGGGTGACACACTTTACAGCTTCTCCCTCCTTTCTTCCTCTCACATTTCTTCTATCTCCCCTTCCTTTCCCCCTCCTCCTTCCCTCCTTTCTTCTCTCCCTCCTTCACTTCTATGTTTTAGTGTCTTTGGTTCAGGAAGGTATTCTATATGCTACCAAAGAAGAAATGTAAACACTAACCAAGTCCACAGATCCTTTGAACTACAATGGTGATCTGTCTGCAAGATATGCTAGGGCAATTGTGGCACGGAACTTGTGGGAGCAGCCACCCAATGTTTGATTTGACTTAGAGCTCAGTCTGTGAGATGGAACACATATCCAGCACTCCTTGGGTAGCCAAGAACCTGAGACTAGATAGCCCAGGGTTCTAGGGCAAAGCCAGCAAACACTACTGTTCTAAACAAACAAACAAACAAACAAACAAACAAACAAACCATTACAATAAAATTAGTTCTAAACACATTGTGCGACAGTTATAGATTAATGCCTGGCTCAGCCATCATCAGAGAAGCTTCCTTCTGTAGCAGATGGGAACAAATACAGCTTGGAGAGATGGAAATTTCTATCAAGTTGAAGGTAGTATACTCACTGAATTTCTGCTGGTGGAGTCTTGGTACTGAAATTGTGGTGATAATCCACACACATGTCCCAGGAGCTAAGTCATCTCTATGATAAAAAGGACCTATGGTCCTGTGTATGGGGGGAAATACCTTCTTCTTGAAAAAGTACAACTGTTTCTCTTTTCTTTCATGATATATATTTTAATAAAACTTTTATGCTAGAAAAGAAAAAGACAAGAGAAACAAGCTTCATGGAAGCCAGTTTCACAAAATCTAAAGTGCTTTTTAAATACTTTCTATTTGACCCAGCAATCCCATTTCTAGGAAAATGAAATCTTCCCCCTTTCTCTTCAACATAATGTACAGAGAGTAACATTTTTAAAGCAATGAAACACTGAAAAGATCTTCAGTGAACTAGAATGGAGAATTTTAATATGACATATGAGCGCCTTGAAATTCTGTGAGCCAATAGAACATATGAAGTTGTCTTTTGCATACTTGCTTAAAAATCTTGGAGGCACAATGGATAAATTGTGATCTCTATGTAAACAAGACCTGTGGAGACATGCACATATATATGGAAAAGACTGAGATATGATACCATCAACTACTCAGCTTTGGAAGAAGAAGAAAAAGAAGAGAAAGAGGAGGAGGAGGAAGAGGATGGAGAGGAGGGCAAGGAGAAGGTGAGAGTTAATCTTGTTATGTATTGAATGACCTACTTTGGTTCCCATAAATGGGAGATACACACTACACGTGTATCAAATACCACCACTTTTTCTTCATCACTTGAACTACAATAATAGAAACCAGAGACTGGAGAGATGGCTCAAAGCATAAAGAATCTCAGTTCAAATCCCCAGAACCCACATGAAGCCACTATAGGTAGCCAGAGTTCCTATAGTGAGGTGGGCAGTAGACACAGGGGCATCCCAAAAAGCTGGATGGCCAGATAGCCTGGCATAATCATCAGTGAGCAAAAGAGAGATCCTGCCTTAAACAAAGTGGGAGGAGGGAACATCATCACCTGATGTTCTGCTCTGACCTCCACAGGAGTGCCCTGACATTAGTGTCTGCACACACAGGCATGTACACACACTTATGCACACATACATGCACACAGAGAGAGGAGAGTGAGGCATGCATACACATGCACACATGCACAGGGGGGAGGGAGAGAGAGGCATGCACACACACATATGCATACACATGCACACATGCACAGGGGGGAGGGAGAGAGAGGCATGCACACACACATATGCATACACATGCACACATGCACAGAGAGAGAGAGGGGTGAGGGAGATAGAGGCATGCAAACACACATATGCACACACATGCTATACATACACATGTATGCACACTTTTTAAAATGGATATTTAAAAACCAAACACCCTCAATGTAATGTCTTTTCTTGCAAATTGCTTTCTGAGTCAGCTACCTGGCTGGTGATAAATGTAAATAAGAATTTTTTTCTTTCTGTAGCATTTCTCCATCCCTGCTTGCTACACGTTCTATTATCTTCAGTCATTTACACTACTTCTCATTTTATACCTAACTTCTACCTTATGCTGTCAGAGTATGTCTTTTTAAAGTCCACTATATAAAAAGAAACAGGAGACCAGTGTGGGATTGTGCTTAGGACTAAGTAGCATACAGAAAGCCTGTCCTGCCCATGTTCCGTTTCCTTCTAGGAAAGATGCCAGTGGCTCTGTTTTCCCCACTTTAAGGAGTCTGCTCTCCCATTATGATTTATTTAATGCTGCCTTATGTCTCTTGGTGCATCAGGAGTATTTGCTGGTGTAACTGGTGTGTTTTTGGATACCAACTTTGTGGACAGCAACAAGCAGAATTTTCTTTAAAAAAGACCATAATTATACTTCTTTTATGTTTAAAAAAAAGGCAGCCTAAAACTTAAATATTAAACTGAAAATTAAAAACATGTGGCTCTGTCTGGGCCTCACATTTGATTGGGTAAATGTGTGTATAAATTACACCTTTGACCTGAAGGTACTGCTTGCTCATTTTTAGTTTATGATTACCTTGAATCGGCATAGAGCCTTGTAAAAGCATACCCGTGCAGTAGTCATTCATTCCATAAACTCTATGAAATAAAACCCATCTTTCAGGCTCAATGAAGTTCAGAAGATCCGGGTCTTCCCTCCTATAAATGTATCATGTTGCATTTACTGCCTAATAAAGTCTCAGAGAACAAGAGTTGCCCTTCTTTTCACAACCTGATCCTTCACAAATTTACAAATGTAATGCTTTAACCTATTTGAACTCCACACTGGCTCCCTGAGGGAAGATGCAGGCAAGTGAAGGTGTCTGTTCCCTGTTAGCTAGACCATGCCAGCAGTATTCAGAATCAGGGGAGGCAGCCCCATGCCTGGGGAGTGCCACTGGACTCTACTGAAGTTCTGTGTAGCTGGAGTTAATGAGGTTAATACTTCAATAATACAGCAAGAAGACAAAGAGAGAGATTGGGTACCGAGAAGGCATACAATGGGGACCTGATGCCAGAAGGCTGGGTCACCAGGCAAGGGCAAGGACTGTTATCAAGCTGGAGGCCAATTCTGTCTGTAAACCAAACAGAGATAAAAGTTAAGGGATGTGGGAATGGGTGACATTGTTCCCTGTGGAGGTGTTTGTTCTTGCCCAGCCAGCACAAGGCTAAAGGGTGTTTTCTCTGCAGAACATTTTGCTTTGGACCCATCTAATCCTGGAAAAGGGGTTTAATATTGTACACAACCCCAGAACACGTTGCAGTAACAAGTCTGACATGATTTTACTTCTCTATAATGACCTGGGAATAATTTTAGTTTACTGTTTTTTGCTTGATTTTTTTTAAGGCTTGGAAACAAACTTCCAAGTAGTTAAACATGTAAAGAAGAAGTATCATAATTTTATATGTATAACTAGAAAGTGCTCTTGGATAAAAATAGAAATTTTAGATCAATGATGATAGATTTTTGGCTGCACAATTCAGAGCATTGTGATCTGGAGCAGCAACACAGGAAGTTTACATGGAAAGTAAGTGGAGAAGAGAAAAAAAAAATCAGGAAATGGCCTTCAAGATGATTCAGTGGATAAAGGCACTTGCTTGCTGCACACGTTCACTTCCTAGAACCCAGGTAAAGGTAAAAGGAAAGAACACTCAAAGTTGGTCACTGGTGTGCTATGGCACATGTGCTCTCATTCAGACATCATGTGTGCACACACACACACACACACACGCACACGCACACACACACACACACACACACACACACACACACACACACACACACACACCATAGTAATAAAGAAAGAAAGAAAAAGAGAAACCAAAGAAGGCTAAGTGTGTACCCAGTTGGCCCAGTGCTTGCCTACCAGCATGGGCGAGGCTCAGGGTTCACTCCACAGCATGAAGTAGAACATGTTGGTGCACATTCGTAATTTCCCAGCATGTGGACGGTTCAAGACCATCCTTAACTGCATATGGGTTTCAAAAATAAAAGAGGCCCTGATTCAAAGCAGGGGTAGGGGATGACAAAGAAGAGCAATGGGGCGTGGAGGGAGGTGCGATTCAGAAGAACTCCTCTAGAAACGAGGGCATGTGCCCCACTCAGCACATGACTGAGGAAGCCTTTCTCTATTGCAGAGGTTTGCAGATTATCCTTATACAAGGTCGGACATTTTCTAAATTGTCTGGATATGGTATCCATTCAGAAAGACAGAATAAAATGATTAAAGCTGTTTGCTGAGCACCTCAAGGGATTGCTTCAGTTCTTAT
The DNA here is from genome assembly GCF_000001635.26 of Mus musculus. Taxonomy (NCBI): domain Eukaryota; kingdom Metazoa; phylum Chordata; class Mammalia; order Rodentia; family Muridae; genus Mus; species Mus musculus. Next base: position 59,960,404 of record NC_000085.6, on the reverse strand, counting down.
AAAATATGAATGGTTAGGGTCTAATTGCACCAGCTTCTTTCTCTTGAGAACACAGCTCACCCACAAGCAGCCTCAGAATGGTGGCTGTGGAGTCTATATTTGTCTTTGTCTTACTCATCTTCAAAATAAACCATGGAAAACACTCATAAGTTCCCAGTGACCTTAGGTTTATTTCGTCCATTCTCTAACAACTCAGCATCTTATAGAGAACAAGCCGTTCTCATCAAAATCATGGCAATGCCGTCAAAGCGAAGGCTACCCTCACAGACAACTCTACAAAAGGGGCCCCCATTACCAGCATTTTAATCCAGGTGAAAAATCAAGTATTGTGTGTGGTTCTTTGTGGGAACGCTAAGGAGTTGAAGAAAATTATTACAGAGATGGTCTGTGGAAGGGATGGAGGTCAAGGAAAGAAACGGTGACAAACTGGAGTTAATGAGAATGTTCTCAGACGACTAAATGCCCTGCCCTGTCTTTCTCTCAACTTTACTCCCCGTGGTATAAGATTTTATCTTTTAAACATATAGCTGAACCATACCCACCATCCTATGATACTGTTTGAGTACCATAAGGTAAGGATCTGAAACTGTTAGGGGTCTTTGATTAACACTTAGAAAGAAAAAATGCATCCTAGGTTTGGGGAATTAAAGTGCTAGTTGATCTTTGTTTTACAGATGGCTCTGGAGACCTCTCTGTGTCTCTGAGGCAGATGAAAAACCATAATCCTCTCTCCCCCCTTTGGCGAAGACTTATACAGAAAAGCTTGCCAGTGAAAAGTCTGTTTGCAGTGGTAATGTGCTTGCGCGAACATTTTGGGAAATATTTGCTTATTCCTCACAACAAATATTTGGCACAGCTACTAAGTCTAAAATAGTAAAACCGGCATGGAAGTATTGGAGAGGCAAGCTGTAAATAGCACATTTCAATGCAGCATTGAGTTTGGAATTATACTGAAAGTGTAAGAAACACTTCCGTCCTCCCAATGCTTCCCAGAGAAGAGGTAGAAATACAGACTCATCAAGACAGTATGTAACTGAACGCAAACGCATGGAGTGGCAAAAGACACTTTGTTTTAAGCTCTGCTGAGAAAAGTAACTTTTCTTTAGCTTGTTTAGAAAGTTCCTTGCTGTGGAAGGAAAAAAACATGACAAAACACCAGTCCATCAGTCAGAGGGCTACAAATAGCTCATCTTTACTTAGACCCTGCTTGAACTCCATCTCCTCCACTCATTAATTTTGTAACCTTGGGATGAGTTGTTTTTTTGTTGTTATTGTTGTTTTTGTTTTGTTTTGTCTTTTCCCCTGTGAGTATCCCATTCCAAATGAGGACAATGATATGACACAATTCACTTACTTCAAAGCCTCAGTCACCGGGGAATACCAACACACCAATGGGAATGGCTTTTGTTTCTGTCTGGCTGTTACTTCTAGAAACATTTGGAGGGAACACAGCTAAAGCTTTCATAATGTTTTGTCTCCCAGTTTAAGCAACTCAGGAACTCGGAACTCTTTTCTCCCTGTTTTCAGACAGAGAGAGAACAAAACAAGCAAAGTAACTGGGACGCTTAGTTCAGAAAAGAGTTGGCTTTAGGAATAATGAACTAGTAAAGATGTGTTCTAGACAATGAGCTGATCCACCAAACTACTAGCTGATTGACCTGCAACTCACTCAAAGAATCTGCTTGAAGACCTTAGCCTTGATTTGTACTTACCCCATGGGCCTAGTCTCACCCACTGACTTCACCTCTGCCTTGCAATGAATATTCTTAAGTCACCAGCCTCTGCCTCAGTCCCTTTCCAAATCCTCCCACTCTGAGACTCTGCCGAAACTTTGTAATGGTAGTTCTCTCTGGTTGCAGCAGGTCTAAGAAAAATTTCTTGTTTTGACCAGTCAAATTCTGGGAGTTTAAAGAGAATTAACACTCAATACATGCCTTGACCTCATCTTCAGCATGTGTTGCAGTATTCTGGAGACTGGAATTACAGCATGTTTGTCCTTGTGACTTACAGAAGTCTAGTTATAACCTCCTCAAAGCACTCATACATGGACATGTGAGTTTTCTTAAATAGGCTTGTTGCTTGAAATATCCGTATCTCTTTGGAAGACTTACTAATGGTAACAGTGTAAGGGGTTTTTGTCATGTTGCTGCTCTAGATGGCTGACTATGTTCTTATATTCAACAGTGTGTGGTCCTCCTGTCGTTGGTGGATGTTAATCTCAACTGTCAATGATGTTTAACTCCTAGAGACTCAACCTCTCCATCAGTCTTTGCATTCAAACCCTTTACTTGGTATAAGACTATCATGTTCTGCTTCCTCTTACAAACTGTGCTGGCTTCTTTATGGAGCTTCAGGAACTACTGAGGAGTCTACCACAACTTTGTAGTGGGAATGAGAAGCACCACTAAAATACAAATCATATGTTAAGTAACTGGTTATTTTCTTTTTCTTTTCTTTTCTTTCTTTCTTTGTTTCTTTGTTTCTTTCTTTCTTTCTTTCTTTCTTTCTTCCTTTCTCTCTTTCTCTCTCTCTCTCTCTCCCTCTCTCTCTCCCTCTCTTGCTCTCTCTCTCTTTCTTTCTGTCTTTCTTCTTGTTCTTTTTTTTTTTTTTTACACTGAAGATTTTATCCCTATCCCGATCCACTCTCTGACTGTACTCTATCCCATACCTCCTCCCCACTCTCTGTCTCCACAAGGTTTTCCCAACCCCTCACTCCCCATCCAACCAGACCTCTCCACTCCCTGGGGACGCCAGTCTCTTGAGGGTTAGGTGCATCTTCTCTGACTGAACCCAGACCCGGCCATCCTCTGCTGCATATGTGTTGGGGGCCTCATATCAGCTGGTGTAGTATGCTGCCTGGTTGGTGGTCCAGTGTCTGTGAGATCTCGGGGGTCCAGGTTAATTGAGACTGCTGGTCCTCCTATAGGAGGACCTCCTCCTCAGCTTCTTCCAGCTTTTCCCTAATTCAACCACTGGGGTCAGCAGCTTCTGTTCATTGGTTAGTTGTAAATATCTGCATCTGACTCTTTCAGCTGCTCATTGGGTCTTTTGGAGAGCAGTCATGATAGGTCCCTTTTTGAGAACACTCTATAACCTTAGTAATAGTGCCAGGCCTTTGGGCCTCCCCTTGAACTGGATCCCACTTTGGGCCTGTCACTGAACCTCCTTTTCTTCGGGCTCTTCTCCATTTTTGTCCCTTCAGTTCTTTCAGACAGGAGCAATTATGGGTCAGAGTTTTGACTGTAGGATGGCAACCCCATCCCTCACTTGATGCCCTGCCTTTCTGCTGGAAGTGGGCCAATAGAACAAATCAGCAACTTACAGATTGGGAAAAAAGTTTTCACTAATCCCACATCTCATAGAGGGCTAATATCCAAAATATATAAAGAACTCAAGAAGCTAACCACCAAAAAAAAAAAAAAAAATCAAACAACCCAATCAAAAAATGGGGTATAGAACTAAACAGAAAATTCACAACAGAGAAATCTCAAATGGCTGAGAAGCACCTAAAGGAATGTTCAAAGTCCTTAGTGATCAGGGAAATGCAAATCAAAATGACCCTGAGATTCTACCTTACACCAGTCAAAATGGCTAAGATCAAAACCTCAGATGACAACACATGTTGGAGAGGATGTGGAGAAACCATTGCTGGTGGAATTTCAAACTGGTACAACCACTCTGGAAATTTATCTGGAAGTTCCTCAGAAAATTGGAAATAGATCTACCTGAAGACCCAGCTATACCACTCTTGGGAATATACACAAAAGATGCCCCGCCAGGCCACAGAGGCACGTGTTCCACTATGTTCATAGCAGCCTTGTTTGTGATAGCCAGAAGCTGGAAACAACCCAGATGTCTCAGGACAGAAGAGTGGATACAGAAAATGTGGTTCATTTACACACTGGAATACTACTCAGCTATTAAGAATGAGGACATCCTGAGTTTTGAAGGAAAATGAATGGAACTAGAAGATGTCACCCTGAGTGAGGTAACTCAGAACCAAAAGGACATGCATGGTATGTACTCACTAATAAGTGGATATTAGCAAAACAAACAAACAAACAAACAAACAAACAAACAAACAAAACAGAATACCCAAGATACAGTTCACAGAACTCAAAAAGTTCAACAAGCTAAAGGGCCCAAGTATGGATGGCTCAATCCCATTTGGGAGGGAGAAGAAAGCAATCACACGGAGGTTGGGGGGGAGTGGAGGGAAGGAAGGATCTGGGTGGGAAAGAGGACAGGGATGGGAAGGGGGGAACATGATTAGTTAGGGAGAAAGGACTGAAGCCCTGAGGGCCAGCAGAAGGAATGGAAACAGGCAACCTCAGGAGGAAGGAGGTGGGGAGGGGGGGGAGGGATCCTCCAGAATGTACCAGAGACCTGGGAGGTGACTCTCACTCAAAGGGAGGGGCTTTTGTTGTAACTGGTAATTTTCATTCTTCCTCTTACATGTAATATACTGTGTGGATACCAGTACTTTTTAATAAGAATATTAATGCCATGCTATTGTATAGTGTACTATTTTTTAAAATATAAGAAAGCTCAACAAAGATATATACTGTATACTTTTATTTTTGCAGTGCTGAGAATTAAGTTCAGGGTCTTATACATGGTAGGCAAGCACTTTACCTCAGAGCTACACCCAAGCCTGCATTTATATACCAAAACAAAGAACTAACCAATTGTGAATTTATTAAATAACAAAGTAATATAATTTATCATCACATCTTTCAAAGTTCTAGTCAAGACCAATAAGGGATGAAATGCTGCATCCAGAGATCACTCTGTGTTGACATATTTTTGGTTGTTGTTGCCTTTTAATGTTCTTTAATTTGTTGCCTTAAAACGAGATGCTTAACTATTGATCTGGTCGGATACCATTTACGGTGTGAAGTTTATATATGCCAGCATGAATGGGGGTTATTTCTCTTAACACTTTCAGTGACACGTCTTAAAGACCATAGCCATATTGGGAGGGATACAAAGGGCAGAGTAAAAAAATATTTATAGCGTATGACTGTAATGAAAAAAAATGTAATCACGAACCAAAAGTACACTAAACTGGTAGGACATAGTTTACATTAGATCATAAGAATGAATATCAAAAATACAGGCAATATTTTTGAGAAAAAAACAGCAGTAAGAAATTTATTTATAATACAAACCAGATACTCCAAAATAATTTGTGGTTTACTTAATTCTTACCGTTCATCCCATATTCTTTTGAATGAGCTGAAGGAAGGCACCCGAGTAACTACCTCAGCTGGTTTTGATTTTGACTCTGAGTTTCTTGCAAGATGAAAACTCTAGTCTCTATAACAAAAAGAGATGGGATGTCATTTTTAGAAATTTAGATTTCCCCCTCAATATAGCTACATATTAAAAAGAAATGTATTACAATAAGTTTCTATATTCCCGAATTATCTTATTATTTTGGGGCAAACAATAATTGCATAGAAATTCCAGATAGAGGATGATCATGCTGGCGTTTACATGTGCAGCAGTGTATACTCACAGAAAACCATTGTCGTAACAAAACCAGCTGCATGTAATAGAGAGTAAATGATTTACAAGGTTGCTATGAGAAACTACTCTATTTTGTATTATCGTAAAAAGAACAGAACTGAATATTTGCATGACAAACAGAAGAATCCTGAAATTCCAAATGCAAGCTGGCTTTAAAAAAACAAAAAAGTTAAATGGAATCTAAGGCTGGAAGGTGATTAAAAAAAAGAAAAAGAAAGAAAGAAAGAAAGCTCACTTCATTGGAAAACACTAATGTTTAGAATTTGCAAAGTTAATACTTGTCCAACAGTTGAAAAGAGGAAACCTACTAGCAGGGATCTAAATACTTGGAGCAAAGCTAGTTTCTGTTGTAAACTTCAATGGCATTGAGAATGTACCATAGTCTGAACTCTATTTCACTTAAGCAGAGAAGGGGAGTGCATTTTTGTTCCTAAATGAAGCTTGACCCTGAAATTTGAACCACACCAAAAGCCTTAGAAGTCTGTGTTTTAATGTGTTTTATATATTTATCAATCAAAGCATCTGCCTGCCAACAGTGCACCAGAAGAACTGGCTCCCCTTTCCATCCCAACTCGGCTAGGAAACCAGTGTCTCTGCTAGCTCAGAGCCCCAGTTCTACCCAGACACAGCCACAGGTCACAGAATCAGGACTATTAGGATGGTCCACCCCAAGAAAGAGAGCTGGGTTCATGTGACTTCCTCTCAGCCATGAATGAAAGCCGAAAGACAAAAGTCAATGCTGGGGGAGTCTTGGCAGATCTGATGACTATCAAGATGAGGCACAGGTCAGAAACCGTGGAGAGAGCTGTAAGGCAGAGTGAAGGCTCCAGGTGACAGGCAGAGATGAGCCTGAGCCGCCTCCGCATCAAATGCAGTCATGACATCTGCTGAGATCCCCACACTCCAGCTCAGGTCTCCAAAATGTGTAGCCCAGGATTTGCAATTTGGCTTAAGCAACCATGAAATTTCTCATGTCTGATTTTGCTCCACTTATATCAATATAATAAAACCATTCTAAACAAATTAGTTGCCATAATTATCTGGTTCCTGCAGCTAAAGAACCTCTAATTATGTACATATGTGTTAATTATACATAGCCTATATAAAACATAACAATAGATTATGTAATTATATAGGATACATTCATGAATTATGACACAGTAGCATCCTGTGGAATATTTATAAAATTGTATGATATAGTGGATGTGTAGAAATTACATATAGTATGTATGTTTTATATTATACACTATGTTTATAAAATAAGAGGTTCTCACATAAGTCACCAGATCAGAGAAAGGTCCCAAGGCACAAACTTCTTTAGCTGAAAGGCAGAATTAGAGTCTCTTATAGAAGTTGTTACTTTAAGGTTGTCTTTGCCCCTCATGCTTTCTCAGAGATGCAACAAATTCAAGATTTTAGTCCAAGGAGTTTAGGGGTGAGTGCGCTGGGTGAACACATTTCAAGTGTAATTGAAGACGTATGTAAATGAGTGCAGTGCAGCACAGTTTGGTTTCTGTCCTCATGAGTTTGCACCGTCACTGTAACACAATACAGCGACGCACCATATACAACACCAGAGAGGACCCCCGCTCTGAACCTTGGACCTCTATGGTGCCTTTGCTTTGCAAATATGAACACCAATTTTGTCCGTTGATGGGAAGTGTCAAGTGAGGATGGTCGGCTCCAGTCAGATGAGGACCAAACACTGGTGTTGGCGACAGGTAGATGTAGGATGAAGACAAAAATCAGGAGAGAATGGGGAAGCGGCAAGCATGAACAAGTCTATCAGAAATGTTTGCTCTTAAGAGAAGTGGCTACACAGGAAGGGGCACAGGTGAGCATGTGTGTGTGTGTGTGTGTGTGTGTGTGTGTGTGTGTGTGTGTGTGTATGTGTGTGTGTGTGTATGTGTGTGTGTGTATGTGTGTGTGTGTATGTGTGTGTGAGTGTGTGATGTGTGTGTGTGTGTGTGTGTGTATGTGTGTGTGTGTGTGTGTGTGTGTATGTGTGTGTGTGTGTGTGTGTATGTGTGTGTGTGTGTATGTGTGTGTGTGTGTGTGTGTATGTGTGTGTGTGTGTGTGTGTGTGTCTGTGTGTGTGTGTGTATCTGTGTGTGTAAGTTCAGAAAACAATGTTGGCCAGGTGTGGTTTTCCAAATGTTGTTTCTTTTCTTTTCTTTTTGTTTTTTTGTTTTTTTGTTTTGTTTTGTTTTGTTTTGTTTTGTTTTATTTTGTTTTGTTTTGTTGAGACAGGGTTTCTCCATGTAGCTCTGGCTGTCCTGAAACTCACCCTGTAGACCAGGCTGGCCTCGAACTCAGAAATCCACCTGCCTCTGCCTCCCAAATGCTGGGATTAAAGTCGTGTGCCACCACCACCCACTTTTTCTTTTCTTTTTGAGACAGTTTCACACTGCCCTGGAGCTTGCCAAGGAAGGCAGGCAGGCCAGGAATCCCCGGGGTTCCAAATGGACCTGTCTCTACCTCTCTAGTACTGGAATCACAGGTGATGGCCACCATGTCTGGCTTCTTTTGTTTGCTTAACGTGGGCTCTTGGACTGAACTCAGAGCTTCATGTTTGCAAGCATTTTACTATCAGAGTGCTCTCTCGCTTTCCTTCTCCTTCTCTCCCTCCCTCTCCGTCTCCCTCTCCGTCTCCCTCTCCGTCTCCCTCTCCCTCTCCCTCTCCCTCTCCCTCTCCCTCTCCCTCTTCCTCTCTCTCTCCCTCTTCCTCTCCCTCTCCCTCTTTCTTAGATAGATAAACAGGCCTAAGTGTTGGAGACAATTTGCATCACTGAGATTGATGTGATGGAGAAATAAACCCCTAAAGATGTGGGAAAGGGAAAGGATAAGTGCAGTTGCCAACAGCTAAAAGGAGGGAGGGAGGAAGGGAGGAAGGGAGAGGAGAAGGTAGGGAAGGATGAGACCTGAGCCCTGTGTGCTTAAACTGTCCTCCGGAACACAGACGAGTGTCCATCAGAACAAGAGAGGAGAGGCAAGGAGAGTGCTAGGGCTCTCTCAGGAAATGGATGGCTATCACTGGAACCCAGAAGTTAATTTTGTAAAGTTCCTCATCCGAACACGACGTCTCCCCACAGCTGCAATCCAACAAGAGCCTAGATATTTTCTGTTCTGCTGGTAGAGTTCCACTCAGTTCCATGTGGTTAATTCTTAGAACAAAATTCACTAACGTTATCACTTCAGGCTTCTAGTAATGCATTTGTAACATTTAATTCTAACCTGTGACCAGGAACAGATAGGACAAGAGACCACTTTACGACAACACGGAAAGCCCCAGATCCTCCTAGGCTCTCTCTGCCCATCACTCCACTTTGTGGTATCTCTTATCCAGAGATATGAGCTCAGGTCACACACTCAGGTGCTAGGTAAGAAATATGTAGCTAATGTCATCCTCGTTGGGTCCTGGGGACCTCTTGCTTCCCTGGCATCTGGGACTTTCTAGTGGCTACCCCTGTAGACAACATACCCATGGGATAGGTATGGCCCCCTGGTTGAGGGATGGGGCCACCCACCCATCTCAAAAATTTTAACCCAGAATTGTTCCTGTCTAAAGAAAATACAGGGACAATGAGTAGAGCAGAGACTGAAGGAAAGGCCATACAGAGACTCCCCCACCTAGGGATCCATCCCATCTGCAGACACCAAACCCAGACACTATTGCTGATGCCAAGAAGCACTTGCTGACAGGAACCTAGTATAGCTGTTCCATGAGAGGCTATTCCAGAGCCTGACCGATACACAGATGCAGATGCTCGCAGTCAACCATAGGACTGAGCATGGGGACCCCAAGGGAAAAGTTAGGGGAAGAACTGAAGGAGCTGAAGGGCTTTACAACTCCACAGGAAGAACAACACTATCAACCAACCAGACCTCCCAGAACTTCCAGGGACTAAACCACCACCAAAGAGTGAGTACACATGGAAGGACCCATGGCTCCAGCTGCATATGTAGCAGAGGATGGCCTTACCTGGCATCAATGGGAGGGGAGGCCCTTGGTCCTGTGGAGGCACAAGGGGACAGACACTAGAGTGGTGAGGTGGGACTGGGGCGTGGTGGTGAGGGGGGAGGCATAGGGGAGGGGAGGTGGGAAGAAGTGTGGAGGGGAAACTGGGAAGGGGGACATTTGAAATGTAAACCAAAAAAAAAAAAAAAAGTAAGGTATCCAAAAAAAAAAAAAAAAAAAAGTGGTATGTAGCTGTTGCCCTACATGAATACAAATGAAGATTCAGTTTCCTTCACCTTATCCTCCAGGGAACAAAAACTAAGATTCACGTCAGGGCTGAAGCTGAGGGAGGCTCAGGGAAAAGCCCAACAGATGCCATCCCCATTGTTGCCCTGACAAACCAAGTCACAGGTAAAAGGAATCCCATCATAGTCTTTGTTCAGGTCCCAGCCTGAAGTACCCTTTATGCCAATCTGTGGGGGTCCTTGCCAGTGTCATGGCCAGCAGGGAAATGCTCCACAAAGAGGCAAGAAGGAACATTCAGTTCAGCCCAACTTAGTCAGCGCCAGACCAAACTTTGGGAGTCTGATGCCAGAGGTTTACTGCCAGCATATTTAAACACAATTTAAGTACAATTTGAAAGAATAGTTTCCTGGTGCAATGCAATCCTAAGTGCACAAAGAGGCGCAACAACATTGAAACTCACCTCAGAGTACCTGTCATTTCTTCCAAGAAGATGAGGTCTAAAAACAGGCTACCTGTATTAACTAAAGATCCTAGAGAAGGATCTGATGTGGTCTGCACCATACAGAGGTCTTTTGTGCTATTAGCCACTCCTGGCCCTGGTTGTGGTTGCTGGATATGGCCATGCAGATTAGCAAGCTTTAACCACCCTCAATGTCTAGACTTTATCCATTGTATTCTCTGCCCCACCCCTTTTTAAAAGACTGGATCTTACATTGAATTCTAGACTGGCCTTGAACTCACGCCCTGTTAAGCACAAGCGGAACTCATGGTGTTTACAGTTCTTCTGCCTTGGCCTTCACATTACTCTGGCCTTTACCTCTTTCTTATTGTCTACCTTGAAATGGGAGAATAGGAACTGACTCTTTTGTCCAAATCGGCTTGGCTTTCCGTACCCTTTCCTTTTCTGAGGATCTAAGTGTTGCTCACCTCGCACTTGCCTGAAACCAGAAGGTCACAAGAGACTGCCAATTACTAGGAATGAGAAAGGCATAGATGGTGAAAGCTGTTATCAACTCATTACCAGCCTTATAACCACATGAGCTTGTTACGGCATGTGTTTCCAAGAAGTCACTGGGTTTGCCCTCCCAGAATAAATTTAAATTTAGCCTCGTTTTATAGTGTTTTCTTTGGTTTTGCAACAGACATCAGTTTCAGCTCATCACAGAGATTTATCTCCATATCCGCTGAATTATTTTTTCTTCTGTAAGTGCCTTCCCTTATAAGATTGAGTAGGCTTTGATATAGTTTGAATGATGGCAATCTAGGATTTTCTTGCTTTTTAAATCTGTTCAACTTGTATCATTTTAAGCAAACATTGACGCTTGAAGAAAATGTGTGAATACTAATGCATACATACTTAATAGATACAAACCTGAACCGTGATAAAATTTCATAGTTAATAAATTCTTTTTGTTTATAAAAGACTTTTCCATCTGGCACTGTTCTCAGCTCTGTAACACATGTTTAATGCTGATTGAGGTGATGGATCTGCTTTGATCTCCTGAATGAAAACCCAACAGTTGTCTACAAAAGAGGGCCGGTTAGCATTTCATCTTTTTTTTTTTTTTTTTTTTTTTTTTTTTTGTCACGGGAGTAAAAATGGTTAGTGAAGGCCTGGATGGCTCTTTTTCCACAGATAATGTCCATTAATACCCTTGAGTCTCTCTGCCATTTATGGACAACAAACACCATGGATTGCCGCTTTCTGAGGGTTGCAAATCAGTCACTTATCTTTGTCTTTGTGCTCACACTAAAGCAGAGTTAGGCCCTGGCATCACATCGAGGATGCTCAGGTAATGTTTACAGCCAATTGAGGTACAAGAGTTGTTGAAAAGGCATGGAGAGCCTGCTTTCCAAGTGCACTGTTACATCTTGAGATAAACAACACTGCAGACGGTCTTGTGCTTAACCTTAGCTCTCCAGGCGGCTGTGATCCTTCTGATCGATACAAAATGACTGTAGTGGAAGTTTTCGATGGTCCTTTTCCATATTACAGTTAATATGTGCTTCAAAGGTGATAAGTTCATGCCCTAAGCTGAAATATGTTTGTTTTCAAATATTCAGATGGACTAGGTCATTGTTCAGCTTAGTTGAACATTGCTTCAGAAGAGATGGTTTAAAATCTGGCCTTGGGACAAGAAAAGTTTGACTCAAAATAACATCTCTCCATCCTTGGATTTGCATAAAAAATCATAAAATAAAAGAAATAAGATGAAACAAAACAAATGCATTTAAAGATTCAGTAAATAGAAATGCAGACACAACCTATTGGGTGAGAAACAAAGACATCATATATTTTTGAGAGTAGCCTGACAGTTAAATATTCTCCAGACTAACTCAGAGTCTAGAAATATTATACATTCCATGCAGATCTTTAAATTTTTTTTTTACAAAGCACAAGGACAAATAAACCAATGTTTTCAAATTTGTGTGTGTGTTCGTGTGTGTGTGTGCACTTATGTGCTGTACATGTGGAGGCCAGAGGACAACTTTATGAAGTTGGCTCTTTCCTGTCACCGTTATTAGGTTCCAGGGATTGATCTTAGCTCATCCGGCATGCACAGCAACTGCTTTACTCACTGAGCCTCCTTGCCAGTGAGGACAGTGGGTTAAAGTCGCTTTAATAATAATAATCATTCAGTAATAACCGAGATTCCAATCATTGCTGACCTCTATCTAAACCAAGTGAGAGGTAACACTGGGAAGACTGAACACTTTAAGATGAGTCATCACGGGACAGCTGAGATTAGAGGAGAGAGAACTTAAGAGCAACAATTCTTACTTTTCAGAAAGCAGGACTTTGAGAATCCTGAGATTAGAAGGTGCTTTCAAAGCTTAGGTGGAATTTTTTCTTTGCTTGTTTTAAAAACAAAAAAACAAAAAAAAACCAGGTCTACCTACAGCTTGTGGGTTTGTAGAACCAGGTGTATGACTCAGCTCTTCTGATTGGTTGGCCTATGGGCTTTTAATCGTCACTCACAAAACTCATTCTTATTAAAGAAGAGGTATTAGGGGCAAGTATGATGGGAAGATGGCAGAGGTGTCTGTCCACAAGACAGATGATCTAATTCATTCCCCAGGACCCATGTGGAGGAAGAAGAGAATCAGCTCTTGCAAGTTGTCCTCTGACCTCCACTTGGGTGCTGTGGTATTTTTCCCATCTGATAACTAATTAAATAACTAAATGAATATATTTTCAAAAGAGAGGTATTATTACAAAAAAAACCCCTACTCTCTGTGCATGCTCATAAGGAGACAATTTGTACATCTACAAACCGTTGTTTATGATAGCTAAAAATTGGAAACAATTTCAATGTTCCTTGGAAGGACAAAAGATCAAATGGGGTTTATTCATCTTGTCCAATACCATATAGCAGTTGTCATGAATACATTCCTGTTATATGAATTCATATGCATCTATTTGGTTGAGGGAACAAAGGTTGTCTGACATAATATTATGAGACCATAATCAAGAAATGGAAAATCTTTTACATGAAACGTCCTTATGTGCAAATGTGTGCTCTGCTTCACAATTTCTTGCCCTCCCCAGCATCTCTTCATAGTTCAAAGAAGCTGCCGATAACAGAAGTTATACTGATGGCTATAAGGGAACTGTTCAAGGCTTTTCAAGCCACTTGCCCTGTGTGTAATTTCTTCCAAATCTTGAGCTGTTTGGTGTCGATTTCCTCAAGAAGGGCCAATTAATTAGAGTTACATTTGCTTCCTTTCTCTGATCATTAATTGCTTTCATTTGGGGGAAGAGAATACACAGGACATCTTGAGATATATACATACATATATACATATCTATTCCTTCCAAATTAGGGGATCCATCATTAATAAATTACATAAAAAGGAAATCTGCTTTAGTATATTTTCTGTACCCAATTAGGTAATTAAAATGCAATTTGCTTCTTCGTGCTACAGTTGGACTAGTTGGAATCAGGACTGGGAGGAGATGCCCTGGTGTTTGTTAGGACAGACTCTGATTTTACAGATGGCTAAAAGAAGGAAATTTTCTTCCTAAAGATACATAGCCAGCAATACGCAAACATGGGATTCAGAGCCAGGCTTCTGGCCCAGGCTTTGTACGCTACATAACATATTGCCTCTCATGTATCACAGTCTAAGTCCTCACGACTCCACAGGACTGATTAATCAGTGCAGTGATGAAAATGAAACAAACAACCTCTCAAATCCCCGACACTAGTCCTTGCGAGTCCTTGTTAGGCTTCGATGTGCCAAATAATTTCTTACTTAAAGTAAAGCGCTCGCATTCAGTGAGTGTCTGTATCTGAAGTTTGAAGGTCTTAACAATACCCTGGAAAAGGTTTTTGCTTCTCTTTAGCGTCTCCATCTCCATCTGGAAAACAATTAACACACCACCCATTACATAATGCATGCTAAAGCATTAACACGCTGGACCCAGTGGACTATTTAAATACTGAGTGTTCATAATTGTCCTACAGGAGAGCCACAAGATGCGAGCTTAGAGATGTGGATGTTCAATGGGAAAGCCTTCCAACGTGCTAGGAATAAACTCCCTTGTGGAGCTGTCTTGAAAGGCGCAGTACCTGCTGTTTTCATCCATGGAATCTTGTGAGCTGTGCATGTGGTGGACAATTGTGATCACTTTAACTTTCTGGTCAAATTTTTCTCACCGAATCAAGTGTTTACAATATAAAATCAGAATTCTCAACCTTTTCCTCCTCTAAAATATGTCCTTTACCCCCACTGCCTTGTTTTTAGAATTGCATTAAAGATTTCTGGACATATCATTACTAATAACAAAAAAGAAAAAGAAATTTAAAAATAAGTAGCTGTCTTCCATTTTGGGGTTTTCTGTATTCACTCATATGATCTTCCCAACTTTAAAAATAACTACACATACACTTTAAAAGTGGTAAAAATCATTTTTAAAACTTACAAAAACCTGAACACTTTAGTAGAGCACTTTGATCTCAGGTCTTATATAAATATTATTTTTTCATATGAGCCAATCATATTCTTGGCTTAGCCGACATGCTTTTATATTCTGAATGTAGTGATGCAATAAAAAGGAATCACTCTAGGAAATTGCTTCTTTTTTATAATGCAATTCTAGACTTTCTTTGGCTCTTATGGTTTGTGTGTTCATTTGGTTCCCATGAGCAAAAAGATGCTATTTTCTTATTCAGACTTAAAACTATTATGTCACGAATTCCTATCTTGCTACTCAGCAATATTAAACAATTTTGGCTCTAGCTAAGTTTTGAAAAAACTCAAATGTAGGTGTGATAAAAGAGAGGACAATATCAATTGTCAGTGCTTGAATTTAGAGCATTTTCTGCATTGTGTTGGAGCCTGTTATTGCGTTGCTGTGGACTGCTGTAGCCAACTTCCACCCTAGAAATGGCTGCATTTCAACAATGAGGGGAATGATACTTGTAAACAAGTTTATAACCATTAATAAAGCTTAGCAAACACTGTAAGTGCTTTAAAAACACAATCCATTATTATAATTGCCTATTGTTTAATTACAACCTCTAATAGAAATGTGAAACCTTTGAAATGCAGTTTATAAAACTAGGCTTAAATTGGATGTCAAAACACTTATTTTGTTTCTCTACAAGTTTCAGGTGTCATATTATTTCTCTCTAGAGATGCTGGTGAAATTCCACCACTGACTGCTCCAATGTACTCTTTACAAATCCCTGAAAATATTTTTTCTTTAGAGTTGACAACTGCCCGCTCTGGGATCCAGATGCTATGTGCACAGTGAGATGATTTTGTTCTGCTTTGCACACATGGCCTTTTCAAACACTGTCTCCCCGGGATGGAAACTCAGCTCTCCCCGGGATGGAAACTCAGCTTGTATAACAGAAGTTCTAAAACTTGCCCGATAATAATAAACCCAATACCTTACAGTTTATGACCATTTTAAGTTGGATAAAGCACATTCCTATCTATCATATTTATTCTCAAAATTAGTCCCATAAAGGGAGAAAAGCATTTAGTCAGTCAACAGATTGGTTAGCATGTCTGTTTAATGCTTAGTTCTCTAAAGTCCTTCAGGGATGTCTAATCTTTTGACATTGCTTGGAGAGCTGTTGTCTGTCTGCAAAGTTCTCCCTGAAGAAAAGCACAATGCAGTTAAATACTCTCATAGCATTTAAGGTTGGGTTTGGCCTCATTCATAGCTATTGTTGGCCGCAGGTTGGATGTGCTGCCAGGAAGTGCAGTCCAAAGAGCTTCAGAATTTTCCTAGGCAGACATGGACAGAAATAAAGTCAACAGAGGTAGTATGCATCTCCTGAGACTGAAAAGCAGAGACAGTACTCCTGTCCTCTCTGGCCATGAAGTTGGGGTTTGGATTCCTGGAGGACTTGACAGTGAGCGCTCAGGGAATGCTTTTGACTTGGACGCCATACACACAACTTAGAAAGGGGGAAAAAAGACTAAATAGTTCCGTAGAATTATGGTGGCAGGCATGGGGGCCTGGTCTTCTGACGCCATCCCAAAGCGTCTATGATCTTTATTAAGCAAGGGAATCTTTATTAAGCAAGAGAATCTTTATTAAGCTTTGGAATCTATCTGCATCCTTTGCTTTTGGTCTGTGCTCAGGAGGAGGTCCCTTTAGTCAGTTGAAGGTTTCCTCTTCAAGACGATGGAGAACGGTTGGACGAAGTCTGAACTGTCACTCAAGAAGAACTACCACCATTAAAGGACACCAGCGCCCAGCTAGGACTGAACACACAGCTGGAACAGATTTCTGCCTTCCAAGATGGAAACCGGTTCTCTCCCAATAGCGGGCGGTGTATAGGGCCCAGTGCCGCCTCCCAGAACCCCTTGTCGGCCTCTGCGGGCTCACAGTTCCCCAGCCCGCTGCAACCGACAGGTTGGAACCTCAGCACCCACCGTCCAGCGCGCGCATCCCAGCCTCCGCGTCCCGCACCGCGCGCCCCGTCGTCAAGGCAACCAGGGAGGCGCTGACCCCCAACCCCGCCCGGCCCCGCCCCTCGCGCAGCCCCACTCAACATGGAGACGGCCAACCCGGAAGTGGCGCGGCCGCCGCGCGCCGGGCGCTAGGAGCCGCGGGTTGCTGGCCAGGCCTCACCCGGTGACACCGCCCGGCCTCGGTTTGCCACCCGCGCTCCGCGTCCCTCCGACACCGGTCCAGGTCGGCCGCTTCCGCCCCGCTCGCCCAGGCCTGCGCCACTCTTGGGGGGGAGGAGCCGAGGCGAGGCCGCGCGGGCGGGCGGAGGGAGCCAGGCCCCACGGCCGTCGACGGTTCGTATCAGCCGGGTCGGAGGAGGAGCCGGGCCGCGCGGGGCGGAGGCCGGGCCCTAGGGGCGCAGGTTTCAGGATAGCGGCGAAGCGGGGCGCGGGGCTGCGCGCGGAGGCCCGGAAGGCGCGGAGGTGATGTGGGCCCCTGTGCTTCTACGGAAGAAAGGGACCCCAGCAGCGGCGGCGGCCTCCCTACCGGTCCTCCTGACAGCAGCCCTTAGGGACCTCGCGGCAGCCCTGACTGCCCAGCTCACTGAAGTGCTCTTAAGGATGCAGTGATCAGGGTACGGGGCTCTCCCCGCGGGAGGGGCTCTGCCTGCGCTTCTGAACTCTGCGCAGAGAAAACAAAACAACAACAACAAAAAACAAAACCGAAAAACAAAACAAAACAAAAAACCCAGAATGATGCTGTCTGAGCAAGCCCAAAAGTGGTTTCCAACCCACGTGCAGGTCACAGTGCTCCAAGCTAAAGATCTGAAGCCAAAAGGCAAAAGTGGTACCAATGACACATACACCATAATTCAGTTGGGCAAAGAGAAGTATTCTACATCTGTAGCAGAGAAAACCCTGGAGCCGGTCTGGAAGGAGGAGGCCTCCTTTGAGCTGCCTGGGTTGCTCATGCAGGGTAGTCCGGAGAAATACATTCTTTTTCTTATAGTGATGCACAGGTCCCTGGTGGGACTGGATAAGTTTTTAGGGCAGGTGGCAATCAATCTCAATGACATCTTTGAGGACAAACAAAGAAGGAAAACAGAGTAAGTTATATAATTTATTTTGAATTTTGGGTACTTAAAGATATATGGATTTACTGTTCTTGAACATAGTATATTTGAGGCATTGGTCTTTGGGATTGAAATAGGATCCAGTATTAAGCACTTCTCTTTGCATGACTTTGAAGGGAAATAGCCTTTACTCTGATTTTTTTTTTAATGGAGTGATTAGTAAACCATTTTTTTTTCTCATTTCTGTGTGAGGTTAAGAGCTCTTAGTGGAATATTTTGCACTGGGTTTTAATACTTTTTATAAGAGGCCTAGAGCATGAACTAGAAAACCAGAAAATTAAATATATGCGTACCATTAGGTCTATGTTTGTTGAGCACTGTTAAAAAAATAAATTACTAGTAAAGGGTGTCAAAAGATAAGTTACTAGGTTTAGAACTCTTTATTTCAGCATTGGAAACAGTTGGCCTTATTTTTGCTCCACCAGTTTTCAGGGTCAGTACTTCTTGATAGGGTAGAAAGTTGTTAAAAGAACAAAAGTTTTGGAAGTCTGCACAGACATCTTCAGTCTTGAGCCCACTGACATTTTCCCTTTGAATTTACAGTATAGTGGAGCTATTGTTTACTGAAGAATTAGTTCAGCAAAGCTGTTGTGTAAGATCAGAGACAGTGATTACAGTCTTGTGATGCAGTGATTTAATGACTTCTTCGATGAAAACATGGCTTTTGAAATTGAACTTTCTAGCCTAAGTTAGATATACTTAATTTAAGAAATCAAAATTCAAATCAACACTAGGATGTTATGTGCTAAGTTGAAACAAGTAGCATCTTTGGAAAGGTAGGTCTGCTGTCCTGCTTTTAGCTTACATGCTTGTACACGCTTACCTTACACGCAGAGCTTGTAATGGGCCTGAAGGCTCATTGAGATGGCTGGAGTTTGTGAAAAGAGGGCTGAGGGAACTCATCAGAGGACTGCACTTTTCCCAAGTAGCTTAAAAAAAAAAAAGAACAAAACCCAGTCCTGATGCATGTTCATCTACCTACCCTTTAGAGCACTATTTTTGCAATGATAACTTTAAGCTCACATTAATTTCTTACAAGTATAGTGATCTTTTATCTGTCTTTATTTCCTTTGTAAAACCTGCCAGCAAACTTCATTTAATAAGAATTGTTTTTGTTTTGAATAAAGTCTTTACCTAAGATTTAGTGTATGTAAGAAAAAATACTAGAAATGCAAGAAGAAAAAAAATAGGTAAATATTCAATGAGGATGGGGGGAGGAGAAGAAGTTTAAGTTGTATATTTAATGATTTTTAAATTTCCTGATACTTAATAGCATGTTATTTCTTCTGAGGGATTCTTCATCAGATTTAAAATGAAAAAATGAATAATAACCAAATAATTTGTCCCAAATTGTCACTATGAAATGATCTAGTGTATACCCTTTAAAGTGTTTTGACTGTGAGGTTTTGAGCATCTACAGTTTCAAAATTTTTTGCCGTGCTTTAAAAAGTGCTTTTAATATTAATGGTAATATACTGCAGACCACTCGAACGTAAATTCCCAAATTTAAGTAGGCCCAAGTGTAGATCCAAAGATGCTGAGAACGAAGTAGCCCTTTAAAAATTTCTTGTTTTATTTCCGCCTTTGGCAGCTTTGCAGTTACAATAAACTAGACCATGAACAATACTCTAACAGTGTAGTCTGTCTATAAAATCAAGGACAGCTTTTGGAAGGGAGATGCTTTGAAATGCTATCAACAGGGTTTGCGATGTTACTGCACACAAAGAGATTTTCATGTTATTAAACCCTTATTGTTTTGTGCGGGTGACTAAATGGGAACTGTGTATTTGATGAGGTATCTTTATTGGTAATATTTCTAGATTTTTAATATATTTAATAGCTTCCTTTTTCCAACCCAGCTGCACATGTGGCACAGTAAGAGACAGACTTGAGCCACCAGTGTATTAAAAGAAAGGTATTTAATATGCTGCGCATTGCTAGCCCTTGTCAGCATATTCCCAAGTGTTTTTTGGAAAAGTGGAATGAGTGATGAAGGCTACCAGCTGATTGAGATGTCCTACGAAACTGCTGGGTGTGAAGCTTTGTATTTTTGACAGTGAAAACGACAAGTGTTTACATCAAGTTGTGTCATAAGAGGCAAAAAGTATCATGCTTAAAACTATTATTTTAACCTATTTTCTACTTTGAATATATGTGTGTGTGTGTGTGTGTGTGTGTGTAATATATATAATTTTATTATTTCTTTTTAAAGGAGGGGTTTGGGGAGGCCCCAAGCCAAATCCTTTGAGCACAAAGAGAACTTTTGCATTAGCCTTCTTTAATAGATGTCTGGGTTGGTTCTGGCATGAGATTTAAGCAAATAACACAGTGTTTAATAATAGAATGGGAAAATCATTGATGCTGTTATGTAATATCCATTGATTTTGTTTTAACAATCCAAATAGGTGATGTTCTTTTTCTTTCAATGCTCTCAAAAATTAATAATAGAGAATCTAGACTTAGATGAGACTCACACATATATAGATGTGTTTGTGTGTCTGTGTGCGCGCGCGTGCGCACACACGTGTGTATTGCACCTGCCTCCTGGCCTCTGGCCTCCTTATTGCCAGGCTTGTCCCATTTCTGACCACACAGCACCAATTGCTTGGGAATCATTCCCACATGTGTGGTAGTTTGGACATGGACCTGTGCCCACTGAAAATTGAACAGAAGCCATATACCATTTCAGCCTAGCACTCCAGAGGTGGAAAGGAATCGGCATTAATCCAACAACTCCCAAGTGCTGTGTCTTCATTTGTCCCTTTGAAGCCTGGGAAAACAAACACTATTTCAGGATTCTTGATGTTCTCATTAAGATCGGTTTCAAAACAGAACAGCTAAAGTTACTTGTCAGGCTACTCTATAAATCAGTGTGTTTATCAGAGTTCTTTGCAGGATTTTGTTTTGGTTGTTGTTTTTATGGGGGAGGGGAGGAAAATTAATATTTTTTACACTTTGATTCAAATGTATTGTTGCTTTATTCTTTAAAGCTTGCATAGGTGTTCAGGGTTTCCTACTAAAACTAAAATGTTACAGAGCACTCATGTTTGGAGCTGAATCTTGCTGATTTTATGAAGATGGTTTAGAAATAAAGAAGTGAGTTTTTAGTGTAAAACACTCTGTCCTAAAGGAGTTTGTGCTCTCTCTTCACCTCCACCTCTCCCTCTCCCACTCCCTCTCCCTCTCCCTCTCTCTCTCCCTTTCCCCCAACCCCCTCTCTGAGAGAAGGAGAGGAGAGTGTGGACTCCCCTTTCTACCTCCGTGCTTTCTGGTTAAATACAGAGTTCTGTAATGTGTGGCAGCCATGTGGCCAACCTTATTAACACATGTGCTTCATGAGTAAGGAAGAGTTTCTATTTCCCTGCAGATGTTTCTCATCAGCTTTAGATGTTTTCCTCATTGGCTCCCATCTGACTTGGGGAAATGGCTTGCCTTCTCCTTGCCTCAGTTTCTTCATCACCAAAGTAAGAGTGTTGACGACATAATTCATGGGTTCTTATTTCAAATACTAAATTTTGGCCATCTTCACCCAGATCCATTTTGGGATATATTTTCTTCCAATTGGCTTTTATCAAGTTGTTATAAACTCTACATATCCTTTTTTTATTGTTGTTGCTTGTTCGGGGAGGCATGTGAATTTATACAAAGAGCGTTTGCTTATTTTCCATATAGATTTTTGAGTATTTCTCAGGTATCACCCATCAGAAGTATCTCTCAGGCCATTGAAAATGGCTGTTTCCCAAATCCCTAAGTTGATGCTGAGGTGTTTGGCTTTGTGTCACTTGGAGGTGTTCTGAGAACTCATGTTTTTATTGTTTGCTGGTCTCCATTCCACAGTTCATGACTGTCATTTCTTACTTGTAAGCCTGGTTAGATTTATCTCCTAACTTTTTCTTAGTCTAGGGTCATAAAATATTCATTCTCTGATAAAATATTCTGTGGTAAGAAAATGCTTGTTTTGGCATCAGTATGATATTTCTTAATTGATCGAATCATTTCAGTTTATCAAAGAAACATGCCACCATCATGGGGCTGATATAGATTGTGCACCAGCTGTCTGTCTCTCTTGTATGCCCCTCCTTCACTTGATGTATAGTAAATCTTTTAGCTATCCTGTTGGCAAACAAAAAGAAGTGATATAAAATCTGGTCAGAGTTGACCTGAGGCTAAGATAACTCTCTACACTAGAGAGACTAGATCTGTATTTAAATAACAGCATGTCTCCATAACAGGCCTCAGACCCCATCACTTTCACTCAGATGTGAAAGCATTGTGGCTGCATGCTGCAGGTGTGGGTTGTTTCTCCTGTAGAGTAACTACCTGTGGCATCATCAACTAGAGAATTTCATGTGGATAAAAATACTGTAAGCAAAACCAAAACAAGCCCTGCTTCTTATATAGTTCACTTAAAAATTGGCAGCATGATGCAAGAAGTGCCTGAAAGCTGGGATCTGGTTTTGTTTGTAAAGTCCTTTTTATTTCACAGTCAATAGCTTTCTGTCAGGAATCACTTGAGCTTTTTATTCTTTGAAAACTTCACAAGATTTATTGTTTATCGCTTCTTACATTTTACTAATTTTACATAGTCAGGAAAAGGGTTAGATCCATTTTATATAAACATAAGTAACGGTACTTATTTAACAAACTATGTACTATCCTCATTAATAAAATTAATAAAATAATAAAGTTCTTTTATTACTTATATAAATTATATTTTTGGATAGGGACTAAATATTTTGTTCAAATGTCATCATTATTTGTCATTTTATGGTACTCAGAAATAATTAGAAGTAATGAATTATTTTCAAAGTTTCTGGCTCAGTATCTTTGAATGTTAAGCATGTCCTTAGGCCATTAGTAACACTTGTCCTATATAGAAGCATAATTAGCTATTGTTGATAAGAATTTTTGATGATGAATTTTGAATTATGAGGGGAAGGTTTATCTAAAATGCTTCCCATCCCCTCCACAGACTCACGCCTGTGGTGTGTGTCACTCTGCAGAAATCAGACCATTTGTTGGCTTGATTTGCTTTCTTTTTAAACAGCGAGTAAAACTAGAAACCTATAGCTGACTGGTTTTCATTCAGTTTGTAGACAGATGTGTGGTCACTTTACTTAAATGCTGCCTGGATATAATGCTCACTGCCATCATTACTTGTTACAACCAACTTTTTTTCTTCTTTTTAAGGTGGTTTAGATTAGAATCCAAACAAGGAAAAAGAATAAAAAACAGGGGTGAGATAAAGGTCAATATTCAATTTATGAGGAACAACATGACAGCAAGCATGTTTGACTTGTCAATGAAGGACAAGACGAGATCACCTTTTGCAAAATTAAAAGATAAGATGAAAGGGAGGAAAAGCGACGGGGTGTTTTCTGATACGTCCTCTGCCATCGTTCCGAGCACTCACATGCCTGATGCCAATCCTGAGTTTTCAAGTGGTGAAATGCAGATGAAATCCAAACCAAAAAAGCCTTTTCTTTTGGGTCCTCAGCGGCTCTCTTCTGCCCATTCGATGTCTGATTTAACTGGGTCCCACTTATCTTCTGAGAAGCTGAAGTCCAGCACTGTGGGTCCAACACATCTTCTCAGTCGCCAGATAGATTCCTTTGGAGTTGTTCCAGAAAGTGGTAAGTGGTGCCATATTTCCTTTCTTCCTCTCTCCTATTTTATGTAGTGTAACTTCTAAAGATAGAAAATGAAAAGTAGTGTTTCTAAAGCCAGTCATTGATTGTTTGAGTACCTCCCAACACCTAATTGATAGATTCACCGGAGACATGCTTGCTTGTATCTATATTTTTGTTGTATGTGGTAGAGAAATGAATCCTAGCCTTCTTTTGTGGCCTGGCCTCTTTTTTCTGTTATCATTTCTCCATTTCAAAAGCTTGCAGCGGGAAATGTTTGGCAAAGTGCTTGCCTTGAAAGCATGAGGATCTGAGGAGTTCCTTAGACACCCAAATGCACACTGAGACAGTAAGGCAGGAATGGAGGAGGTAGAGACAGGTGCATGTCCGGGGCTCCCTGGCCAGTCAGCCAAGACCACTTGGGAAATTCCATACCAGTAAGAGATTTTGTCTCAAAACCAAGATGGGTAGTTCTTGAGGAATGACAGTGTTGGTTGACCTCTGGCCTCCACGCATATCCATGGACACACCAAAGAGGAAAAAGAGCCTGTAGCATATATTCCATTCCATACAAGTGTTTCTAGAAAAATTTCTATATTCAGAGGAAACAAAATTGGATTCTAATGGTGGAAAAGTTTAAGACTTTTCAGTATGATTGTGAGAGCAGGCCCTTTGGATGGATTTTACACTTTTCTCATGTGATCGGTTCTGAGCCAAAGAAGATAGTAATATAATTGTCTAAAAATATAGTATCATAGCACATCTACTTATAATACCCCTTACCTAATTTTAAGATTGTTTTGATTATTTTGAGGGTTGATATCTTGTTAATTGCTCTCATTCTGAAGCAGCAGAATGTATCAGATAGTGTAACAGCATATGTCACCCATCACCTACTAATGGGAAAAAATGTTTGTAGGAAGTCTCAAGTCTCCACACAGACGAACACTAAGCTTTGATACTTCTAAATTGAACCAACCTGGCAGCATTGTGGATGAAGGTGAACACTCTTTTGGAAGACAGAGTGACCCATTTACAAATGTGACTGCTTCATTACCCCAAAAATTTGCAACACTGCCAAGGAAGAAGAATCCATTTGAAGAAAGCAGTGAGCCATGGGACAGCAGCATGAATTTATTCTCAAAACCAATTGAAGTCAGGAAAGAAAGTAAGAGAGAGAAAAGGGAGAAGGTGAGCCTCTTTGAAAGAGTGACTGGCAAGAGAGATAGCAGGAGACCTGACAAGCTGAACAATGGTGGATCTGATAGCCCATGTGACTTGAAATCACCTAGTGCTTTTAGTGAAAACCGGCAGGACTATTTTGAATATGAGTCAACTAACCCGTTTACAGCAAAATTCAGGGCTTCAACTATAATGCCATCTTCAAGGTAAGCTCACCAGGAGGAACATGTGCCGTTTGGGGGACCTTGTACTTGAAAATAATAAGTATTCCTTTTAGATGCATGAATATTTTATATTCTTTTTATTTACTTATTTATTTTTACCTTTAAAAAAAAAACTATCCATCATAGATCTAAACATTGTTGTTTGCATGTGTCCTTGGAATTGAATGTTTTACCTTGGAAGAGCAAAGACTTTTTCCTTTCTACCTCAGTCTGCTCCTACCTATGGGAGCCAGAAACCTACCATAGTTCTTGGAGAAAACAGCATGGTATTTGATGAGACCCAGTAAAAGTGAATAGACCATGGGCATGAATTCAATCCAGAAGTATATTTCTAGGTGCTTCCCAGGGATTAAATCACGGGCTGTCAGGAGAGCGCCAGTGAGCCAGAAGCAGTCAGCATGGTGCTATTTAGCAAATGCTGAAGTACTAATGTTGTCATAAAAGATGTTAACTGTCTTTATTAGATGGCTGATCAGAAATATCTTTTATTCATGAATACATGAATGTCTTCTTGAATCCAGGGACCCTTGGGGGTACTGTCTGTACCCTAACCAGAGCCCTGGGTGACAAGTAGCCATGGGTACAATCAGCTGATGAAAGTTAGAGTTTTAAAGCTTTGGGTCCTTCTGTGTACATGGCTGCTTACTTCACAGCATTAAAGTCAGAGGTTCTGCAGTTCTGAGTGATAGAGGACCTGCTTAAGGAACCTCAAGCAAAGATGAAGATGACCATGAAGTTTTTAAGTAATTGTAGAGAAATACAGTAGAGGCTGAGTGTCCTGTGTAATATACAGACCTGAGTGGGAATCCTGACTGTGGAGTACTGTGACCTCTCTAGACCTCAGCATCTACATCTCTGAAGCAAAGAGGATATATGTAGTTTGTAGGATGTAGTGAGGCTAAGTAACACACACATGAAACACACAGTACAAAGCCAGGTACCAAGCGGGGATCGAATAGATGGTCACTGCTTCAGGCTGAGTATCCTTCACTTGGAACCCGATCCACTTTTATGTAGAAGTAGAATGACAGTTTAACGCTTTCATCGTGGGTAGAACCTTGAGCTTCAGATTTGGAATTTTTCAGATTTGTAATTTTTACATGGAAAGTCAATGCTGATATTCTAAAATTCTAAAACCAAACTGAACCACTTTGGGTCCCAGAAATACTGGGTAAGGGACAGGTGACCAATTGATGTCTTATATATCCTTTTCTTTAAAATTGGGGCTTTTTGTTTTGTCCCAGTACTTACAGAAGACGGAGCATTAACAGCCACTTGGGTACGCTTTTCTCTTAGACCTCTCCATCATGAATGCAATGCCCACCCTTGAATGTATATCTTCTATGCTATGTTAAAAAATGCTCTTAAAATTTCCAGAGGGAAGTGCTCATTTTCTGTTTGTTTTCTTTATTATTAGATGGGAATTTGCTGTAGTTTTAGAAAAAAAATTCATTCAGTTTTATCTATAGACTATACTTCAGAGAAATAAATTTTTATTTTGTGCTTTCCTGACACAGAGATACTTCTTCATGTGTCTCTACTTCATCAACTCTTAAGTACAAGCTAAATAAGAGTGTGCCCCTCCCTTTCTGAACACTTATTTTTTTGCAGAGATTACTGAAAACAAGTGTTCAAGGTAACTTAGAGATTGGCTAAACTAGGTAATTTTAGAGTCAGTGAAAAGCAGGAAAAAAAAGGGAACTAGTTTTAAAATAATACAATACAAATAATATGAAAAGTAACTGTCCTCAAGCTGTGGCCTCTGTGGCTTTAACAGGGAGACGGCCTGCACTAGATTTCAGCTTCATTTTGTTCCACTTTAATATTAACACTACTATCAAAATCAAGGTTGTATTATAAATCCTATGGTTACAAGTATATAAGAAAAAAATTCTTTTAGAACTTAAGACTTTTTCTTTGTATTTATGAAGCTCCAGGTATGGGGACAGAAAGTGCATTCCTGGAAGTTTCTGTCACAAGTCATCTTTCTGGTAAACTAGAACATTTGTAGTTAATGGGTGTCTCCAGTTAAGGCGTAGAACAGAATTTTTTCCCAGTATGTTAAGTAAAACCTACTTAGAGAGCTCCTGAACTCTTGTGACCCATGGTTTTGAGACTACTGTGTCAACTTAAAGCACAGTCCATTGCCAAGAAGCTGGTGTGTGAACTGACACGCCTGTGATTGCAGGAGCACAGGAACCATGTCTGTCCTCTAAGTAACTAAGCATGCCACTAGAACTGGAGAATTTTCTTTATATTCCTCTATTTTCTGTCACTAAGAACATAATTTTTAGAAGTTAAAGTTTTTAGTGTTTGTATATGTAACATCTGCCCAAGGAAAAGGCACATTGGAAACTACAAAATACACTTTATTTTGCATCTTGGAGTCATTCCTATAGTCTTGTGGGAAACTGATGAGGAAATTAGTCAGGCTGCCTGCATCAGCAGGATGCATGGCTCCTCTCTGAGGTTCACTCTAACAGTATTCTTCCTGCTGACCTGCTCTGCTTCCTTGAAGCCTTTCCCACTCTGCTAGAGAGTCGTGGCTTCCCAAGCTCAGTGTGCTTTCTGATACAGTCTAATCCTCTGAAGGAGCATGCATTGTGCACCAGCAGCTTAGTTACCTTTTCCTTCCACCGTCATGAGTAATTTCATTCATCTTTTTGACCTTAATCTCCTGCATGCTTTTTGAAAGGCAGACCACATTAAAGATTTTGAACATAAACAAGATAACAATGTTCTTCTCATTATGCCTGTCTCCTGCTTTCAGCCCAGTGTTAACAGTGGAGATCTCCCTGATACACTGAAAATAGATCCAAGAAGGTTGATATGTACATTTTTATTTTAAAATCTGAGAGAGTGATCAGGTGAGTCAATATACACTTGTTAGCCAGCACTCAGGAGCTTGTGGCAGCCTGGGCAACTTTTAAGATCCTATTTCATAATTGAAAATGTTAAATAAATGAGCAAAGATGTACTTCATTGGTAAAGATGCTTGTCTAGTGTGTGCAAGTTTCCAGTACTAATTTAAAAAGCTGAGTTTTACACTGATATTTAAGATTTTGACATAAGCAGCCATTTCTAGTGTCTACATGGCAGGTAAGCTAGGTTATCAACTTGCAGTGACTCTAGGTCTCAATGGCTTCGTACAAGACCTCATTGAGAGGGGAGCAGAGTAAATAGGTGCTCAGCCTCACACAGTTTCTCTGGAACCAGGCCTTTTCCTCCTTGCACTGGCACCACTGTTATTTCACACAGGGAGAGGTGAGGATCATCTGGCATAGATCGATTGTTACGTGCCAGGGCTGGAGTCATGTGTCTACATATGTCTCTTTGGCCAGAGTTCAATCAGGTTTCATCCTTACTGCAAACCGTTAAGAAATTTGGTTTAGTTGTGTGTGCTCAGAAGGAAACTGAGTTGGTTTGGCATACAGCATTGTGTAAGTGAAAGACACCAGTCGAGTGTCTCCTGACGCTCTGGACGCCACGTAGCGCTCGCTCTCTCGCGCTCTCTCTCTCTCTCTCTCTCTCTCTCTCTCTCTCTCTCTCTCTCTCTCTCTCTCTCTCTCTCTCTCGGTGTCCCACTGCTCCTGAGCATGAAACTATAGTTGGAACTCACATCGTTTATAGGAAAATGTCAGATGGTATTGTTTGTGCTTCAGAATTGTTCCTCTTGCCTTTTGTTGACAAAAGTCAGAGACAAGCATATATTTTATTATTTATCAACAGGCTCAAATACTAATTTGTGTTATGTCTTCTTAATTGTAAAGCAATGCTTTTTTGTACTGGCAGAATACCATTTTTTAGAAGCAGACATGCCTCCAGGGTTAGGATTTTTTTAAAAAGGCTATTTAGAATAATTGCTTTTAAAAAGCAGATTATAAATGATCTGAAGAGTGGAAATGGGCAGATGTATTCATCCCGTCAGTGCCGTTCAGAAAGCGTCTCACTGGGTGTTATAGGATGGGCTGGGTTTGAGCTTCTCTTTCTCTGAGTGTTCCAAGCATTGAGATTATACCTGACCACTTTCATAGCCTCCATTTTTCTGTGCTTTCTGTAGTAGAGCATGGAACTGTGGCTCAGGACAGAGCTGGTGTGAGCTGAACAGCACATTGGCTTCCTTCTCTGCTCTTGTGCTTGCCCCCATTGCCTCTTCCTCCATGCTTAGACAAGGGATTGTCCAAAGAGGCCTTATGGCTTGTTGACTGTTTCTTCAAATGACACTTGGTTGGATTACCACCATTCTCATCTTCAGGTGGATGTTTGGTTCTAGAATGAATAAGTTGAATAGTGTCAGCAACTCATGACCCACAGAGCCAATTTCTCCTCCATATTTTCCCCATATCCTCAAACTAAAGATTCTATTGCTTCAATCTCAGCCTCTTCATTGTGGGGTTACAGGTACTATACCAGACTTGATGTTTTCCAGAAATAGTGAGCTCACCTTCATACTGGCTGAGTGGAGATTAGCCTGGCTCTCAGAAGAGCAAGAAACCTGAAACAACCAGTTGGAAAGATAGATGCTCCCAGAACTAAGTGACTAAGGTGTTCCCATGTGGGTTAAAATACCTTTTGTTCAGTTGAAGAAAGCTCAAGTCAGAAATGCTTATGAAGTGTGGGTCCAGACAGCAACTCTGAATTAGACAGATTGTAAATGCTAAGGTTTGTCATATTTTAGCCTTTTCTTACTACCCAACTTCTCTTTTTGCTGAGGCTCCCTACTCATCTTGGGACATTTCATTAGTGAGTTTCTCTGCCTCTACCCAAGGTGCTGTAAACCATATGCCATCTTCCTTTACTGGGATCAGGCAGGAGGAAGTGTCAGAATACCAAGAACTCATGCTCTCTGTCGTAGAGTCCTGGTGTTTCCCTCCATTGGATTTGTTCTGATAGATAAGTTGGAATTGCCATCAGATGCTTGTGTCTGTTTGGTCAGCATTGGTTCCTATTTTGTTTTATTTTTAAGCTGTGGTTTGTTGGATCTCCCTTCAGATGAAGTATGAAGCTTTTCATCAGCATGCCTTGAAGAAAATCAGTGTTTCAAAACTCCCCATTGATGATTAGTTTGGTTTAAAACTTACTGATCTAAATTGTATCTCTGTAATCATACATAGTCAGTTTTTAACAACTGGGAGTCAAGAGTTAAGCTGATAAACACAGATTTAAATGGACCCCTAAGATAGATAACACAGCAGGGAAAACAGCTTGGCTAAAACAGACAATAGGAGATTCCCTATGTTGGCGTATGTAGGAAGCACCTGAGCTGTAGTGGGTGCTGAGGACAAGGCTGAGCTGTGACTGGTGTTTATGGTATATGGGTGAATTGTTGGCCATGGCAACAGTTGCAATGAGTGATTCAAAAAGCATGCTTAGTCCATTGAAGCAGTGGTGCGTATACCTCATGATGTGCGTTTTCCTAAGGAGGTCTGGAAAGTGTCATACCTCCATCCAGTTATGGAAAGTCTTTAACCACATGAAGAAAGTTAGTGTCTGTCTTGCTTAAATTCAAAATAAACCAGCAGACCTGCCTCTTTTCACATCCTAGGCAGGTGTTCTACCACAGAACGCTGTTCTCAGCCCCCTTTCTCCTTTTCGTTGTGAGACAGAGGAGTCTCACTAGGTTGCTCAGGGTGGCATTGAGCTCACTTCAGGCCAGGCTGGACCTTGAATTTATGGACCTATACCACCAGGATGGCACCTTGAGCTTTTAAAAACATTCATAATAAAAACTTCTTTCATGTGAAGAGCTGATGAAGTCAGAGCACAAGAAATAACTCAAGGCATTTTGTGTTTGTCTTGGAAACAGTGACTGGCACACAAAACATGTTTTCCTTCCTTTCTGCTTTATTGCAGCTCTGAGCACTAGGCAGCCCTTGATCTGTTGCTATACAGAAACTTGGTAGTGAGCTTTATGTTTTACTCCTAGGATCTTTTATTTTATTAGGTCACATATTTCACATGTATTTGGTCATCAAAGGTCCTTCTAGCCTTCCCTGTGTCTTCTAGCCTTCCTGTGATCTACCTAGCCAATAAGCTCAGACCAGATTTTTTTTAGGATAGTATAGAAATATTATCTAAGATGGAGACATATTTATCACTAATATTTTCCAGTTTCAGGTGATAGTATACCTTTTCCTTTTGAGGAACTAGTTATTTCCTGTTTATGATGGAGTCACATTAGTCTTAGGAACTACCAAAAATTAGTTACCCTGAATGTGTGCCTAATTCACACTGTCCAAAAATCACCATAAACTGTTGCATGTATCCCATTATCAGAAAGCTATAATATGCCTGTAAAAAGACAGTTAATGTAAGATTATATTTTTTTATTTGAAAAAAAAAACAATAGTAATCCTAAAAAAATAATCTTATTCCTAGTTGTTCCTAGTTGTTACATCTTCCTTTACAATGTCTTCTGTGGATGTATGTATGCGCGTGCATGTATGTGTGTGTGTGTGTGTGTGTGTGTGAGAGAGAGAGAGAGAGAGAGAGAGAGAGAGAGCATTGTAAATACTACTGTGCATAAGGTCTGTTTTGGTAGGAATATTTAGCATTTGTCATGTACATCTAAAGATGGCTTGCTATCTGTAGCTGAATACCTGCAGCCTCATTGATGAGATGGAGAATATAAACTTTTGGAGTCCTTAATCCATTAGTGGCCCGGGATTTGTAGGGGTTCCCATGTGATAGTGATTGGGAGGGAGAGTGTGGGTGTGGTTAGTTCCCACAGCACTGACTAGAACTTGTGTGTGACTCCCCAGAGACGACTTGAAACTTCTCTATCCTTCGTCATCCTAGACTCGTTATTATGGTCTCATTAATTGGTGCATCTCCCATTGGGTTAATTTGCAGATACCAGCCATGCCATTCTTTGCTAACTCACTAATGCAAATTGATATTTATGGTTTTTAAAATTGAAAGCAAAAAAGCTCTGTAACAAAAAGACAAACTTTGCTAAGTTTTTTTTTCTTTTTTGTTGTTTTTATTTTTGTAAGATGAGAGATTAAGAAATAAAGAGAGTATGTGTGAGAGAAAAGGAAGAAAACATACCTACCACAAACCCACAAAAACTACTGTAGGCTAATAAACTGATGTGAAAATTTCTCAATTTACAGCACTTGACAGGTGCTAAAAGAAAAGCATCTTTAATTTTAATGTGTTGTTAGGACCTCTTTAGAGAGACTGTACAAGTTATTAACAAGGTCCTCTGAGACAGGAGACGGGTAATTAACAAGACCTATCGAGATATAGTTTAGGTAATTAACGAGCTCTTAAGCACTGGACACAGGATAACACGTGGTGAGTCTGATAGTTAAAGAGAGCAGGTCGTTACGATATGACCAAATGCATGACAGAGCCTGTAAGTCCTCTGAAGCTCTCCAGGAGGAAAGTGTTACGGTTCTATTCCAGTGATCCCAGCATGCTAACTTTTATAAATCAGTACATAAGCTTTGGGGTTTAAGGTAACATCTGAGAGAATTATTTGTTTGTAAACAGGAAGTAGAAGGGCTTATGGATGCAGGTGGATGATGTGTGCTGATGTGGATTCTGAGCTGTGTAGTTAGAGGGAAATTCTTCAGAAGAACAGACTATGGATGCCTCAGTTACTTTAAACACCACCAGTGAAGCATGCTTTTCATTTGTGGCCTCTTGCCTAAAGCTGCCTATTCTAGATCATCTTGCTCCTCTGTTGACTTTACAATGTCAGACTTTTGGCCACAGAGGAGACTGCATTGGGGACATCCTAGCCAGGGTTCTTCATTCAACTCTCTGCCAATTTCACATTTGAGAGCTGACATTCCCAGTTGCAAAGACTTGGTTATTTCCTGTGTAACTTGGATATTACTGTCTCTAGTTTTGATTCAGAAAACTCCCAGTCAAGCATTTTCTTACAGTCCTGTTGTATTCTGGTAGGTATATCCAACTAGTAGCCATAGGTCACATAGGCCGAGGACAGCAGTGAGTGTGGCCCGACACAAACCTATAAAGGTAAAAAGCTCTTGAGTTGTTTCTAACAGACTGTGTGGTTCTTGAGCATGGCCTTAGTAGATGGCTTTGTGTTCCAGTGTGAAAAGCTTGAATGTACCTGCAAAGGTTAAAATCTAATGAGTTTCTAACATTGCATGACCTGTCTCAGTATGGCTCCTGCAGGCCATCAAGCTGAATATGTTTCTGAATTTTAGCTTTGGAATCATTTCCATTATTTCTTTTCAGTGGTGTTTTAAGTGAGAATATATCCCACTCTCAAACCTCCATTCCTAGCCTTACTGAAGCTTTATACAAGCTTGAGAAATCATACAGAAAATCTGATCATCTAAACTTTAAGAAGACCAAACAATGGCTATTTAAATGGTATTAGTTTCTTCATCAGAAAGATATTAAAATGTAAAACAAGTATATAAAACAAATTAAGACATTATTCACCACATAATTAACACTTAGCTACTTATTAATAATTATATAATAACATCGATATAATTCATCACTAAACAGTAGGTTCAAGGATACCTATGTCAAATGTTCAGACCATAATTTTACTAGAAATGGGTTAAATGAATACAGTAACAGTTTTTTTTTATTTATTTTATATGTCACCGTTGGATATTTAGACAATCTGGCTACAGTAGTTACTGCCATGAATACATAATACATAAATACACTGCTGCAATTCAAAAGGAAAAGCTTTACCATCAATAAAGGAGAGCAGTACCAAGTGATGGGTCAGACAGCCCAGATAGGAATGCCCTAGGCACAAAACCCAGAGGCCTGGAAAGGAGGCCTGCACAAAAGCCAATGAGGGCCATACAAATAAGAAGCAAGGTGATTCCCACAATGAAAGACTTACAGGAGTTAGAAAAGAGCAAAATCTGGAAAAGCCAGAAAAACCTTTTTATGTGCATAGTCATTATAATGGTAAGATGAAGACACTTTAAATGCACAAATCTTTAAAGTTACTGAAATTTGCATTCTATGTTCAAAGAAGCCAGAGTATTCAAGTGTTGGAAAATAAATTTGTAAGAACTGTTACTGTGTCCATACTAGCTTGCTAGATTTGATTAAAAACACATAGTCCCTATTCTTGAGAACAAACCTTAAACAGACAAGGAAACACTAGCTTATGATAAAACAAACAAACAAACAAAAAAACAAAAAACCCCCTAAAGCTAAAATCTCAAACCTCTCCTTCAAGACTAACACACTAAATCTGATTCAGAAACCACAGACCTAACATTGTTCTAGAAAACAAAACACCCACAGAAGATGAAAGAGTCCCAGCATGCACACCTGTGCATGATGTATGTGTGTGTGTGTGTGTGTGTGTGTGTGTGTGTGAGTGCTCATGTACCCGCACACATGGGTCCTAAAGGTCAACACTGGGTATCTTCCTCAATCTCCACTTTTATTTTTGAGATAAGATCTCTCACTGAATTGGCTAGACTGGCTTGCCCTCAAGTCCTGGGGATCTGTATCTGCTCCCAAGTGCTGAGCTCATAGGTGTGCATGCTGGGACTCTTTCATCTTCTGTAGGTGTGCTGGGGATCTGAACCCAGTCCCTCATACTTGCATGGCAAATACTTTACCACCTGAACTATCTCCCTGGGCCAGGATTTATCTTAAATTTGACAAGACCCAGCATTTTTTTAAAAAAACTGTTTTGTTTTCTATGCATGCACACACACATCATGACATTGACTTCCACGTGTATGCACACACACTTGGGAGATGTCATTAGACTTGTTCCTTTTCTTCTTTTTCCATTCCTTGGTCACTGTCTCACTCAAAGGCTGAAGAATACATAGAAGTGTTTCTCAAAGGGTGCTCCCTTCTCCCAACCCTCAGCATCAAACCAACAGCACCAAAGCAGCTTATGTTCACAGTCTAACTGGCTATCCTAGTTATAACTAACTACTTATCCCCAGTCTCAGTCACCCCCTGCCCATTTACCCCCACAGGCACTCCATGTTAGCTCCAGACTATTGTGTGGTTTAGCCTCTTGTCTCAGAATTGGATTACAGGCATAGGCCAAAATATTCAGCCTTCTAATGTTTTCTGGTCCTGCTAGGGAATGAATCCCAGAACTTCCCACAGATTAGTTAAATATTCTGTCATGGAGATATACCCCAGTTACTGACTGTACCTATTCATACAACAATTTTCCTTAAATAATTCTTCCCCTTTAAGAGCAGCCAGTGCTCCTAACTAGTGAGCCATCTTTCCTGTCCCTTACCACATTCATTTCAAAATTAAAGAAAAACCCTGGACATCTTACTGTAATACCAGCTATCAGAGACACATCATACCACAAGACACCTTAAAATGCTCTGGAAGCCCAAGTACATTCACCTTTGCAGCAAGACAGCAAGTCACACCGCAGCAGCAGTAGCAGCAGCAGTGGGAAGCTATGAGCTCGCATCTGAACCACTAGCACAGCGCAGAGAAAGTGAAATGGAGTAGGGTGAGGCTTTAAGCTTTGAAATCCTGCCCCCAGTTACATACTTACTCCAATAAGGCCTCACCACCGGAACTCCCCCCAAATAATGTCATCAACCAAAGACTAAGTATTTAAGTATCTTAGCCGATGGGATATATTCTCACTTAAAACACCACTGAAAAGAAATAATGGAAATGATTCCAAAGCTAAAATTCAGAAAGGTCCTAGTTCTCCAATATTGGGATGGGACCTAAAATAAATGACCTGTTACCAAGACAGAGTAGTGTATGCTCTATAGAAGTACAGGAAATTTGCCATGCAAAGGTAGGGAGAGGAGAAATTTAGTATATTGAAACTGTGGAAAGGCTTCCTCAAGGCAAATGTCTCTGTCCTTGAATTTGACCACTGAACATAGACTTTGCAAGTTTGGAAATTAGTTCATAAAACCTCTGTGTTAGTAAACCGTAATAAAGGTCATAGAGGAAGTGGTTAGAGAGCCATGTGTGCTGTTAGAGAGCCATATATGCTGGTACACACCTGATATTCTAGCACTCAAGAAGCTGAGGCACAAAGATATGATGAGTTCAAGGTCAGCCTGCTACCAAACGAGACCTTGTCTCAAAAACAACAAAACAAGTAAAGCAAATAGGAGAAGGGTTATTTGATAGGTTCCAAAGGAATAATTTCCAAATAATGGTTTGATAATTAAATTATTAGTTGTTTATTAAAAACTGAGGGGGTCATACCATTTATTTTCTATCAAGAGTTAGGGAGCTGTACTCCATGCCTGCCATTCTCTGCCTGGAAGTTTCTGAGGAACTATGCCTGCTACTGTAGGCTTCCAGAGATGCTTTTAATAGGTGCCCCGCAGCAGCTCAGCATTAGGCATAATGAACACGTTGTTAGGGAATTTGGTCTAAAAAGAGTGTCTAGCCAGTCATGTATTTTGTTTATCAGAGACATACGAATGTGGTTTTCTATATTGTTTCTTCTTTTTTAATCTTCAGAGAAATGAATTGTCTCAAAGTATGAAAAATGAAAATCACATGGAACATGATTCATGTTTTGATTCAGTGTTATAACTTGATTCTTCAGTGAAGAGTTTCACAATGTACTATGAACATAGAATATTTTAAAGGGAATATGGGATAGGTACAAGTTCAGAATTATGATTCAGGTTTGGATTTACATCTTTAGTAAAAAGCTGTTGGGCCTTTCACATTAGCCTTTCACTGTCAAATAGGATAACCTGATTGTACAAGATTAACATGGTACGCAGAGTGCTGAGGACAGTACTGACTCATGACCCAGCAATGGTCACTCAGCCTATGATCTCACCTCACAGATCTACAGAACACTAAACAGCAGTGCTAACCAGTCAGATAGAGGTACTTCTAGTAAACTATACTCCTTGCTTAAAAGACATATTAAATTGCTGACAGGACCTTGATATAGCTCTCTTGTGAGACTATGCCAGTGCCTGGCAAATACAGAAGTGGATGCTCACAGTCATCTGTTGGATGGAACACAGGGCCCCAGTGGAGGAGCTAGAGAAAGTA